>NC_066584.1:19305483-19905483 GCF_024323335.1 Lathyrus oleraceus | reverse complement strand
GTGGTAGGTCTTTCATTGGTGATCAATCTACAATTTAAATCATTAAAATCCATGAAGAAATGAGCAAGTTACATTGATCTTAAGTTTCATGTGTGAAGATGTTTTGCTTCGGATCTTTGAACATAGGAAGATTTAGGTTAAGGTGATTAGTGATTCGTGTTGCTGGTTGAAAGATGAACACAACGGTATAAGTTTTGTGATTTTCTGTGCAAGATTGTTCTTGAGCTGATGAACACGTTGATGAACATGAAGAACCCTAGGATTTTTTCCAGAATTTGTGTTTGATCTTGTTTGGCTCGTGTTTGCATGCGTTTACATGTTATACGCTCATGTATTGGACCACGTGTCCATCCACTTAAGTGAAGGCGCGCTTCAATTTGAAACCGGACATGCTTCGATCCTCCGCTGGGACATTTCACTTTTTGCCTTTTGCATTATTTTCATGTTATTCCATGTAGTTCATACCATGCCTTATTCATGCTTTTTAATTTTTTCATTCATTCCAAAAATCATAAGTCCATGAATATTAATCCAAATAATGTGTGGTTTTTTTTGTTGTTTTCCTCATGATGTCTAGTTTGTTTTAGTATTTTCTCCATGATTTGTGCCTGGACGAATTTTTATTTTGCTTAGGGATTGTGTATGTGTATGTTTTCATGACCTACTTTGCCATATCCTTCATGAAATGATGAGATTTTATCCAACATTCTTGAAATTTTGCATGCTTAAAATAGACATCCTTAGGGACATTTTGGTATAGAGTTTGAATTTTTCCCATTCCTGGTTGATGAGATATGATTGTTTGAATGTAGGTGTGACAATGTGTGTCACACCATGGCTTTCTCAACTTGTGGATTTTATTTACCATGCCATATGAATGCCAATTGATGTGAATTTTTTCATGATGCTACTTCTGGATGTTAGGATTGCTTGTGAAATTTTGTGGAATTTTTGGATGCATTTCCAATTTGTTTGAGATTTTCTTTGCTGATTGGTCATATTTGGACTTTTGATGAATGTTGAACTTAGATGATTTGTGAAATTCTGGATGTTTATCATATGAACTTGAAATTTTGCACATTGATTCTAGACAATTTGAAGTTTATCTTGGTTTTGGTTTGAGTCATTTATCATGTATTGATTCTGTTTTATGCTTGTGTGAAGTTGATGCATGTTTTTGTGCCCTAATTGAGCTTGTTTTGCTTACCTTGCCTTATAGAATTTAATTGCCTTGCTTCCACTTATCCAAATGACTTGAATTTTGGTATGATGATCATGTGATGTGTGCTATTTAGCTATGATTTTTATTGAGATTTATTGAGTCATTTTGGATTTAGTTAGGATTGATTCATTCTGTTTGCTTCAATGAGCTTTCAAATTGCATGTTTTGCCTTAGATGCTTTGTGAAATGATTTTGGTTGATGATATTGACATGGGACCAATTGGATGATGTTCTAATTTGATTGAACTTGATTTATGCCAATTTTCATGTTCTGTTTTGAATTATTTCTCCTTCTTTGACCCTAGGCCTTGTCCTAGTGGTTAGTGCTTATGTTTGAGTTGTGTTTTCAGGACAAGAAGCATATGGACTTGAGGAGTTTGATTCATTTGCTCATTTGGATTGATATTTGGTTGATGTTGATTAACATTAAGTTGTTTTGTAGGTGGATTAGCTCATTTGAGTTGAGCTTGTGCTTTGCCTTGATACATTGTTGCTTGCTTGTGTACAGTTAACTGTTGACTATTGACTTGTCTGTTTGACTGTTTGAGTTGTGTACTGACTGAGTTAGATCGTTTTCAGGTACATTAGTTGCTATAGTTCATTTTGAACTTTCTTTTGTTGTTGCTTGGTTGCTTAACCAATTTAGGTATAACTCACTGACTTCATGTAGTCTGGAAGACCTGGCCTGTTATTTGGTCAGGCACCTGTCTAAAGTCCTCCTTAAGAGGCAATGCTTGTGTTTGTTTATCTTTGTGCCAAGCAGGAAAAGACCTTGAATAAGGCAATTGGCAGATAAAAGAGATGTGCAATCCATCTCTTGCTATTCAGTTGAGTCATCCCTTTGCTCACACAACTGGTGTTGATGCATTGTGGATATTAACCCAAGATCTATGTTGAGTCAGTCATAAGTGTAGAAGGGTTCCCACTTTCTGAACCCACACTTCCTTTGTCTAAAAGCTCTCCCAGGCCAGGGATAAGAGTTGTGAGGCACACCCCTCACTTCCTATTTCATCTGATTCACCCTAACTCTCAATGTTAGGGTTAAGAGCTAACATCACCTGATACAGTTGGCTTGCTTTGGCAGCCTAACCCTTGTGTGAGCCCACTTTGTCTGTATATAGTGTGTGCTAATTGTGTGAATGTTTGCTTTGCTGTGCTTGCATGCTTTGCTTTGCCTGTTTAGGATAGCTTGCAGCCGGTGCAAGTTAGATAGAAAACTCAACCTAGGACCATTGTGGAATACATGATAACTATTAGGCTCGAGTCAGTCTCCCTTCTAGTTAGTCATTTCCCAGTCTCTGGTTAGGAGAAAGCTTCTCCCCTGTTCAGGGGAACTACGTTGCCCTGATCCTCATACCAGATGAGGTACGTAGGCAGGAGGTCGTACGAGATCTCTCCGGGCACCCTTTTTCTTTTTTGTGTGTGTTTGTTTGACAGTTACTAGGCTCGAGTGCCAGACTCCTTAGTAACCTGTTGTTTGTTGATTCTTCTTGTGTGTGTTAGGAGACGGATGTAAGCCCAGCGATTGGCATTCCGTATCCTATTGTTGTGTGTTTGGAGTCCGATATAAGTCCAGCAATTGGCATTTGGTTTCCAGTGTGGGTTTGTTTGGTTCGGAGTCTGATGTAAGTCCAGTTGTTGGCATTCGGTTTCCATGTTTGCCTGTTTGTGTGTTTGTTTTGACGTCTCAGCGTCTGTGTGTGTGTTTGTTTCGGCGTGCGTGAGCCGAACTACGGTAGCTCTGATTCTCATTCCAGATGAGATACGTAGGCATAGGATGTGATATCCTAGCGAGCCATTTCCCCTCTTCTCCCACCTGTGTTGTTTCCAGTGTGTGTGTGTGTGTGTGCATTCTTTTGAGCAGCGTTTAGCAACCTTTCTTCTTTCTTTCTGAGCGTGCATCCCGTCGAGTACGACGGATGCGTAGGGGTGCTAATACCTTCCCTTCGCATAACCGACTCCCGATCCCATCTCTCTTTGGTCGCGAGACCATGTCTTTTCCAGGTTTACTTTGAGCGTTTCCTTTCCCTCTTTTGGGATAAATAACGCACGGTGGCGGCTCTGTGTTTGTTTTGTTTTAGCCCGCCGGTTGTTTTTCGCGGATGCGACACAATGCAAAAATGTTTTAATGTTCCTCGCAATAATTAATACAAAAACTAAGGGTTTTGCATAATAAAGAATAAAAAAATGAATCCATGCATCATTCTGCATTTCTCGAAGCAAAACCAAAAACTCATCCTTGGCCTTTCTGAACAGAATCTGCTACAGCAAAGTTGATTTCTCGGTATCAATATAACATGCGAAGTAACTGAAGAGCACTCATGGATCAATTAGAGGAAAACCAAACTTCACTAAGGGAGGAAGTGACCCAAGTGAGGGCCCAGATGGGTCAGCTGATGGAAACTATCTAACCTGTGGCAAAGGGTCAAGAGGCCATGGCTAGGATCCAAGAAGAGCTTCGACAAGCTACTTTAAGAGTTGCTACTTCCAATACACATACTCCTACACTTGTCACTCCTATTATGCAAACCCCTGTGGACACACATGTGGGTAATTCCACACCTATGGGAGAAGGTCCAATAAATCCAAACAATGTACCCGTTTTCAGTTCTCCCGTCATTGAGGTGGATAATCAAGACGATGCTTTCTTTGTTCTAAGGGATGAGTCGGTCTTCGACGCTTTTGGTCTAGCAAACACTGAGATGGAAAATAAGGTTTGTACCATAGAAGAAAAGATGAGGGCAATTGAAGGTTTTAACGCTCTCAGGTTGGATGTTGTAGAGATGTGCTTGGTACCTAGAGTGAGGATACCCGCTAAATTCAAAGTCCCCGACTTTGAGAAGTACAAAAAAGGGGCAAGCGACCCAAGAACTCACATCCAGTCCTACTTTTGAAAGATGGTTGTGTATTCTGACGATGAGAGACTTCTCATGCATTTCTTTCAGGACAGTCTGAGTAAAGCTTCACTCGAGTGGTACATGCAATTATAAAGTACACACATCCGTACTTGGAGGGACATGGCTGAAGCTTTCCTTATGCATTATAAGTACAATGCGAACATGGCTCCGAACCGTGCTCAGCTTGAAAATCTCACTCATAAATCTGATGAAACGTTTAAGGAGTATGCTCAATTTTGGAGGGAATTAGATGGAAGAGTGAAACCCCCTTTGTTGGAGCGGGAACTCGTGGATATGTTTGTGGGAAATATTTAAGGATCGTACTTAGATAGGATGGTAGGGAGTACATCCTCTGGTTTTTGAGACCTAGTTTTTGCCAATGAAAGAATTGAGAGTATGATTAAGATGGGAAAGATCCAAAATGTTGCAAGTACCTCAGGTGTAGCAAAGAAACCTTATGTTAGCTTTGGGAAGAAGAGAGAAGGAGAAACTAATGAAGCTGCATTTGTGAAGGGAAGGGATCCAGTGTACCGTGCATTTTATCAATAAGTGGTTGTCGTGTCACCTGTTCAAAATCATTAACCCTATGCAATTCCTACCCATCAACGGGCCGGCCAATAACCAGCCTTGTATCAACAATAATATGCCATTCAATAACAACAATGATACTACCAATAAAATCAACAAAGGTAGAGAAGGCTTGAGAGAAGATTTGACCATGTCCCAATGTCGTACAGTCGTCTTCTTCCGTATTTGTTATGTGGATATTTGGTGCAACTAAGAGATCTAGGACCTCCTCCAGCAAACCTCCCTCCTGGTTATGACGTGAATTCTCAGTGCGAGTTCCATTTTTGGGCACCAGGTCATTCTATTGAAAACTGCAAGGCATTAACGTATAAGGTGCAATGACTAATCGAGTCCAAGGCCATCACATTCACTCCAAATGGTCCTAATATGAATAACACCCTTATGCCTCCATATAAAAAACCTACAGTGAGCATATACAAGAAGCTGAAGGGAGGAAGTTGGTTCCCAATATGGACGATTTGAAAACTCCTTTGTTTGATGTTAAGAAACAATTACTGTTGAATGAGCTATCTCCTAGTTGTGATGGTGCTTGTGATCATTGTTTGATGAATCTAAAAACTTAAGAAGTATTGAGAACTGGTGTGCAAAAATTGATGGAGGTTGTATTGGTAGAGCATTTGTCTATCATTGAAGAAGTTGCGACTTTAGAAATTCCTTATGATCAAATTCAGCCATTGGAAATCCCTTATGACCTGACTCTAATGACAATACCAGTTGACCCGATCACTCCTCTGGCAATCACGGTGCCTACTCCTTCCCCGTAGGAAAATACAAAGCAGTCTCGTGGAACTATGACTCTGCAGTCTATGTCCATGGACGAAAGATGGAGGTTGAACCTTTGGGGTCTAAAGAGTCAAGTGTCAACATTTTTGGGACAGGGGGAGTAACTCAAAGTGGCATAATATTTTCACCAGTACCTTCTACAAATGACAACAGTGGAGCCTCGAATAAAGACAATCGAAAGCAAGTTGAGAACAATGAACAAGGGCATGATTCTACTCAAAGAGCAACTCTGGTTAGTGAAGTGGAAGGATTCATGCGCATCATCAAGAAGAGTGATTATAAAGTGGTCGATCAAGTCAACCAAACACCGTCCAACATCTCAATGTTGTCCTTGTTGGTATGTTCTGAAGCTCATAGGGGCGCACTAGTAAAATTCTTGAGAACAACTCATGTTCCCCAAGAGATTTCAGTTTGCCAATTTGAAGGAGTTATAGATAATATTGCCTCTAGTGTCAGCTTGGGTTTCAATGATGATGAGCTCCCACTTGAGGGAAGAAACCATAACAAAGCTTTGTACATCTCCATTGAGTGTATGGACATAATATTATCTAGAGTTCTGGTGGATACGGGTTCATCTTTGATTTTTTTGCCAAAGAGTTCTTTATCGAAGTTGACCATCGAGGGATTGGTAATGAAGCCCGGTGAACTGATAGTGAGAACTTTTGACGGCTCTAGAAGAACAGTAGTTGGAGAAGTAGACCTCACTGTTAACATTGGGCCACATACGTTCTTTATCACCTTCTATGTGATGGACATTTATCTAGATTACAGTTGTCTTTTGAGACGACCCTGGATTCATTTGGCTAGAGCGGTCACTTTGACTCTCCATCAAAGGTTTAAGTTTCTAATTAACAACAAGTTGGTGGTCGTGGAAGGTGAGGAAGACATTATGGTGAGTCACCTAGCATAGTTTCGTTATGTTGAGGTTGGATGGGAAATTCATGAGGATCTCTTTTAGGCATCCAAGAAAGGATTGGGTATTATACTTATGTAGAATGGCTATGTAGTAGCTTATGCATCTCGACAGTTGAGGCCCTATGAAGAGAATTCCCCACTCATGACCTTGAGTTAGCTGCAATCATTTTTGCACTCAAGGTGTGGCAACATTATTTATATCGCATCCACTTTGATATGTTTAGTAACCATAAAAGTTTAAAGTACCTTTTTGACCAGAAGGAGTTGAACATATGACAATGGAGGTGGATGGAGTACCTTAAGGACTATGATTTTGATCTGAATTACCATTCAGGGAAAGCAAACAAAGTAGTGGATGCTTAGAGCCAAAAGGATATTCATACCGGTGAGTTGTTGATGGTAGAGTATGACTTAATAGAGTAATTCCAAGACCTAAACCTTCGGTTTACATGGACTCAGATTGGTGTACTACTTAGTAATATGTGAGTCACATGTGACTTGAGGGAGAATATTTGTCAAGCACAATAGTTGGATGGAGAGTTACTAGCTAGGGGAAACCTTCTGGGTTTCACTCAAAGCACATATGGTATTCTCCTATTTTGACCAAGAGTATGTATTCCTGACAATGCAGAATTTAAGAGACTAGTTTTGGAAAAAGCTCATAAGAGCGAGTTTTTGACTCACCCACGATCGTCCAAAATGTATCAAGACCTGAAGAAAGATTTTCAGTGGCCAAGTATGAAACAATATGTTGCATAATTTGTAGCCTAGTGTGTGATATGTCAACAAGTGAAGATTGAGCACCAAAGACAAGGTAGAGTGTTATAGTTGTTAGAGATTCCTGTGTGAAAATGGGATAGCATTTCTATGGATTTTGTTGTTGGGTTTCCTAGTAATCTTGGTGGATATGATTCGGTTTTGGTGATAGTGGATTGATTGACCAAGTTGGCTCACATTTTACCCATAAAGACTACTTATAAAGCCATTAATCTTTCCATAATCTTCATTGTAGAAATTGTTCAATTGCATGGCGTGGCATCCAACATAGTATCATACTGTCACCCAAAGTTCACCTCTATATTTTGGAGAGAATTCCATATGGAAATAGGAACAAGTGTGAATTTGAGTGCAACAAATCACCCGCAATCAGATGGCTAATTAGAAAGGACCATCGAAACCTTAGAAGACATGCTAAGAGCTTGTGCTTTAGAGAGGGAGGGAGTTGGAAGGATCATTTGTCGTTAATAGAGTTTGCGTACAGCAACAACTATCACTTAATTATTTGAATGGGCCCATATGAAGCCTTGTAGGGGATAAAGTGTTGTTCATTGTTGTGTTGGTCAGAAGTAGGTGAAAGAGTAATTCTTGGACCATAAATCATTCAAGAGACCACCGAGAAGATCAAGGTAATCCGAGAGAAGATGAAATAGGCGAAGACCACCAAAAGAGTTATATGGACCAATCAAAAAGGTCATTTAAATTCGAAGATGGAGATCATGTTTTATTGAAAGTCTCCCCTAAGTTCCAGTTGAAAGGATCTATCAAGGCACATAAATTAATTCTACGGTAAGTGGGACTCTACCAAATCTTAAAGCATATTGGTGAAGTAGCATACCAATTGGCATTGCCGCCTTCACTATCTAGAGTTCACGATTTATTCTATGTATTACAACTCAATAAGTGTGTTCCCCATCCATTTCACCCTATCCTTCCAGATACGGTGGAAGTTGAGGCCAACCTATCCTTCCAACCCATACCAAGCAGATTCATGGAATTTTCAAGTAAGACTCTGTGGAATAAGGAAATACCCCTCGTGAAAGTTCTATGGTAAGAATCATATCCAAGCAAGGCTACTTGGGAGCTCGAATCGGACTTGCGTGAGTTATATCCTCCTATATTCTAGTAAATTTAAATTCGAGGAAGAATGTTTAATTGGGGGGGGGGAGGAGGAGAAAGACCCTAGATTCTAATTACATGTTATGGTATAATAATATGTTAATTAGAATCATTAGTAAGATATAATTTGGATTAATGAACCAATGATAGTTTAGACCTTTGAATTGGATAAGCAAGGGCACTATAGTCATTATGCAAGTAAGCTACGTAAGTCATTTTGGATTCATTTTCCTCATTTCCATCTTATCATTCTCTCACTTTACAAAATTTGATCTTTGGGTAGAAGGGAAAGAGAGGCACGATTCTAAGAAGGAAAAAGGGGAAAAGTCTCAACAAGCTCAAATTCCATGATTGTGTGTGAAGGATCTTGATTATCTAAGTGCTAGCAAGCTTCCATCCTCTCATCTTCATCATTCTAAGTTGATAATTGCAGGTTCTAACTCAAAGGTGGGTTCTATTAAGTTTGAATTGGGGTTTAGCCATCTTAGGGTTTGTATGAGAGGGGTTAGAAACTAGGTTATGTGATATCCATGTTATCATGGTTAATCATGTTTGTGTTAGTATTGTGAAATCTATGTGTTGATTAACCTTAAGCCATTATGAAAATATGTATGTCGCATGTGTATTGTGTTGAACATGAGTTATTGGTGATTTCTTGTGCACTTAGACATGTTCATGAGTATGAGTGTGGTATTATGAGTTTTCAACATGTATGTATGATGAACAATGAGAAATAACATGAGTAAATGTATTGTGTGTGTGTGTCTGTGTTTTTCTAAATTTTTATCAATTCAATCGCTAAAGCGTGTACTTTGTGTATTGTGTTAATTGTGATTGAGGTTGATGCAGGTACGGGGAGAAACCAACTCGAAACTAAAATCGCAAAATGCTGATTCTATGCACAACACGTGTCGTGTCACCTGACACGGATTGCCTATGTTGCTCCCAGACTTGGAGGAGAAAGGAGGCACATGTCGTGTTGCCTGACATGGCTTGTGTAATGCCCCAACTTATATTTAGTGCATTTTAATTGTTTATTTGTGTTATTTTGGATTATATTGAAGTTGGTTATTTTCGAAGCGTATGGATATTTTGGTAATTTGTGAAATTAACGTGGGTCTGAGATTGAGAATTGATGATATGGTATTATTTGAATTATTACTTAAATAATTGGTAATAAATAAAATAATATGAACTAGAGAATTTTGATTAAATAATTATTTAATTGAATATTTATTTAGTTTAAATTTATTTGATTTATATAATTATTTAATTGATTAAATAAGAGAATTGGTTAATATTTTGAATGATGGAGAGTATGAGGTAGTAGGAAGAGAATTGGATTTAATTTGGAAAAAGGTGTAATTTTGAAAAGTAAAGTCATATAAATACTAAACGTGAGGAGAAATTAGGTTGGAAATCTAATATGACTTTACATGAAAGGAGGCTGAGAGAGTTTTCAGGAGAAAAGTGAAGGTTTGGAAGCTGGGATTCAAGAACTTCAAGAAAAATTAATTGTACTGCAAATCCGAGGTAGGGTGAATTATCTACACTTTGATGATTCCAGGCTTGCAAGATAGTGAGGGTTCCTTACCCTCCTATCAGTGTCTCAGAGATTTTTACGAGTTTCCCTTATTTTCCCTTTATTTGATGAATGAGCTACGATATTTTCTAGGCTATTGTAAATTCTGTAGGATTGTTGTTGTTACGAGTTTGCTCTAAGACCCTAATAGGGGATTTGGGATAAATCCCCTCGGATCATTGGATGTGATAACCTTGTAATATGATATGATTTCATGATTATCTACTTCTTTGTTGTTTTGGTTTCTGTTAAGTTGGGATTTTGTCCACGGGGATTTGAACGACTATGTTTGGGTTGTTTTATTCCCAAAATGTGTGATATTGAGGTTTCTGAACTGTATTCCCTAATTTTTCTGAGTTGACCATTGTTCTTGAACTTTTTCCAAAATCAAAGAAACTTAATTTTTAAGCTATTTTATGAAAAATCATTTTTGACAAAAACTTATTTTTTTAATTGAATTTGTCCCAAAATTCAAACAGTTATAAATATATAATAAAGTAGTGATAATTATGTTAGTCTTTTATTTATATAGCTTATGTAAAGTTTATTACACCGGTTACGAATGTGAGAGTGTAAGAGATGTGATGTGCCTTGTGATATTGAAGTGTGTATGGTAACGTGATGCTTGTGTATGACTACTTTTGTAGTCACGGTAAGATAATGAATCTTTTCATGCAAAAATGATATAATAGTGTTTGCAAGTTGTGAATGTATACTATTACTATCCCAACTAATTGATATTATATGATTGCATGTAGTAAACTTCTTATTGAATGAACACTTTTGTATGAGAGTGATGTAGTGTGATGCAGTATGCAGTGATATGCTTTATATGTGTTACATGCATATGTAGATTAAATAACGCCTAACACTTAGTCAAGTGCATATGAAGATGTAAAATGATTATCATTTTTCTTCATGTTAACACTATTGTTAGGTGTGTGTGCACTACATAAAATGTTTGTTGTAACTGTGACAGCAATACATCTGTCGACCGATTTTTTCCAGCGGCATTTTTCGAGTTTTGGGTATTTTTTGACGTCATTCGTGTTTGGGGCATTTTTTTGACACTTTTTCGAGTTCGAGAGTCCTTCGGTGATAATATTGAGAAATTTTTGATGTTGGAGTATTTTTGGTGACCTTATAGTCATTTTTGAGTAAACTGACGAAAACTGCCTAGTAGAGTTATCACACGTAAAAATTTAAATATTTTTGAGACATTTAAGAAATTATGAATTTTTAATAATTTAAAGAAAATTATGAGTTTTGAGATGTTTTGAGCTATTGAGTATTTGATGAGTTGAGGTTAAAGGTAATAACATAACTTTACCTTTTCGAGGAAAATAATTGAACTTGTTTTCAAAACACTTTTTGAGCATAGTAATCCAAAGAGGGGAGAGAGAGATTACAGTGATGGCTTGTGAATGGAGAATTATACGTTCAAGAGTGGAATCTTTTTTTAGAAGATTTTGAGGACTATGTTTTTGTGATCGTGTGATGTTGCATGTTTGTGTTATTTATAAAAAATGCATTGATTTATATAGGAGATAGGTAGGACTTCGATCCAGTGATGGCCTGGTTCAGAAAGGAACTATGGTGGTCTCACATCTAGAGAGGGACACGATTCAGAGAGGAACCAGAGACATGGAAATATCAGTACATGCCTCTAATCCCAGTGATTTTGGCATCATGTGCATTTTGAGTAGGAGATTGTGGCACTGCATTCGCATTAATATCTATGTGATTGTGTTTTGAGTTGATTGACATGTTTTATTAATCGTTATTACTATCATGTCTTGCTGATTTTCACCGTTAATATTTGTTAGATGTATTATCACTCCCTGCTTGTTGTTGTGGCACTTGTGCTCCTCAAAAGTACGGGAAATCAGGTACGAGAGTAGTTGATGAGTTAGGGGATGGCATTGATGCCCCCTTTAGCTTTTATCATAGGGTATTATAGGAGTCGCTCTGAGATGTAGCACTGGGGATGGGATGTATTTTGTCGTTTGTGTTATGTTTCATTTTTTATGTTGGAGTTTATTGTTGAGACTTTATCTTAGACTCGTTTAATTCCTGCTGCTTATTTTACATGACTATTTGGTATTTGAGATTTTTATGTTTTGGTGAAGCATGCGTGGCACTCTAATATGTGATTTTCATTTAAAATATTTTATTAAAATATCGAGTCGAGGATTATGGTGTTACAGGAACGGTCCAAATGATTTTGGATAAAAATTGTATTGTCTAATCAATTGGCACCTATATCTAATCGATTGGGTCACTGTAAATGTTACACCTTACATGCATATGTCTAGAATAATACATATGTAGCATTACTAAAGTTGGTGCGTAATACAAAACATAAGTTCGTATATGATATTACATAGTCAAGTACAACAAAATAAGATCAATAGTACATGATCATATGTCTATATTAGCAAGATACTACAGATCTCAAAATATAACAACAAAAACGAATAATTGACACATCTTGAAGCTTCCTTAATCAACTTACCATTTCCCTTAGCTTGCTGAGATGTACCTGAAAATAATCAACAATAGTGGGATGAGATTACTAAATCCCAGTGAGTTATAAGTTATCACCAACTCCGCTCGGCTCTACAAGGTGGATTATTCTCATTCGAACTATTGACATCATAACCAGATACTATACGAGGAATTCACCATCCCCAATCCTATAATATATATATATATATATATATATATATATATATATATATATATAATATATATATATATATATATATATATATATATATATATATATATATATTATATATATATATATATATATATATATATATATATATATATATATATATATATATATATTATAGGATTGGGGATGGTGAATTCCTCGTATAGTATCTGGTTATGATGTCAATAGTTCGAATGAGAATAATCCACCTTGTAGAGCCGAGCGGAGTTGGTGATAACTTATAACTCACTGGGATTTAGTAATCTCATCCCACTATTGTTGATTATTTTCAGGTACATCTCAGCAAGCTAAGGGAAATGGTAAGTTGATTAAGGAAGCTTCAAGATGTGTCAATTATTCGTTTTTGTTGTTATATTTTGAGATCTGTAGTATCTTGCTAATATAGACATATGATCATGTACTATTGATCTTATTTTGTTGTACTTGACTATGTAATATCATATACGAACTTATGTTTTGTATTACGCACCAACTTTAGTAATGCTACATATGTATTATTCTAGACATATGCATGTAGGGTGTAACATTTACAGTGACCCAATCGATTAGATATAGGTGCCAATTGATTAGACAATACAATTTTTATCCAAAATCATTTGGACCGTTCCTGATTCAACTAGAACAAATACAAAACATTTTTAGGAATAATTATTTTTAAAAAAATAGGCTTGAATACATGTTTTTAATATGTGTGTGTGTGTGTGTGTATGTTTGTGTGTGCGCTTGCGCGTGTGGGGGAGGGGTGCGTGCGCTTGCGTGTGTGTGTGTGTGACTTACCCATAAAACTTTACAAAAACGCCCTTTTTCTTTTACAACACATTGTTCACTCAGACGCGACATGGTGAGCTTTCACACTTCCTCTCTTTCATACTTTGAATCTTAAAGACTTGTCAGATATCTAATATTATAGACATTTGCTTGAGTTCTACTTGGAGATGAGGCTTAAGTTATATTCCATTTAAGTGTCTTTATTAGAGGATGTTTGTAGTGATCATCAAACTCATCAAACCCTACTTAGTCTATTTGAATATTTAACCGCTTGTTATGCTTGCATTTATTTGTCATAATCAAAAGCATATTTGTTATGAAAGCTTCCTAAAGTTGCAAAACATGGTTCCACACAGATTTCTTAGAGATGGAAAATAAATAGGTTATGATATTAAGTGACTAATAGGTTCAGGAGTCAAATCTCAAACTGGGACAACTATAGTAAAATATTTATGGATGGTTTCTATTAGAGACTCGATATCATTTTGGAAATACCAATGGGTTAGGTCTTCTTTGACTTATGCTCTCCACATTCTAGTGGATCTATGTGCTTGCGGGTGTAATGTCTACAGCAGTCAGATGTTCTCAATGGTTTTAATCATGACGAAACTGTATTGTGAAGTCTTCATCATTTAATATCAAGATGATCAAGATGCTCTTCTTATGATATCAAAATATTAAAGTCATACTCTTAAGGAAAATATCTAATGTCAAGTGGCACTCGGTGGAATCCTTGATGACTCTAGCCAAGTAATCACTAATGATGGTGTATGCCAAGAAGTCTTATCAACCCTCATTAGTTATAAGAATACAAGTCTCAAATAAAGTATTGAATCTTTGTTGAATCTAGAAAAGAGTCTTAAAGCTTTAAATATTGTGAAAGAGAGGAAGTCTAAAAGCCCACATGGACAGTTTCTAATTGATAAAAGTATTATGAAGGTATTAGAGTAATTATCAAATTCATAAGGAAATGCACACACTCATCTAAAATTATTTTAATGTCTCTAAAAATTTATAAAATTCATTAAAACCCTTAGAGGAACCATCAAGGTGTTTGTTAGATTGATCAAGGGCATTCCTATACATTTAGGAAGCTTGTATACAATGTCTAATTGATTAAGGCCTTTAACCAATCGATCAGAGAAAGGCATAAAGCTTCTTAATCAATTAAGAACATTCATAATATATTAATACAATAGTTGTTGTAGGTTTTACTTTTTGGTAGTTATGGTTGTCGTTTTTGGGAAGCTTATAATCGATTAAATTATGGTATATTTGATTATGACATTTAAAGGCCCATGGATTACTTTCCTTTTTAGGCCATATTTTTCACCTATAAATAGTGGGATTCTCCTAACTTTCAAAACACACCAAAAGTCATATTTCTAAATACTTTTTCACTGTCTACTCTCTTCTTTCTCATTTTTTTCTTTTTCACTAAATTGTCTTAGTGCTTTGAAAGTGAAAAAAAATCAGTGAGACATTTCTTGTGTGTTCTGATGTTTTGCATTTTATTGTAATTTATTTATTATTAGAGTTTGGTGTTTAGCTTGTGATCTTAGCCAATAAAATATCTTGTTTTGTTTCTGAGATTGTTTGTTAAAATCTTTGTTTGGTTTTGTGAGCTTCGTCCTATGTAAATGCTCTCATTTGGTTTGTGAGATTTTACATCAAAATATATGTTTGGTTTGTGATCTTAGTGTCGCATCCGCGAAAAATAACCGGCGGGCAAAAACAAAACAAACAGAGCCGCCACCGTGCGTTATTTATCCCAAAGAGGGAAAGGAAACGCTCGAAGTAAACCTGGAAAAGACATGGTCTCACGACCAAAGAGAGATGGGATCGGGAGTCGGTTATACGAAGGGAAGGTATTAGCACCCCTACGCATCCGTCGTACTCGACGGGATCCACGCTCAAAAGAATAGAAGAAAGGTTGCTAAACACTGCTCAAAAGAATGCACACACACACTGAAGACAACACAGGTGGAAGAAAAGGGGAACGGGCTCGCTAGGATATCGCATCTTATGCCTACGTATCTCATCTGGAATGAGAATCAGAGCTACCGTAGTTCAGCTCATGCACGCCGAAACAAAACACACACAAACAGGCAAACATGGAAATCGAATGCCAATCGCTGGACTTACATCAGACTCCGAACCAAACAAACCCACACTGGAAACCAAATGCCAATTGCTGGACTTACGTCGGACTCCACACAACAAACACCAATAGGATACGGAATGCCAATCGTTGGTCTTACATCCATCTCCTAACACACAAGAAGGCTAACCAATAAACAAGTTAATAGGGAGTCTGGAACTCGAGCCTAATAACTGTCAAGCAAACACACACAAGAAGAAAAGAAAAAGGGTGCCCGGAGAGATCTCGTACGATCTCCTGCCTACGTACCTCATCTGGTATGAGGATCAGGGCAACGTAGTTCCCCTTAACAGGGGAGAAACTTTCTCCTAACCAGAGACTGGGAAATGACAAACTAGAAGGGAGACTGACTCGAGCCTAATAGTTATCATGCAATCCACAATGGTCCTAGGTTGAGGTTTCTATCTAACTTGCACAGGAAGCAGCTATCCTAAACAGCACAGGAAAAGCAAACATACACACAATTAGCACACACTATATACAAACAAAGTGGGCTCACACAAGGTTAGGCTGTGAAACACAAGCCAACTGGAATCGGGTGTAGTTAGCTCTTAACCCTAACATTGAGAGTTAGGGTGAAGCAGATGAAATGGGAAGTGAGGGTAAGACCTCACAGCTCTTATCCCTGGCCTGGGAGAGCTTCAGACAAACGAAAGTGTGGGAGTTCAGAAAGTTGGAACTCTTCTCCACATATGACTGACTCAACAAAGATCTTGGGTTAATATCCACAATGCATCAACACAAGGTGTGTGAGCAAAGTGGATGACACACTGAATAGCAGGAGATGGATTGCACATCTCTTTTATCTGCCAATTGCCTTATCAAAGGACTTTTCCTGCTTGGCACAAAAGTAAACAAACACAAGCATTGCCTCTTAAGGAGGACTTCAGACAGGTGTCTGCCCAAGTAACAGGACAGGTCTTCCAGACTACATGAAGTCAGAGAAATTATATCTCAAATGGTTAAGCAACCAAGCAAAGCAAAAAGCAAGTTCACAATGAACTTAAGCAACTAATGTACCTGAAAACAATCCAACTCAATCAGTACACAACTCAAGAAGTTAAACAGACAGTTAATAGTCAACAGTCAACAGACATAGTCAAACAAGCAGTGCTACAATGTGCAAGGCACAAGCTCAAACTCAAAGGAGCTAAAAGCAACCTACAAAACAAGTCAAGATTAGTCAACATCAACCAAATAATCCAACTCAAGCAAATGAATCAATCCCCTCATGGCCATATGCTTCTTATCCTGAAAACAAAGCTCAAACATAAGCACAAACCACTAGGACAAGGCCTAGGGTCAAAGAGGGGGAAATAATTCAAAACAGAACATGAAAATTGACATGAATCAACTTAAACCAATTAGGAACACAATCCAAAAAGTCTCATGTCAATAGCATCAACCAAATTCATTTCACAAAACAAATAAGGCAACGCATGCAAGTTGGAAGCACATTGAAGCAACAGAATGAACAAATCCACATTAATTCCAAAATGATTCAATAAATCCCAATAAAAATCATGGCTAAACAGCACACACCACATGATAATCACACCAAAAATCAAGGCATTTGGACAAGTTTAAGCATGGTAATCAAATTCATCAAGTCAAGGCAATCAAAATAAGCTCAAATAGGGCACAATTTGGTACATCAACTTAGCACAAGCCTAAAACAGAATTGACAAATGATAAACACTTCAAACCAAATCCAAAACAACCTTAAACATGTCTATAATCAATGTGCAAAATTTCACATCCATAGGATAAAGCACAAGCACTTCACAAAAGATTGAAAATCAATACCATTCAAAAGTTCACAAATGATCATCCAGAATGAAAAATCTCAATCAAATCAGAAATCAATCCAAAAATTCCATAAACAATCATGAGCATTCACAACATCCAAATCAAGCATCATACAAAAAATCATGGCAATTGGAGATCATTTGATAGGGTAAACACATAGCACAAGATGAACATCACAAGGTGTGACACAAATTATCACACCTAACTTAGAAAAATCATAACTCAGCAATGGCAATTGATAAAAATGCAAACTCAACACCAAAATGTCCAACAAGATGTCTAGTTTCTACATGTAAAATTTCATGAGCATTGGATAAGAATTGAGCATTTCACAAATGATATAGTAAAGCAAGGTCAAAACATGACATGTATACACAAACCCTAGCACAAAAAATTATACAGCCATGCACAATTTCTGGAAAAATAATGAAAAAAAACTAGAAACAATCAGGAACAAGATGCAAAAATTCCCACATTTTTTGATCATTATTCTATTTGTTATGAATTTTTTAAGATCATGAAAAATTAAAAAAACATGTGGAATATATACATGAACATGTGGAAGGAAAAGGCAAAATAATCATGAAAATCTCCCAGCCAAGGTTCGAACACGGCTCCTTTTTAAAACTCCAAAAAGGCGCGCTGCAAGGGATATCCATGCAGCCAATGGGAGCGCATCATGAGCAAAAGCCTAAGGGAACGGAATCGTATGGAAAAAACCGTGGCCTAAAGCCCTGCGTTCACCTAAGGAAACGGATTTTTGGACAGACCAAAGCGTGGCAATAGGTCATGTACTCATTCTAAGGGAACGGATTTGCATCAGGAAAACCGTTGCCTAAACCTAAGCTTCATCTTCTCCAAATTTCACGCACGGTTATGAACAGTAACCTCCAAGAACATGATGAACAATTTCTCCAGTTTTTTAAATTGAACATATGTACATGTAGATCTTTCATAGCATAACAATAATCCACAATTATTTTAACCAAAAACATCATGAACAATGAGAATCGATCAACTTAAGTTTCATGCATAGAACTTTAAATCACCATAACTCACTCAATAATGCACGGTTTTCAGTGGTTCAAAGCTCAGCATGCTCACACAAACAAGATCTACAAGTCTAGCACAATAATTGCAAGAAATAAGAGAAACGAAATTTTGACCTCTTGAAGAGCAGCTTTGGATTCGTGTGATTTCGATGCCTTGCAATGCTTCCAATGTGTTCTAGAAAGCTTGTATGAGTGTATGGATGAAGTCTTGAGGCTTGATTGCACTTGATTCAACAAATTTGGAATTCCACCATTGATGATCTTCAAGCTTGCATAGGCTTCAAACTCCACGAATTCATGTGATTCTTGCTTGCATCTTGCTCTATGATGATGCTAGATGATGAATTTGGCAAGAAAATGCAAAGTGATTTGAAGAAATTGTGAATTGATTTGAAAAAAAGTGAAGAAAAATTTGAGAGAAAGTTGGAAATTCTAGATCTAGAATTGAGAATTGTGAAAATTCTGTTATGATTTTCTATTTATATGCTTCACTAATCATGATTAATTAACCTCTAATCAAATGCTAATGAAAAATGGTTAATTTGGAGGTGTTTTGCAAAAATTGTTTTTTCACCTTATGCATGGCATGGCATGTGAATAGTGCACGTTTTTGCCTTGTATTTCACTCAAAATAGTGTTTTAAGACCAATGGAAATGTTAAAATGTGAAAACAATGCATTATTTTTGAACTTGATTTTTTCCCTCCAAAATGAATTGAATTTTCAAATATTTATATGAATGGAACGCATGCCATGTAATGCCAATTTTGGAAACTAGAAGTTGAAACAAGAATGTTGCAAAAAGAGCCACATGATTTGGACTTATGGTTTGAAAGTTATGCCCCTTTGAAGTTCCATGTTCATTTGACCAAGATTTGACCATATCTCTTCAACCATACATGAGAAATCCATGATTTTGGACTTTTTGAAAATGGGAGAACAAGATCTACAACTTTCATGTTCAACAAAATTTCATTTGAAGCTTTCTTAATGATGTAATCTTGAGGAGAAAACCTTTCCATTTTTGGCAATTTTGAATTACAAGTCACTTTCCATTTTTGGAAAGTTTTGTCCTGACTTTATTTTCTTCAATGTTGATGTTTGAAATGTCAAATGAGACTTGTTTTAACATGAATGAAGTATTTCTAACCACTTCCCACCTCCAAATCCAACAGTTGACTTGTGGTTGACTTCTGTTGACTTCTGTTGACTTGGCCATGCACAGATGAACTTGGGCCTCAATCTCCTGATGAAATGGCTCCAAAATGAAACCCTAGCTTACACAAGCTCAATAAAACCATATGACGATCCCCATCTCCACAAAGACCCCATCTCCTTGCAAAACCCTGATTGGCACAATACAATTGATTAGGGTTGACCAGAGGTCAAAACCCTAATCCCAAGGAATCTGATCAGGCACAATGAACCTCCTGGTGATGATAAGACCATGATGATGGTGATGTACCATTTCAACCAAGATAATTCCCAATCTCCTTGAGGAACCAAGAAACCCTAATGGAAGCACAAACCCTTAGATGATTAGTGATCAATTCATGAGACCCTCAGGCTTGAATCTTTTAACCTCTCCATCTCCTGAACAAGACTTGGGAGGATGACTCACTCATTGTTTCCACATGATATGCAAAGATGTAATGCCTAATGTCCTAAAAGATAAAATGCAATATGTTAAGCTAGTCCCAAGAGAGGAGGGCAAATTTTGAGGTGTTACACTTAGCTTGGTATAAAATCTCTCTCTTTGTTCTGAGATGGGTTTAGTTTAAAATCATATGTTTGGTTTGGAGGATAGCTAATGTAAAACTCCAATTGGATAATAAGAAGGTTTGTGGACATAACTTGTGAGAAACTAACATCTATAGTGGAAACTCTCAAGATATATATATATATATATATATATATATATATATATATATATATATATATATATATATATATATATATATTTGTGTGTGTATTTAATAAAAATATAATTAGTGACAATCCCTAACTAAGTAGGTTTGTCTTAGGGTTTTAGGGTTCTTGTGGTGTTAGTACAAGCTCATGCATGAATGGTGAGAAGTTGTGTGTATCTAGGTGATTTCTGAGTGAATCTAATGTCTCTTCTCAACCAAGTGGTAGAGGAATTTATAGAGACTAATAGGCTTGTATCCTAGGATCCATGGGACTAATATGTTGTTCCTCCTATGAGTGTGGAGTTTTTATTTCCCTTATTATTTAGGAAAATATGCCTTTCCTTATTTGACTGAGCTTCCATACCATTATTGCTTTAGGACACGTCAATCCCCACGTTCCGGGAGTGGGCAACCAATAGTTTTATTCAATCCAATAAGGTGAGTGATTTGATCAAACGGAAAATGCTATAGATAATGAGTTTACATTGTGATAAATTGATGCACATTGTTATGGATGGACGATCTGGCACCATACTTTGGGAGATGTGTGTTATATGTATGTCCTAGGTGAATCGTGTGTTGCCTCCTTTTTAGATCCTTTACAAATATATATATATATATATATATATATATATATATATATAAGATGTCACTAGCAATCTATTACCTAGCAATCTGTTAATTATTATTAAAAAAAATTATCTTATACAAAACAATATATCAAATTTACTCAATTTTTTCTTATTGTTTTACTCTATTTTTATATATTTGTCACCTAAAAGTCACAAAAGTTATTAAACAGTTTAAAATATTTTTAATATGTTTATTTTAAATGTTAGAAAAGAAAATTTCCGTTGTTTGTTTTTTGTTCTTCTAGAAAATATTGATGTTGTGTGTTAGATTTAATAATTTAACTTACAATTATTACCTGAATTTAGATCATTATCACAACATGCGGTTAAGATTTTCAAGTTGTTAAATTTTATTATTTATTGTTATTCATAACTTTATTTTAGTACATGACACTCATTTAACCGACTTCTCAAAACAAATTTAACCAACTGAAAAATGATTTATATATATAATCATATCCTAATACTACTACCTCTTCAATATAAACGAACAATCATTTTAATTTCTCATATCTCTTTTTTCTTCTTTTTATAATTGGAGTTTGTCAAGAATAATTATACTACATCATGGTATCTCAAAGTACCAATCATGTCCTATGGCATTTCACTTTGAATGTTTTCATTGTTATCCTTTTCAATCCAAAACTCAGTTATGCCGAACAATCTAAACTAATGGATTTGAATACAAACATGATTGATCATTGTTGGAGGCAAAATCCCGAATGGAGGAGGCATAGGCAACAAATAGCAACGTGCTCTATAGGCTATGTTGGAAAAATGACAAACAACATTGGTAAAGAACTCATACATTATAAAGTTACTGATCCAAATGATGATCCTATAAATCCTAAATTTGGAACATTGAGATACGGAGCCTCTGTAATTCAAGGTAAAGTATGGATCACATTTCAAAAGGACATGAACATTAGACTTGTGAAACCCCTTCTCATTAGTAGTTTCACTACCATTGATGGTCGCGGTGTCAATATCCATATTGCTAACAATGCATGTTTGATGATATTCAAGGTAATCACCAAATCCATAAATATTATTAGGAAAAAAATTGGTACAACAAATAATAATAGAAAAATTAATTATTTCTATTTCTTTCATCACAAATTTTAGAGATGAATTTTACTTTTTTTCCTTTCTAAATTTCCATCGTCAATTTGATATTTTTAGTATGAATCTTGTTTCATGCATTAGTAACAATTTTCAATTATTTTCTAGGCCACCAATATAATCATTCATAGCATTCGAATCCATCACTGCAAAGCTCAATCTCCAGGGATGGTGATGGGGCCTAATGGAAAGGTAATTCATTTGGGTCCCGTTGATGGAGATGCAATAAGATTGATTACCGCTTCAAAAATTTGGATTGATCATAATACACTTTATGATTGTGAAGATGGTCTTCTTGATGTCACTAGAGGCTCTAGTAGCGTGACTATATCCAATAATTGGTTTAGAGAACAAGATAAGGTTATGCTTCTTGGTCATGATGATGGGTACGTGAGAGACAGAAACATGAAGGTTACTGTTGTGTACAACCATTTTGGACCTAACTGCAATCAACGAATGCCTAGGTAATTGAGTACTTAATTATGATGTTTTTGTACAATAACATGGTCTTGAAGTTTAAATATACAAAATAAATTTACTATACAATTTTCATTTTTTTATTGATAAAATAAATGGTGCAGGATTCGTCATGGATATGCACATGTAGCCAACAATCTTTATTTAGGATGGGTGCAATATGCTATTGGTGGAAGTATGGGACCTAGTCTAAAAAGTGAGGCTAACCTCTTCATAGCACCAAAAGTTGGGAGTAAGGAGGTATATGTTCAATTATAGAAAATTGACTTCAACTAGTTAATGACTAAGGAAAATGTATTTGCTCAATTAATAGTGAATCACATGATTGAGTTAATGTAGTTGTGTAGAAATGAAATTATTTCACTTTTATATATATTTTTCTAATTATATAATATGTGTAGGTGACATGGAGAAACGTTGGTAAAACAAATGGGAACCAATGGGAATTTCATTCAGTAAGAGATGGATTTGAAAATGGAGCCTCATTTGCAGTAACAGAAGGTGGGCGTGTGCCAAAGCCGAATTATAGCAAAGAACAAAGTTTTAAAGTTGTTAATGTTAAATATGTTAGATCGTTGACAAGATCATCTGGTGCATTTCAATGTAGTAAAACCTTTATATGTTGAACAAAAACATATATAAGAGCAATCCAGAAGTATAATGTGTATAACTCGCATATAATTTTAATTTAAAATAATTGAGTGGGAGTATGAATATTATTCATATTAGTATTAGTATAATAAAAATTAATATGTTTATTGATGCAATGCATGTATTATTAGTCGTGCCACTAATGCTATTGACATTATTTATATGTCATATTAACTATATTTGGTTAAATTACTAATAAAAAATCTCAGACATATTAAATTTTAACATATTGAAAAGTTTGTAATCTTTATAATCTAGTTAATGAAATTTCATTTTTCATTTCCATTTTCTTTTTATTTAGTTTTATGGTTTTGTTGTGAGGTTGGTTAAGGGTGGACAAGTTTATATAACCCCTACAAATGGAATTAATCGTGCAAAACTTCAATGGCATAGGTGGTTTCAAACATGTTTTAGGTGTTTTTATGGTTGAATTTAGTTTGAAATGGGTTTGTACATGAAGTGATGGTTTTGTAAAATTTGATGGGTCATCATGTGGGAGAGAGATACATATTGGGTCAAACATTCATCATGTAACCACTGATTACACATTAACTTCTCACCATGCTATAGAACCACTCATCCCCTTGCTTGATTCTCAAAAGTGATGATGGAACTAGCACTGAAACCGGTGCCGTAGAGGCTCTCTTGGAGCTCTTAAGATCTCATCAGTGTCAGGACACAACTGCAAGACTCTTGGAGGTATTGCTGAATAATGTAAATATTAGAGAAATAAAGGATACTAAATCAGCCATCTTACCATTATCCTAGTACCGCTTGGATCCACAAACTCAAGCATAGCAAGCAAGGTTATTAGCAACTTTGGCTCTTGGTGATCAATTCAAGAATGAGGGTCTTGCTTGGACAGCTGATGCAGTCTCACAGCTAGTCGTGCTTTAGTGAATGTGCTTGAAGACCAACCAACTAAAGAAATGAAAGTTGTTGACACATGTGCTTTGCAAAAGCTTGTCATGCATAGTAAAAATATATAAAAGAGCAGTTGCAGAGGTCGGTGGTTTTTTTACAAAAATAACCCACTTTTTCATGGAAATTCCCAAAATACCCCTAGTTTCAAAAAAAAATCCCAAAATACCCCACTTTTAGGAGGAGTCGCCAATTGAATTGGAGACTCCTCTTAAAACTTGAATGGAGGCGTCAATTGGATTGGCTAGGGCAGATGCCCTAGCCAATCCAATTGGTGCCCATGTGTAGGTTTTAAGAGGAGTCGCCAATTCAATTGGAGACTCCTCCTAAAATGCATTTTTTTGTGTTTTATGGTATAAGTGAAAGATAAATTTGATATAAGACGACTTGATATTAATAAAGTTTGGAGTTTACACAAAGAAACCTAATGGTGATGACCGGGATCACCTAACCGACCTCCGGTCCCACATCCTCTAGCTACCTTAACCCTTGGCCCTAACCCACGTTGACGATTCTGCACCGGTGTTTGTTCATCTGAGGGGGCAGGAGCGTCACTACCAACTACAGGAGAAGGTCCGTTGAGGTATTCAGACAAGTCGGCATAGTCTTCAGTATGCATCGATGGTGTACCGCCGTAGCTGAGCTCATGACCCATGCCAGAGAAGTTGGGATGTGGTTGACTCATGGATGGGCGACCGAGACGGTTGAAGGAAGACATGGGTGTGAATGATGCGTCGAGGAAAGGTTGGAAAGGTTGTTGGGGTGTTTGGTAGAGATATGGTTGTTGGATGTTTTGGTTTTGTGATGTTTGGGCTTCTTGGCTACGGTAGGAGGAGGGGTGGTTGGTGTTTTGGCTAAGGCGGCTTTGGTAGGGTGATGGGGTGGGTGCGAAGCGATGTTAGGTCTCAGGTTGATGGTTAATTTGTTGGTGGTGCTATGGGGTATGCTCTTGGTATTGGGGTTAGGTGAATGGCATGTTTTGGTTGTATGTTTATGTGTTTGTGGAACGAAAAGTTTGACGGATAGGGGGTTGTGAGTAACCGGGCTGAGAGTGTTGTTAGGGGTTAGATGTTGATCCTTCTTGTGTGTAAGTTGTCTGCCATGGATCGTATAGGTACATATCTTCGGCGATGAACTGAAAACCAACCGATCTGTACCAAGCCATATGAGTACGACTTGGTTTTACCTCAGTTGGCATGACTGCGTCAGTTAACACATGGTCATGACGGTGCTTCCATTTGCGACACTCCGATCTTGCGAAGCTTTGCCATGGATTGAAGTTCCATTGGTCGTTAACTTCACGCAGATGCCATTCTCCTAGGCTAGCTGGGGGATCTGGGATATTCTGGAGCATAACGAACTGCAGCTTCACATGATCGCTGTTGTACATCTCCACAGTTGTGAACCGTATTATTGGTGTACATGCAGTCCATACGGCTGCGTCTTCAGCGTTGACCTCATGGTCATGATCCAAATTAAGGTATGGACGCCAAATGAACTGAAATGTGAAAGAAGATAGGATTATAATCAATGTAGAAAAAGTTAACAAAATATAACGAAATAATTAAGTTATTTTGCTTACGTCTGTCGGTCGAAGGTGATCCAACAGGTTGCGATACTGAGTAATACAGTGTCTCGGACATCTGTTGTAACTCATACCACGTGTCGACCATCTACACCAAAAAGTCAAAAAAAATTAGTTTGAGGTAATAAACTTTAAAGAAGTAAGTAAAGATATAGCAATTTAAACAACTTACTTTTGTGCATACGGAAACGTGAAAGGATTGTTATTGATCGGTGCTAGAGACGGTAGTCTTGGCCAACCCCATGCTTGTAGCAAAATAGCACATCCAGAAAATGTAGATGTGTCTTTGTGTGAGTTTTTGCACAAGGAGCTATAGAGATAGGCTAGACAAGCAGATCCCCAACTGTAACTTCCTATTCTATCTACATGTCTAAGTAGAGGTAAGTACATAATATGCATGCTAGAACCACTACCTTCGGGGGAAAAAAACGATCCAATTGACAGCATAATGTAACACCTAGTTTTTATTATTCGAGCATCTTCGGTAGAATGCTCATCTAAGTATAAACTATTATAGTATGACTTAAAGCGTGAGAGTAGTATACCTTGACCTCTTGCATTATCATCTAACAAATCAGTGTCTAAGAGCTCCATGCGAATTGAATTTGCATAGTTGGTCTTACCATTAACAGCCTTACCTTCGATGGGTAGTCCTAAAAGCATGTAGACGTCTTCTAACGTCACGGTACACTCACCGGTTGGGAACCAAAATGTGTGTGTCTCTGGTCTCCATCTTTCGCATAAGGCTGGAATGAATTTGTTATCTATGGACCAAGACAAAATCTTGCTAATATGACCAAAACCAGCGAGTTCAACATAAGGTTGAATCATCGGGTCAATATGGACATATTCGTGGACCCGAGTTCGGAACCTTGATACATCCTATAAAAGAAAGAATAAAAAACTTGACTAAGTTGGTATGTCAAAATAAAAGGGGGTTGGTGAAGATGAAAGATAAAAAGTTAACAAAAGAAAAAACTTACATATGTTGCGATGTTTACAACCGTTCCTATGTGCTTTGCCCATTGTGAGGATAGACATTTTGTCGGGGGGTTGGTGTAGATGAAACTACAAGAAGTTGTTGCAGATGAAATTGTAGAAGAAGTATTATAGAAGAAGTAGTGAGAGTGATGGTGTGGAAGAAGTGTTGATGGAGTGGATGTATTTATAGGCAAATGGATGGGAGCATAAAAAGTTGTGCTTGCATGGTGTCTCCATTTGAATTGGCGACCATGTACAACCTTTAAGAGGGGTCGCCATTCAAATTGGCGCCTCCATAGGGACATGCATGAAAGGCCTAGGTCTGATTGCTTGGTTTCGAGGTCTGAATGCATGGTGTCTCCACTTGAATTGGCGCCCATGTGCAAGGAATAAGTGGAGGCGCCAATCCATTTGGAGTGTATGTCTGCATGTCTGACACATGGTTGTCTTGTCTCTTGCATCCTGAACAAGTCACTTCTTGATAGATTGCATGGTTGACACATCATTTCGGAGTATCTTGCATGTCCGACACGTCATTTCGGAGTAGCTTGCATGTGCGACACGTCACTCCGAACTAGCTAGCATGTGAGACACTTCACTCATCTATTTAAGTGTCTTACTATCAACATCCAAGACACTTCACTCACATTCATCTGCAGTAAGAAAATAGTTTTCATCTGCACAATGTCATCTTCATCATTATACAGTGTCAACGTTCACTGCAACGGTGAAACATACGAGTCTGAGCTACATGGTTTTTGTTTTCGAAACACTGATACCATTAGAATCACGATCAAGAGAAATGCAACCTTCTTGCATTTGAAAAAAAGAATACAATCCTTTATAGGATCGGGTATTGTGTCAAAGATCACATATCAAAATCCAATATTTTTTTAGAATGGTCAATGCAAGTATTTCCCCCTTAAGGTATGAGACGATGAAGATGTTGAATACATGTTTGTTAGTCATGAACATTTAGGCTGCAACTGTATTGAGTTGTACATTACTCTTCAACCATGTATATCATCTCAACAGTCTCAACTAACCGGTCAGAATGAATCTGGTGAAGATGATCGACAATCGTCAGATGACGTCAACCCAGAAGCAGAGGCAGAAGTGGATGTCGTTGATGAAGAAGAAAAGGAGACCGAGATACAGGTTGATCACATGCTGAACAACGACGATGAAGATGATGATCAACCACCACCAATACCTCCTAGTCATGTCTACAATCCGCCTCAACATATGACAAATATGGATTTTCACGACGATGAAACATCCAACAGTGTTTTCTATAATCCGTATCCGAGATCAGAAGGCGAATTAAAGGTGGGAGACATGTTTCGTACCAAAGAAGAATGTGTTCTGGCAATCAAAAAATTCCACATGAACAACTCTGCTGACTTTACAATGAAACGCACTGATTCTAGAAGGTATGTTATCGAATGTCGTAACATGCTTTGTAAGTTTCGTTTGGCTGCGTCTTACAAGAAGAAAAACAACTCTTGGGAGATCGCTTCAATAGACCCACCGCACAGTTGCATTACAACTAACGTTGAACAAGATCACCGTAAACTAAGCGCAACTTTGATATGTCAAGACATTTTGCCGTTGGTTAATAAAGACCCATCAGTGAATGTGAGTATAATTATATCCCATATCAGAACAACATATAATTATACTCCATCTTACAAGAAAGCCAGGATTGCGAGGACAAAGGTTGTTGAGCAAGTTTTCGGCAACTGGGAGGATTCATACAAGGAATTGCCACAGTTTTTATGGGCACTAAAAACATATGTCCCAGGAACTGTGGCAATTATGAAGACAGTGCCAGCGATGATGCCAGACGGAACCTATGCTACAGGTAATAGAATATTTCATCGTCTCTTTTGGGCATTTGACTCGTGCATCAAAGGTTTCGCATTCTGCAAACCTATTATTCAAATTGATGGCACTTGGTTATACGGAAAATACAAGGGTACTTTGCTCATGGCGGTTGCACAAGACGACAACAACAATGTCTTTCCCATTGCCTTTGCTCTTGTTGAAGGTGAAACGGCTGGTGGATGGGGTTTCTTTCTTCGACATCTCAGAATGCATGTGGCTCCACAAGCCAATCTCTGTTTGATTTCTGATAGACATGCTGCCATTGAGAGGGCCTACAACAACCATGACAACGGATGGCATGATCCTCCTTCTACACATGTCTACTGTATCAGACACATTGCACAAAACTTCATGCGTGCTATAAAAGATAAGAATCTTCGCAAGAAGGTGGTGAATGATGGGTATGCTTTAACTCAACCGTCATTTCAATATTATCGTGATGAAATTAGACTGTCTAATGAAGACGCATGGAGATGGATAAATAATATACCAGTAGAGCAGTGGACAAGGGCATTTGACAGAGGTTGTCGATGGGACCACATGACAACAAACATTGTGGAATGCATAAACGGGGTATTCAAAGGAATTCGAAATCTGCCGATAACCGCCTTGGTAAGATCAACCTATTATAGGTTGGCTTCTATGTTCGCAACCAGAGGTGAAAGATGGAGTGCGGTGTTAATGTTCGGGCAAGTATTCAGTGAGTGTTGCATGAAGGTCATGAAAGAGGAGAGCATCAAAGCTAACACACACACTGTAACAGTCCTTGACCGTCATAGACAAAATTTCAGCGTCCAGGAAACAATGGGCCACAATGAGGAGAGACCAAATTTAGCCTACGCTGTTAGACTAAACAGAAGTTGGTGCGATTGTGGAAAATTCCAGGTCTTCCGCATACCTTGCTCCCATGTCATAGTAGCATGCGCTTATACTCGTCAAGACGCTTACAGCCATTTATCTGATGTGTACAAGGCCAACACCATCATGAATGTATATACTCAAAGTTTCTCAGTACTACCGATGGAGGATTACTGGCCTCCATATGAAGGTGATATTGTTTGGCACAATGACGAGATGCGTAGAAAGAAGAAAGGAAGGCCAAACAGCACACGTATCAGAACAGAGATGGATTCCACAGATAAAATGATAAGATTATGTAGTATCTGTCGTCAACCAGGACACAACAAGAACAACTGTCCCAATCGAGGAGCATCATCTAGGTCTTAAGCTTTTTGTAACATTGTATTTCTGTAACATTCAATCATTATATATCATTAAGTTCTTGTTACAACGAGGTTCACAACAAACATCAGTACAAAACATCTGAAAACATAAATATTTTTAACTGATTACAACAATCAAATTGATGTTGTTTCGACCGAACATCATTTCCCTAGCATCCTTATCAGTCTTCATTCTCACTCAACCAAAGATATTGTCAAGTCTCTCAATACTTCTGATTTTTTCCACTTCTGGTATTTTCCCATCTAACCAACGAACCAGCTCCCTCTTCAGTTGATCGAACGTGGTGATGTTCCAAAACAGCATCAGCAGTTGAGGTTTGTCTCTCGCATAAATCACCTTTCCGTATCGGCGACGAACACCAAACATGATAGCCAAATGATTATATGAGATGTGGAACAATTAGTCACACAACGCATCTATTTATAAGACAAAAAATGCATTTTAGAAGGAGTCTCCAATTGAATTGACGACTCCTCTTAAAACCTACACAGGGGCGCCAATTGGATTGGCTAGGGCACCTGCCCTAACCAATCCAATTGGCGCCTCCATTCAAGTTTTAAGAGGAGTCGCCAATTCAATTGGAGACTCCTCCTAAAAGTAGGGTATTTTGGGAATTTTTTTGAAACCAGAGGTATTTTGGGAATTTCCTTAAAAAAATGGGTTATTTTTGTAAAAAAAAAACCGAGGTCGGTGGGGTTCAGGCTATACTCAATCTGATTGGTTGAAGTAATCCTGAAACATCTGTTCAGTCTGCAATGTTTATTAAACTTCTCTTTTCAAATCATACTATTCAAGAGTGTGCTTCTAGTAAAACATGTGTTGTAACAACTTTTCCGAAGAACAGTTCAATGTGCTTTGTTCCAGATAAATCTCTTCTGTTAACAGAAATATATTAAATCAAATAAAAATGTTAATCAAGAAAGCATATAATAGATGTTTCTTACGCGTTGATATAGTAACCAGCATTTGAGAGGCATTTCACTTTAGCTCCTTGCGGTAAAGGAGCTCGAAAGCAATTACAGTGCAGTATTGGAGTCACTCCACGAGCTGAACACCCTGGGATATTTGCAAAGCAGAAAATCATTAATTTTGTCATACATTTTGAAATTTTCCTGAGTTATGTAAAACTTAGCTTCCACGAAAATCATTAATTTGGTCATACATTTTGAAATTTTCCGAGTTATGTAAAACTTAGCTTCCACGACACCCGTAAAAGATGAACCATCACAACATCTAAATGGTAATCCCGTAGGTTAGAGTATTAACAGAATAATGGTGATGAATAGAGTGATGATTATTAAGAAGAGATGAGTGAAATGTTATGGATTATATTTCTCAAAATAATCTCATGTGTTTACAGCAATAGCAGAACATACTTATATATGTAAAAGCTACAAGACACTTGGAAATATAACATTGGACAGCTAATACAAGTTTATACAGAGTTGAATTATTCCTAATAGACTACCATCCAAACATACTACACTTTATTTAAAACTTCAACATATCACAAAGACTTGTTCTCAAGAAATTAGAATATGCACTTGCACGTGTTGCTACCAATATGCATCACAAAATGTCAGTTGCAAGCTAAAAATCAGTTAATGCCTTTGCATGTGGCATTTCAGGACTTGTATTTAATGCCTCTAACATCTGAGTTTGTGATAACACTAAGTTAATTGTGTTGCGAACATATTGTGGCTTACCACAAAATACAGATGCATGAGCCACATCTCCTCGTCTCCTCTGAGCCTTGGATTCTCCCACTTTGGACTACTACTTCTAACTTTTTCTTCCATGTAGCCCTGTCTATAACACAAAAATGTTTGTTGTGTTGCTTCACCATTTTTATTCCTCGATATCTTACTTTTTCTTAAACCAGCATACCAATTATCAAACATAAATATCACCTCCGCATTTAAAAAATGGTATTTCATCACATATTTAATGCTCATATTTGTTTAACTGATTTTCCAAATGTCATCTAAGGCGTTAATGTCAAAATCAGCATTGAAATAAACTCTGGAAAATTCATCTTCTAAATCCTCTTCAATTTCGTTGCTTACACTTTTATTAGACAAATCATTATTCTCCACTTCCTAAAAATTTATCAATAAATCGGCCGATTCAACCGGTTGAACCAGGAATTGGAGATGAATCTAGTTGGATCAACCTTTCAAAATCGTTATGGGTCAAAACTGAAGTAAAACCAGAATAATCATATTGAAATGTCCAAAACTATTCAAATCAAAAAACCGGAATCGATTTTGTAAAATAGTTTGGCTCAAAAAAAATCATCAAATTAACTATTTTAAAAATAAATAAAAAATTTAATTTGTTAATATCAAAACTTAATATATATTCCCCAATCACAAAAAAGAATTTAATATTTTTTTATAATCATTCAAACTTCTAAATTTTGTCACTCCATTATAATTTTTCATACAACCACACTCCATCATCTTCACGCCGTCTCTTTTAAATATAGTCACGATATTCAACTCAATATTGATTGTCGTTTAAGTCAATATTGTTTGTTGTTGTCAAGTAAGATTTGTTTGTCGTAGTTCAACTCAAATTCATTTTTTTGTTTAATAAAATATTTTGTATTATTTATTTTTGATATTATTATATTCTATTATTTTGATTTTGATTTAAATTAATTTAATTTATTTTATTATAATTCTTTAATTTGGTCAAATTATTTTTAAATAAAGTATAGAATTATATTATACTATTACATGTATTATCGATGTTGTTGTATTAATTTTGTAATAGATTTTTGAAATATTTATTTTATTAAGCTTTGAACTTATGACTATGTGTGAATATTTATAATATTTAGTTTCATATTATTAGTTTATATAATAAAAGATTTGTAGGTTTATCTGATTGAACCAATTAAACTAATTAAACCAATTAAACCAATTAACTGATTGAAACAATTAAACCTTAAACTACAAATTTCACTAGTTCAATCTCCGATCCAATTTTTAAAACATTACTCTCAACTCTAGGATTTGCACTAAAATTGTTTGAAGTCGGTCCCAAATGTGATTTTAATACTCCCAAATGTGATTTTTAAAAATGTCATTTGTCATTTTAAAGTTATTCATTCCTAAGTTGATAAATTTTAGATTCTACGATCTGAATATGTAAATTAATTAGTATATTTAGTATATTTATTAGCATTTATCAAGACATTGGAGTGGATAAATTGAACTAGTCCGTGAGAAAGTCATGGATAATTACAGTCATCTATGGTGAAGTTGTGAGCAACATAAGAAAAACATCACTACTTTTTGTTTTTCTTGAGTGAGAAACTTTCAAATTTTACCTATTATTGATGCATGTTCCAACATGTTACCACCTCAACTTAGGCTAAGGCCCACAAAACAGAAACAGGTTTTGTCGTGTATAAGCATAGGGAACAAGACTTTTAAACATGGTCAGAGTTAGTGCCCTGTATCTTCTAAAATGTTTTGAAGGGTCCATACATATGCTTGTCTTCTTCTATACTATCACTTCATTATTACCCAACCTGTTAACTTCAACAAAACACCCCAAAACGTTACCTTTCTGAAAATGGAGGGACCCTGTTTTATAACAAAAACTATGAGATTCTATATAACATGTGCTTTCATTTATAACTTTTATCTATATAAGCTTATTTTCCACTATTCATATGAAAGTATACGCCCAATTTTTTTTATAAGGAAAGTTTACACCATAAAACATAGAAAGTAAATCTTTAATCTTGAAAGACTTTTAATTAGTAACCAATCGATAATTTTGTTTTGTACAATTGCTCTTTACCATAGTAAATGCACATCAGAAGCTACGTAAAATCACAGAAGCTTCGTAACCCGGTGATTATACTAATTACCTTGTAAATATAGATTATTCATAACCTTATACAAGAGTGTTCTGCTCCACCACAACATGACATAAAATAACAATATGGCATATGTAGAGTACCGCCCACTGTCCTCAAGGACTTATATATGGAGGTGTGCCGAGAAAGAAGGGCTTTGATTAACAGAAATCTTTAACCTCAAAAACACGAGCTGTATGATCTAAAGAAGCCGAGACAAGGTACTCGCGATTGGCAGACAAAGAAAGAGTTTGAATGCCTTCAGAGTGTCCTCTGAACACTTTGACACATTCACCAGACCGACTATCCCATAATCTCACAGCTCCATCCATAGATCCGGTAGCCACATAGGATGCACCAAGCCATGTCAAACATGTTACTCCATACTGCTCACAATAGAAATTTTCATTTCATCAGACATAAAAACGAAAACATGATTCTAGATAAGAGTTCATTCAGTTTTTAATGCATAAGCATGTTACTTGCACAATGCAAGATTCCAACAAACCTCGTGCTCACAAGTGCTTCGGGCTAAGGAATATTCTATATCCCAGATGGTCATTTTATCCATGCCTCCGATTAAAGCCCAGGTACCACTGTCATACAGTTTCAAGGAAATTAAATTAGGAGACAAAGGTTCAAATCATCATTAGATAATTAAAACAAAAATGCAGTTATTGAAATGTTGAAATAATGTAGATGAATCATATTCAAAGCATATTATGCAAACTATTCATATTTAAAATTTCCGTCACTTTGCAGTCTATCAGTCCTTAGTAATGAGATGCAATTACTTTTGATACTTCTGTTATGCGTAAATGAAGTGACTGGCGGTTATATCAAAGAAGTTAAATAATATATTATGATCCATGAATCATGACACTTGGTTTTATTTCATATTTATTAGTGGGCCCTAGTATTTTCAACCATTTATGGACGCTGATTTTATGTTGATTATCACTGACAATACTATTTTTACTTGTTACAGTAACTCTATAATGCTGCACCATTTTTCTTTTCTTATTTATCTCTCCAGGATGTCACTGTCCTTCAAGGCTTGAGCAATCTTCGAATAAATAAAACTTCAACCAAACACATGCATGATCCATCAAGCATACATGACATGAAAATGTGCAGAAATGCACATGCACGCAGATTATGAACAGTTAACTAATCTTATAAAAAGTTTACTAATCTTAAATCATACCTTGGTGCGAACCCAACACACTCAATGGAACTTGAATGAGAAGGCACAGAACTAACAACCTGACAATAGGATATAAGGTTTCTTAGAAATCAGGCAGAAAGCTAAATTTATATGCTCAAACATCTTACAATTAAAGTTGCAGCATGCATAGACAAATGGAACAATTAGCACAGGGATAAATGATATAAAGTTTGAAGCCTTGGTTAGTGGTATTACACAGGCAAGAGAATATTATTCTAAGTAGTTATATTTTCGGATGAGATACAACCAAAAAATTGTTGGGTCTATTACCTAACCAAGGAGGTCATAGTGTTGCTAGGTAACGGAGTCACCAAGCCAACCTTTTAATTATTCAACTAATTTCATAGTTGAGCTTGACATAATATGTCAATTTTAATTCATATTGCAATAAGGATACAAGAAAGTCTCAATGTGATACACAAACTAGTGCTAACAACAATCAAACTAGCTTAAATATAAGCAACAAGAAGCTGAAAATTACTCAAAACTGCAGCTTGAGTGTGGAGTCAATATCTCAGCTCAGACTTCGTTTCAACGATCTGAACAGTCAAAAGATATAGCAAGGTGTTGCAAACCCGCCCTCCAAAAATGAGCCCGATTCAATGGTTAACGAATATGGAATCACTGTTTTACTGAGGGTTTTATTTCCGCTGTGTATTAGTGTTAGATGCCCAAAAGTGCTTATTTGAGCTATCATATGTGGGCATCTTTCACTCTTTTGCCTTGCTAAAATTGTCAAAATCACATTTGTTTTACATGGAATGCGTTACATTGATAAACAAGCTTGGTGCCTTTGATGTGTGTGTTATTGTGCAGGAAAGGCATGAATTAATTGATAATAAAGACACAAGAGAATTGGCAAAGGAACCAAAGAAAAGGAGCATTTCATCTGCCTGCTCGCTAGGCGAGGCTGTGGCGAAGAATGGGTTCGCTAGGCGAGCTCCTGGCGAACAGCTCCAATTAATTTGCTAATTTACTGGAGGTGTTCGCCAGGAGCTCGCCTAGCGAACCCATTCTTCGCCACAGCCTCGCCTAGCGAGCAGGCAGATGAAATGCTCCTTTTCTTTGGTTCCTTTGCCAATTCTCTTGTGTCTTTATTATCAATTAATTCATGCCTTTCCTGCACAATAACACACACATCAAAGGCACCAAGCTTGTTTATCAATGTAACGCATTCCATGTAAAACAAATGTGATTTTGACAATTTTAGCAAGGCAAAAGAGTGAAAGATGCCCACATATGATAGCTCAAATAAGCACTTTTGGACATCTAACAACTCTCCCCAACTAGATTCTTGCTTGTCCTCAAGCAAAGTATGCCTCTTGAAAGACAAGAGGATTTGCATTAAGAAACGGTTTCTCCGAAGTTGGATAAACGGCTCAAACACAAGCGAAATTCGCATATACAAGTTCCCAACGGTTCGAATAAAATAATACCTAGGAACTTAAACTTAAATAGCAATGCAAAATATTTATCTATCTACAACAATACTATTCTGAATGAATCATCCTATCTCTCCTCTTCGAATAAGGAATGAAGATTTTGCGCGTTTGCAACCGCGGGACTAATCTCACTCTCTAACAAATAATGAAGAAATCAAACAGATTCATACAATGTCTAATCAATTAAAAATGCTACTGTGGAAGCAAAAAGATCACTAAGGGCTTTTCGGTTGAAGCTTGGTTAGGTTAACAAACAAGGGTCATTTCTAAGGCCATTGAAACGAAAGTGCCGATGCAAAAGAGACATTCACAGTATTATTCACACTACTCGACTTTGTTTCCTTTGTTTCTTATTTGTAACCTTCACAACACATATTCCACAACTCCACTTTTATTTTTCATTATTTTTCTTCCAAGCAAACATTTTTTTTTTCATTCTTTCTATTTTTGTTCTTTTCTTTCACATCAAATATACAAAACAGATGTTTATTTTCTACATTTTCTATACATATATTTTTCTATGCTTGCTCGGTTTTTCTTTTCTTTTTCAAGAGTTGTGGTACTTACCAATTCTTTTTCGTTCTCCCCAACTTATTTCTTCCACACCCTAAGTGAATGCTCTTAACTTTTTACGGCAAAAGAACAATAATCAAGATTTTCCGGGTTGTGTAAAAAAAAGATTTTTGAGATCTCGCTTTATTACAAGCCGAGATTCAACTGTTCAGGCTCAAAGGGGTTAACAAATACTCTCTCTGCTCACAGGTAAGTTGTTTTTGGATGTAGTTGTGCTCGAAAGAAAACAAGTGCCTTGATCATTTTTAATTGCTTCCACAATTTCACAATAGTAAAAGACAAAGCATGAATCACATGAATCAACAAAACTTATTAGAATCCAGCATTTAAGTGAACAATGGAGGTTTCCTCACAATTTGTGGTTTTAAGTTCTAGATGAAACATTCATTCTATTATGTTGCACAAAGACAATATTCAATTTACCAAAAAGAGTAAAGTTCCTAATGCATTCTAAAATTCTAGCCGACGGTAACCATGTACCTTAGCTTCATTCACTTGTTATTCTTATCATTGCCATCCAAGCTCGGATGCACCTTCATTGGGTACTTCTTGAGGAGCAACCAATCTAGAAGGGTTTGCCACTCATTCAACCAAAAATTTATTAAACACACAAAATTAAAAACATAATTAAATAACATTAACTGAAAATAAAAATTTGTTCGTGGGGGACAAAACACCCCAATAGTACAACCCATGGTCAAAATACAAAATTCGAAAATACAAATGGAAATGACATAATAAAAACTGAAATACAAATACAAAAACTTAACCCACAAAGGGCTCAGGACTCCTCCTCGCTACCGGCCTCAGAACCGGTAGCCTCATCATCAACATCATCATCATCATTCTCAGCTTCAGCGTCCACCCCCTCACCATAGACTGGCCTGTCCACAGGCCAATTAGCGTTAAGCATAAACTGCTCACGCGCTAACAATGCTCGAGCACCGGAGGGGTCATTACCTTGCAGCTCCAACCTCTGCATACTGTTGTGCATATCAATCATAGCTCGTTGGGATGCTGCCATCCACTCAAAACTGTAGTCACAAACAGCCCTCAGGTACGGATCAAGTCCGAGAGAAGAAGCACTAGGACCATCAGCAGCCCGAGTACTTCCTGAGGCTGCACTGCCACCAGTAGTCTTAGCTCTACAATACTTAGCCACATACCTATCATCTATAGGTGTCGGGATTCGAACCTGCCCACGAGACGGAAGTCTCACCCTAGCCTGAACACATAAGCTCATAATCAAACACGGGAAGGCCAAGGGACAATTAACACGTGCCCCTGACTTAAGCCCGCTCTCAACCACGGTCTTCAGCTCATTGGCGATTATCCTCGCGACATCTATCTCGACATTTGTGAGGATGGAATGGACTAAATGTGCCACTGGGATCGGCACAGTAGAGGTGTGTGATTTGGGTTGGATGTTAGTCAAAACCAAGAGTAGGATCAGCTGAGCCATGGGAGTCATGTCCTCCCGATGATATCTCACAGGAACCCCAGATGGGTTCGGCTCAACCGATTTCCCAGGTAAAAGCAGGTCGGCGGTAATGGCAGCGACATCTCGATGAAGTCTGAGGTCGGTGTGGTACTGGTCTCTCTGATCAGCTCCCAGCTGGAGCGGTTCCCCTAGGATTCGGTTGATCGCATCCCGGTCAAAAGGAATTGTACGCCCGGCAACTCTAGAAACCCAAGTGAAGGGCTCGTCGTCGTCGGGCAGTGCGTTAGCATAAAACTCCCGCACTGTAGCAATGTCGTAATGCTCCAAGGGACTTATCAACCTATCCCACTTTTTGGCGTCTATCAACCCGGCGAAAGTTCTGTAAGTGCCTTGTGGGTTGATCAGAAAACGCTTCTCAGGGAGTATTTTTCTCTTTTCCAAAGCTATGTACCGTGCCGCTTGTTTCGGGCCTACAAACTTGTCTTGGTCGAATTGAATCGGCACGGTTCTGGAAGTAGTTGCAGCTCCCTTCCTTTTCTTACCAGCTCCAGATCTAGACTTCATCTGCAAAAGATACAAAGAAACAACACACACCAAACAACAGGTTAGCCATTAAAGCATAATTTTAAAATACTGCCATGTTCGCTGCTGCTTCGCCTAGCGAAGTTGCAGCGAACGTTCGCCCCAGGTCGCCTAGCGAGTTGCTAGCGAACCTTACGGGTTTTGGGATTTTCTGCATTTTGTTGATGTTTCCTCCAAAACCCGTACTCTAATGGTTCCCACACAGAACCTAATGATTTCTAATGACAATGAATCGTTCTATGCTATTGGGGATTGGCTAATTGCATGCAAAACCTAAAATAGATGAAATCCCCAATTTGAAAACCTAAATGTACAAACATTGCAAACTCCCAAAATAATACATGCAACCTCAAGGTTCCCATACCACACTTATCCTATTTACCATTCACATTTGGAAATTAAGAGTGCAATCAAAAAGAAACATGTAATAGGGCAAACCTTAGGTATACGGATTTGGAAAAGAGAAGTGGGGAGAGTTTGCAATCTACCGAAAGAAGCACGTGTCGGTGATAAAGATGCAAAGGAGGGAGTTTGAGAAGCCACGCACAAAATCCTCAGCAGAGCCGTTCAGACAAATTTTTGAAGGTAAGGGCAAAATGGCCTTGCTGAGATTTAAATAGCAAACAGTACTGCAGCGCTCGCTGCTGCCTCGCCTATTTGTTGAAATATACTTTTCTCAGCAGGGCATTTTGCCCCAAACCCTCAAAAATATTCAGAGCTGTTCTGCTGAAAATTTTGCGAAACTTCTCTAACTCCCGCATTCGCATCGCTATCACCAACCCTCGCTCCTTCCTCTCGATTGCAAACTCTCTCCATTTTACATTTCCGAATCCGTGCAATTAAGGTTTGCCCTACTTCATTTTCTTTTTGTTTACTCTTAAATTCCAAATATGAATAGCAAATAGGAATGTGTAGTATGGGAAACATTGAGGTTGCATGTGATATTGTGGAGTTTGCAATTTTTGGATATTTAGGTTTTCAATTGGGGATTTAGGATTACTTTAGGTTTTGCATGCAATTAGCCAATCCCCAATAGCATAGAACGATTATGTGTTTAAGAAATCATTAGGTTCTGATGTGGGAACCATGTGTGTATGGAAATTGGGGGAAAATTCTTTGAATATGCAGAAAACTCCAAAACCCTTAAGGTTCGCTAGCAGCTCGCTAGGCGACCTGGGGCGAGCGTTCGCTGCAACTTCGCTAGGCGAAGCAGCAGCGAACGTGGCAGTATTTTAACTTTGTTTTAATGGCTAATCTGTTTGCTGGTGTGTGTTGTTTCTTTGAATATTTTGCAGATGGAGTCTAGATCTGGAGCTGGTAAGAAAAGAAAGGGAGCTGCAACTACTTCCAGGACCGTGCCGATTCAATTCGATACCGACAAGTTTGTCGGTCCAAAACAAGCGGCACGGTACATAGCTTTGGAAAAGAGAAAAATACTCCCTGAGAAGCGTTTTCTGATCAACCCACAAGGCACTTACAGAACTTTCGCCGGGTTGATAGATGCCAAAAAGTGGGATAGATTGATAAGTCCCTTGAAGCATTACGACATTGCTACAGTGCGGGAGTTTTATGCTAACGCACTGCCCGACGACGACGAGCCCTTCACTTGGGTTTCTAGAGTTGCCGGGCATGAAATTCCTTTTGACCGGGATGCGATCAACCGAATCCTAGGGGAACCGCTCCAGCTGGGAGCTGATCAGAGAGACCAGTACCACACCGACCTCAGACTTCATCGAGATGTCGCTGCCATTACCGCCGACCTGCTTTTACCTGGGAAATCGGTTGAGCCGAACCCATCTGGGGTTCCTGTGAGATATCATCGGGAGGACATGACTCCCATGGCTCAGCTGATCCTACTCTTGGTTTTGACCAACATCCAACCCAAATCACACACCTCTACTGTGCCGATCCCAGTGGCACATTTAGTCCATTCCATCCTCACAAATGTCGAGATAGATGTCGCGAGGATAATCGCCAATGAGCTGAAGACCGTGGTTGAGAGCGGGCTTAAGTCAGGGGCACGTGTTAATTGTCCCTTGGCCTTCCCGTGTTTGATTATGAGCTTATGTGTTCAGGCTAGGGTGAGACTTCCGTCTCGTGGGCAGGTTCGAATCCCGGCACCTATAGATGATAGGTATGTGGCTAAGTATTGTAGAGCTAAGACTACTGGTGGCAGTGCAGCCTCAGGAAGTACTCGGGATGCTGATGGTCCTAGTGCTTCTTCTCCCGGACTTGATCCGTACCTGAGGGCTGTTTGTGACTACAGTTTTGAGTGGATGGCAGCATCCCAACGAGCTATGATTGATATGCACAACAGTATGCAGAGGTTGGAGCTGCAAGGTAATGACCCCTCCGGTGCTCGAGCATTGTTAGCGCGTGAGCAGTTTATGCTTAACGCTAATTGGCCTGTGGACAGGCCAGTCTATGGTGAGGGGGTGGACGCTGAAGCTGAGAATGATGATGATGATGTTGATGATGAGGCTACCGGTTCTGAGGCCGGTAGCGAGGAGGAGTCCTGAGCCCTTTGTGGGTTAAGTTTTTGTATTTGTATTTCAGTTTTTATTATGTCATTTCCATTTGTATTTTCGAATTTTGTATTTTGACCATGGGTTGTACTATTGGGGTGTTTTGTCCCCCACGAACAAATTTTTATTTTCAGTTAATGTTATTTAATTATGTTTTTAATTTTGTGTGTTTAATAAATTTTTGGTTGAATGAGTGGCAAACCCTTCTAGATTGGTTGCTCCTCAAGAAGTACCCAATGAAGGTGCATCCGAGCTTGGATGGCAATGATAAGAATAACAAGTGAATGAAGCTAAGGTACATGGTTACCGTCGGCTAGAATTTTAGAATGCATTAGGAACTTTACTCTTTTTGGTAAATTGAATATTGTCTTTGTGCAACATAATAGAATGAATGTTTCATCTAGAACTTAAAACCACAAATTGTGAGGAAACCTCCATTGTTCACTTAAATGCTGGATTCTAATAAGTTTTGTTGATTCATGTGATTCATGCTTTGTCTTTTACTATTGTGAAATTGTGGAAGCAATTAGAAATGATCAAGGCACTTGTTTTCTTTCGAGCACAACTACATCCAAAAACAACTTACCTGTGAGCAGAGAGAGTATTTGTTAACCCCTTTGAGCCTGAACAGTTGAATCTCGGCTTATAATAAAGCGAGATCTCAAAAATCTTTTTTTTACACAACCCGGAAAATCTTGATTATTGTTCTTTTGCCGTAAAAAGTTAAGAGCATTCACTTAGGGTGTGGAAGAAATAAGTTGGGGAGAACGAAAAAGAATTGGTAAGTACCACAACTCTTGAAAAAGAAAAGAAAAACCGAGCAAGCATAGAAAAATATATGTATAGAAAATGTAGAAAATAAACATCTGTTTTGTATATTTGATGTGAAAGAAAAGAACAAAAATAGAAAGAATGAAAAAAAAAATGCTTGCTTGGAAGAAAAATAGTGAAAAATAAAAGTGGAGTTGTGGAATATGTGTTGTGAAGGTTACAAATAAGAAACAAAGGAAACAAAGTCGAGTAGTGTGAATAATACTGTGAATGTCTCTTTTGCATCGGCACTTTCGTTTCAATGGCCTTAGAAATGACCCTTGTTTGTTAACCTAACCAAGCTTCAACCGAAAAGCCCTTAGTGATCTTTTTGCTTCCACAGTAGCATTTTTAATTGATTAGACATTGTATGAATCTGTTTGATTTCTTCATTATTTGTTAGAGAGTGAGATTAGTCCCGCGGTTGCAAACGCGCAAAATCTTCATTCCTTATTCGAAGAGGAGAGATAGGATGATTCATTCAGAATAGTATTGTTGTAGATAGATAAATATTTTGCATTGCTATTTAAGTTTAAGTTCCTAGGTATTATTTTATTCGAACCGTTGGGAACTTGTATATGCGAATTTCGCTTGTGTTTGAGCCGTTTATCAAACTTCGGAGAAACCGTTTCTTAAAGCAAATCCTCTTGTCCTTCAAGAGGCATACTTTGCTTGAGGACAAGCAAGAATCTAGTTGGGGAGAGTTGTTAGATGCCCAAAAGTGCTTATTTGAGCTATCATATGTGGGCATCTTTCACTCTTTTTCGTTGCTAAAATTGTCAAAATCACATTTATTTTACATGGAATGCGTTACATTGATAAACAAGCTTGGTGCCTTTGATGTGTGTGTTATTGTGCAGGAAAGGCATGAATTAATTGATAATAAAGACACAAAAGAATTGGCAAAGGAACCAAAGAATAGGAGCATTTCATCTGCCTGCTCGCTAGGCGAGGCTGAGGCGAAGAATGGGTTCGCTAGGCGAGCTCCTGGCGAACAGCTCCAGTAAATTAGCAAATTAATTCGCTAGGCGAGCTCAGGGCGAAGTTTGCAGCGAATTCATTCTGTTTTGGTGAAAAGTGCAGCCAACACTCACTCGCTAGGCGAGGCTCTAGCGAGTCCCCAGCGAGCATTCCAGTAGCAAAACTTCTCAACCTCGCTGGGGCGAGCTTGAAGTGTTTCCTTCGCTAGGCGAAGGTATGTTCGCTAGGCGAACATGACAGTTCACCAACGCCCTGTTTTCTCTGGGCGCAGGGGCCTTTTGTGCTCATATTTGACCTTCGCTAGGCGAGCCATTCTGCTCGCCTAGCAAACATGACAGTTCTGCACTTGTCTATAAGTAGCAGGTGCCACTTTTGGGCACCATACCTCATTTTTACCAACTTTTCCATTTTTTGTACTTTCTTCTAGATATTTTACAGCATTGTTTTGTGGGAGCTTTTATGTCCTAATTTCATTTCTCTTCATCTAGCAACCATCTTCCACAAAAAGAAGGTGGATTCCCATCCAACCTCGATTATTCGACTTGGATGTTGATCAACCCTCTTTCCTTACTTGCCGACCAAGCTACCATGAAAATGAGTAGCTAAGTCTTCCATTTGTCAAGGTTAGATGTAGGTGATTGCTAGCTTTGTGTGTAAATGTAAGGATCCTCATATGTAAACTCTTTAACGGTAAATATATGATGAAAACTTTGTTTCTATTTAAAACCCTTTGTGTTGGTATTTGATCGAGAGATGTTTACCGATTCTTGACCTAGGTTTTCATCCAAACTTGTTTGTTAGCTAGAGATAGTAACGAATGATTTTGTTCACCATAAGGTTGAACCAAAAAGTTGTCATTTTGATAGATTGTGTTCGAGAGAAACAATGGATCAAAATGGCAAAACTCACAATGGGTGTTCGAGAGAAACGCATTGAGAAGACCTTGTGAAATAATTTATCATCTAAAGGAGTTTATAAGATTGTTGACCGAGCAAATACATGCAAAGCAAATGCAATCATTGAAACCTAACTTTGACAATATTTCTCATATTAATCAAAACATAACTTTTACCGCAATTAATTACTTTGTATGCAAGATAACTTGATTAAAACCAAAACCCTAGTGTTACATTAAGTTAAGATTAATTCAACCATTGAACGGCAGTGATATCTTACAATCTCTGTGGATACGATAACAAAAACCTGACACGAAATATACTTTTCAACAATTAGTCATTTATTGTGTTAATTTCACATCAATTGTTTCACTAAAAGCTAAGATGATTGAATGAATCACTAAAATATAGGATTTCATGCTTGACTATTTGCTTAAAGAAACAACAGTCTAACAACAGAAAGAAACAATGGTGTAACAGCTAAATTTTGGATAGACTCTTAATACAATCTCAAGTTTTGGATTTGGGTTTAATTCATCCTTATAAAACAAACCAACTTGTAATGTGAAAGATGTCTCTCACTTATACATATTTTTAGGCAATATCTCATCTAATGCGAGTCTCAACAGTCATGTGGACCAAATTTTAGAAACATAAGAGACACAAAAGGATTCTCAAAATAGTGAGACATCATATATCCAAAAGACAAATACACAAACATATTAGTTGATTACAGAAAATAGCACATTAGATATCAAATGTAGTGAAAGTACATACTCTTCCGGTAGTGATATTCACAAAATGCACAGATCCATCTTGGGAACCAGTAAGAGCAATAGTTGAAGTTGAATTTATTGCTAAACACGTTAATCCCTCTGTATGGTATGGATGACCTAGAAAAGTAAAGGTTAACAAAACGAGACAAATATGCAAATACTACAACAACCAAGCCTTATTACCTCGCACAACATGAATGCTTTCTCCAGTTTTTGGGTTCCATATTCTCAAGGTTGCATCGTCAGAACCAGTACATATTGTTCTCCCTAAGGTACCAAGTGAAAGGAAATAAAAAGGGTAAAAATACAAAAGGTAAATCATAACAGTCAAATAAGCCAAGCCAAAGATAGATTACTACCGTCGGGAGTAAAATCACCACATGTGACACCGCTAGCATGACCATTAAATGACATAAGGAAGGCAAAATTATCTGTATTCCACATCCAAACCGTGGAGGAATCATCAAAACCAGCAATGAGTACGTTCCCTCTTGGATGCCACCTAAGCCACTGAAAAGATTTAACAGCAACTAATTTTAAAACTACTTAAAACAGAAAAGGCAAGAAAAATAATTTTACAATATTACCTGAACACCCCCTTCGGGTCCATCAAGGGTGCCTTTTAGATTTCCAGCTACATCCCAGATTTTAACAGTTCCATCAAAACTTCCTGTTGCCAGAAACTTTCCATCGTGGCTAAAACCTAAACTAGATACAGAATCAGTATGACCTGCATAAAATTAATAGCCAACTCACTTGGAGATTTCAAGAAACACAATCTTGTGACCTTATAAACTGTCATGCCATGCCACGCATATACTAAATAGTAAAATCCACCCATCGACAGCTTTGTATCACGCAAATACTGGTATGGGTTGGAACACCAAAGGAGTTTCTATGTAGGTGATCCAGGATTAGATCTTTCCTATTAACATTAACATTCCAAGCACCCTCTAACAAACTAACCACTAATATTTGCATTTCAGAAGAAGAAAAAAATTACCATTAAGCTCAGAAGCCCAATCTCCATTGTTGATCTGCCAGAGAAATCCTTTATCATCACCACCTCCTGTTGCCACCAGTGCCATATCTGTCGGGCTGCAGGCAGCTGCATATAATTCCCCTATACAATAATCCGAGAAAGCATTAAAAAATTATTTGAAAGAGGAAAACTGAACAAATGTATCAATCTGTTAATAAAGCACTTAATGAAATAAATCTCAGGCTACTAAAACCCTAAATTTAATTCCAAACAATTATAGGCTCAGTGAGAACCAGTACAGCACAAGCAGAAACATAAACAAAAGGAGTAGAAATCTCACCAGTATGACCGGTGAATATGTGATCAGAGTCGTCGACCTCCTCTGTAATATGCAAAATAACAATACTATAAAATTTTCTTGATTCTAACATTATCGGATGTATCATGTATAACAGAATGCACAAAGTAAATGTTAGTAGCTTTATGGAGTTAAAGTTCATACCGATTTCGGAATCAGAGTCCGAATTGGGGTCACAAGCTTCTGGAAGAACTTCATCGTCCAAGGCAACTTCATGGATGATATCAGATTGGTCAATGAAAACATCATTGTTGTCTTCTTCATCATCATGAAGCTGTGAATCACTCATCGTATTGCTATTTGCAAAATTTTCAACCTAAGAATTTCAACTCTCTAAACTTGTGGGTAAAGCAAGACAAATTTACTGAATAACTACTAAATTTGAATTGCTATTTGTTTTTCCCCTAATAACTACAAATTAACTGAATAACTACTAAACATAAAGTTATGAAGATAAAAATGTAAGGTTGTAACATTGTAAGCATAGTACATGGCTTTGATTTCTACCCAGAATAAGTGGCTTTGATTTCAATTAAGTAAAAAGTTTTCTAATTCTTATATAAATAAGTAACATGTACATAGGGGTGGACAGCGGTTCGGGTCAGTTCGGATTCGGGCCCAAACCAGTGATCCGAACCAACCCATCCGGAGAACTATATAGGCCCAAATTCCGACCGGTTAGACGCCGTTTTTTCGGGTTCAGGTTAACTCGGGTTCGGATACTAAATTCGGATTAGAATGATAATTGGGCCATTAAGAAAGCAAGCTCAAATATAAAATCCATCAGATTTTTTTAGTACTTTTTTTAAATTCTTTTTAGCAGGCCAGTTATTGGGCTGGCTGAAATTTTAAATCCAAAAACAACCCAGCTGAATTTTTTCTTGTAAATTATAAAAAAATTAACTGTTTTTTAACATAAATAAAATAGTTAATTAGATAAATTAAATACCTACAGAATTGGTAAATGTGGGTTTCAAACAGTAAAACAAATTAATCTAAAATGTATCCTTCCAAGGATTCCATAAATTCCAAATTTTCAAGCCAAACAAAATGTAGTGACATTAAACAACTGCATTAGCATTACATATATAACTCAATTCTTCATCTACTTATATACCACACAAATAAAGCAATACATAACTCAATACATAAATAACTAAGCATTCACAACTAAGCATACATAACTCAATTCTTCATCTACTTATATACCACAAATATCTCAATACATCACTCAAACATTCACAACTAAGCATACATGCATAAACTTTGACTTAACATGCTCAAACAACAAAGCATACACCTAATCTTAGTTTAACATGATAAGTATGAAAGGTGGTTTTCGATATTGTTTAACATGATAACTCGAGAAACTTGCAGAAAACTTTCCCTAAGAAGTTCAAAATGAGAATCGTGAAGAAGAGAACAAATAAGTGAGTGGGAGAGAGTAAGATACTTACCGAGAGAGGCGGTGAAGGATGGCGATGAGGATGATGGCGGTGCCTTGAAGCTTGGAGCGACGTTAACCAGGGATGAGGATGATGATGGTGGTGACTGATAACCCTAGAAGAAGCTTGGAGCGGCGATGAGGATGATGGTGAAGTGAAGAGAATGAATTTTGACATAAATTTTAAAAAGAATGAATTTTCACATAATAGTTTACAATTTATAAAAAATAATAATTTTTTTTTTAACATAATTTTAAAAAAATTGTGAAGTGTAAAATATGATTTTTTTTAAAATAATCATGTCTTTTTAATTTAAAATAATTATATTTAAAAAAAATAACAAAGTAATCCTATGATAAAAAAAAATTAAACAGGGCACATACTTACCGTGACGGTCAAAAATTGTAGATAGAATTCTGACGCATACATTCATTTTTTATAAATTGATGACACATAATTATAGTAACATTTATAGTCGTAGATACAAGTCAATCACCGTAAATACAAGTCAATTCACCGTAGGTATAACCCAAAATATTTATATCCACGACTTTTGTCTATCTAACATACAAGAACTATTTCTTTGAAACATGATTACTTTAGTTTTGTTTAAATATAGTTATTTAAAAAAAATTAAAAGACATTATTATTTTTAAAAAAATCGTAAAATATGTAATGGTATAGAAAAGGAAATTCATATTCTATTTTTTTATAAATCGATTGGTCCGGTAAAAGTATAACTTAAATTAATGATTAAATAATTTAAAATAATGAGTAAATATGTTAACATAACATTTCTTATTTTTTAAAGTTTAAAATGTGCTATCAAGATTCCATAGTCATATTTTGTGAAATTTTTTTTTAAATAATCATACTTTTCAAAAAAAAAATTAAAATAATATGATTTCAAAAAACATAACAAAATTAATGATGTTTCAAACAAACAAAAATCGTCTGCAAGAGAAGTAGTCAGACCCGATGACGCATGTACACATCTTTTGTATATAGGTGCCAACATGCATAGTCGGCTTATAGGACATGCCACGGCACGTGGCGCATGCATGCATCCTCTTTTTTGTCTTTATCTGTTCGATTTGTCATATTATATTTGTTATTGATCCTCAAGGTTCCTACAAGTGTGAGGAACTTTATATCTGTGGCGTATTGGTTTGTTATTGTGTCTTAATTTCCCATCAGAGTGGTATCAGAATACTTGGTTGGGGGTTATTTTAGTTGTTTGAATGTTGGAATCAAATACAAATATGAAGATGGTATTGTTGAATGGTTCTAATTGCCATTATTGAAGGACAAGATGAAATACTTACTATTTGTGAAGAAATTGCATTTACCAATTTTTAATTCCGCAAAGACTGATTCTGTGTCTGGTGAAGAATGGGAGTTTGAGCATCAACAGGTATGTGGTTTTATTCGACAATATGTAAAAGATAATATTTATAATCATATTGTTAATGAGACATATGCAAATACTTTGTGGGAGAAGATAAAGTCCCTGTATGCCTCAAAATCAGGGAATAATAAATTATTCTTGTTGAGTAGCTTCATAAGTTTGAAATATAAGGAGGGGACTTCTATTTTAGATCACTTGAGTGAATTTCATTGACTCATTGATCAGATGTCAAGAATGAATATCAAATTTGGTGATGAACTTTTGGAACTATTTCTATTGCTATCTTTACCAAAGTATTGGGACACGTTTCGGGTTTCTATCATAAGTTATGCTTCCAAAGGTGTTGTTTCTTTTGAAACGGCTAAGGGAGGTATTCTTAACGAGGAGATGAGAAGGATGATACATGGTTCTTCATCTCAATCTGAGGTACTTGTCACTGAAAATATGGGGATAAGTCATAAAAATAAATTGAAGAGTGGTAGAGAGAATAACATAAGCAAGTCCAAGCCGCAATACAAGAATTTAGAGTGTCATTATTGTCACAAAATATGACACGTACATAAGTAAATCAATGGAAATAACAAAGGCAAGAAGGGTAAGTATAAAGAAAGAGACCATGAAAAGTATGATGATGATCGTGTTACTACTACTAGTAGTGATGATATTGTTATTCTTCGTGATCATGTGTCTGTTAATTTTGTATGAGACGAGAGCATATGGATAATTGATAGTGGTGCTACATTGCATGTTACACCAAGGAAGGATATCTTCACATCTTATACTTCTGGTGATTTTGGAATGCTGAAGATGGGTAATGATGGTGTATCTAAAGTAATTGGCGTTGGTGATGTTTGCTTACAAACCAACACGAGAATGCAATTGTTACTTAGAGGTGTCAAACATGCTTTAGATACCCGTTTTAATTTGATCTTTGTGCATATGTTTGATGATTGTGGTTATGATAATCACTTTGGCTATGGAAAGTGGAAACTCAACAAATGTAACTTGGTTATGGCTAAAGGGGAAAAACTTTATAAATTGTATTGGACAAAAACTTTGGTTGCTAGGGACAATGTGAATGCTATCGACATGGAAGCATCTTTATGGCACCAAAAACTTAGTCATATTAATGAAAAGGGACTGAATGTTTTTGCCAAAAAGGATGTTCTTCATGGATTGAATAGTGCAAATTTAGAGAAGTATTCTCATTACATGGCTGGTAAACAGACTAGAGCATATTTCAAGAGACATCCTTTCTCAAGGAAGTCAAAGTTGCTTCAATTGGTACATTATGATGTTTGTGGTCCATTAAAGGTAAAATACTTTAGTGGTGCACTTTATTTTGTTATCTTTATTTATGATTGCTCCATGAAACCATGGGTTTATGCCTTGAAGACAAAAGACCAAGTGTTAGAAAAGTTCAAAGAATTTCATGCTTTGGTTGAGAGACAAACATGTGAGAAGGTGAAATGTGGTCGTTCAAACAATGGTGGAGTGTATTGTGGACCATTTGATTCCTATTGCAAGCAGCACGATATTGCACGTGAAAAGACTCATCATAAAACTCCTTAATTGAATGGTTTAACAAAAAGGATGAATCGAACACTAATTGAGAGACTAAGATGTATGCTTTTTGAATCTAAGTTGCCTAATCATTATTGGGGAGAGGCACTTTACACGATAATGAATGTTCTTAATCTTATTCCTACTGTTTTGAACAGTGAAGTTCCAGAAAAAAATTAGTTTAGAAATAATGTCAGGTATGATCATTTGAGAGTCTTTGGTTGTAAGGTTTTTGTACATATACCAACAGATGAAAGATCCAAGTTGGATGCAAAGTCAAAATAATGTACCTTCATCGGCTATGGGTAAGATGAGTTTGGTTACAGGTTAAATGATCCTATATGGAAGAAACTTATCCGAACTCACGATGTGGTGTTCATGGAAGAAAAAACTGTTGAAGACATTGATAAGGTAGAGAAGGCTACACCCAAGAAAGATATTGGTTTGTCTAATGTTGATCCAATTCGGTTACCTAGTTAAATCTAGATGTTATTGGTGGTCATGATCAAAATGGTGAGCCATATGATTATGTTAATGATCAACAACTTGGAGATGAGGTAAATATTCCAACTAATTATGGTGAAGATGAGAGAGATTTGTCACTGTATGAGAATATTGGTGAATCTCTATAATCATCTCAAGTTCAACTTAGGAGGTCTAACAGACAGAGACAGCCTTCTATAAGGTATAATTATGATGAGTAGGTGAACTTGACTGATGAGGATGAACCTGAGTGTTTTCAAGAGACTTTGGAAGTGATGAAAATCAAAAGTGGTTAGACGTGATGCATGACGGGATGAAATCATTGCATGATAATCACACTTATTATTTAGTGAAGTTGCTTAAAGGCAAAAAATCTTTGGAAAACAGGTGGATTTATAGAGTTAAACACGGGAGCAACTCTATGTCTCTAAGATATAAAGCCAGATTAGTGGTGAAATGTGTATGTCAAAGAAAAGTTGTTGATTTCAATGATATTTTCTCACTTGTTATAAAGATATCATCAATTATAAATGTGTTGAGTTTGTTACTATTGATTTAGAGGTTGAACAAATGGATGTGAAAACAACTTTTCTTATGGTGATTTGGAGGAAGAGATCTACATGAAACAACTCGATGGTTTTAAAGTTAAAGGAAAAGAAGATCTTGTGTGAAGATTGAGAAAGAGTTTATATGGGTTGAAGTAATCTCCAATGCAGCGGTACAAGAAGTTTGAGTCAATTATGTATGATCAAGGATACCAGAAAACTAGTTCAGATCATCGTGTCTTGGTTAGAAAATTTACTAACGATTACTTCATTATCCTGTTGTTATATGTTGATGATATGCTTATTATAGAGAAAAGTATTTCTAACATTAACCGGTTAAATAAGCAATTGGGATAATCATTTGCCATGAAAGACATGAGAGCAACTAAACATATTTTTGGCATTAGAATCATGCGTGACAAAAAAGAGAAGAAACTTTGGATGTCATAAGAATATTATATTGAAAGAGTGCTGCAAAGATTCAAAATGGAAAGTTCTAAGGCAGTAAGCACTTTTCTTGATACTCATTTTAAGTTGAGTTGTAATCAAATTCCTTCAAGTGAAAATGAAGCGTTTGATATGAAACGTGTTCCTTATGCATATGTTATGGGTAGTTTGATGTATGCAATGGTGTGTACAAGACCAGATATATCACATGTTGTTTGTACAGTCAGTAGATTTTTGTCAAATCCCGGTAGAGAGCATTAGAATGCTGTAAAATGGATTTTAAGGTATATTTGCAGTACTACTTCTACGAGGCTTTATTTTGGAAAAGATAAGCCTACACTAGTGAGGTACTTTGACTATGATATGAATGGAGACATTGATTCCATAAATTCTACTTCGGGCTACATGATTAAATTTACAGGGGAATTATGGCTTGACAGTCCAAATTGCAAAAGTGTGTAACATTGTCTACTAGAGAGACTGAGTTCATTGCAATTACCGATACATGCAAAGAGTTACTATGGTTAAAGAAACTTTTTTAGGAGTTTGGTTTTGTTCAAGACAAATATGTGTTATTTGTTTATAGTCAAAACGCTATCTATCTTGGTAAGAATATGACTTTTCATAATAGGTCCAAACAAATTTATGTGAGATATCATTGGATACGTGGTGTTTTGGATGCTAAGTTATTGGAGTTAGCTAGAGTTCATACATATGATAATGGTTATGATATAATGAGTAAATCATTATCAAGAGGAAAATTTGAAGCTTGTTGTGATATCGTCAGTATTACAATTTCCTTCACATAGTTGTGAGGGGGGGTTTGTTGGATTCAGGTTCCCTTCATATGTAGAGCAAAATTCAAATGTGATTAGTCCATTTGTCTCACTTATTTAAGCGAAGATGATCAATTTAGGATTGAGAGAGATATTGAGAAATTAAGGATTCAAAAGAGATAAAAGAGGGGAGAAACCTATTCCTAGTTTTTTCTTAAACTAGTCTCACTAAATCAACGATCCCTAATCTGTTAACTATTGAATCAAACTTAAATTTGAAGGGCAACTTCGTAACACATGTATCTAACTTTTGACTGTTCAAAATTTCAAAACAAGGTCTGAGGTGAGAGATATCTGTTTCGCATTGAAGCTTCAAATTTGGGAAATTTTCTAGCCTTTTGATTCTTATTTGTAAGTTAGTTTGCTTTGTGATTTGCGGATATTATCACTAGCTTGTGATTCAATTTAATACTTTTGTGTACTCTTAATTGATTATAGTGAAGTTATTTATTTGGTCTGAATGAATCGTGGTTTTTACTCTTTTGTCGCTTTGATAATGTAACATTGGGTTGAGAATACCATGTTTTGTTTCTAAGTTGCTTACTTGAATGATATGTCATGTTATTTCGAAGTTAATTCCACATTTTTGAATTAAAGATTGAAGTTGAGAAATATGTATGACACCTTGTTTGGTTTTATCTTCATATTTTCCGCATGCGTTGTATAATATAAATATTGGGGTTTAGGGTGTTACAGGGAACACGACCTCCCTCGTTGATTGACTTTTCTACTCTGTCAGTGTATAAGGACACATAAATTCCCATGTTTTTATAAGAGAGTGAGAGACAAATTGACTCAAACCCAGTACAAGCAAGTTATTGTAACTAGTAGGCAACCACATGTGCAACTTCAGGCGACTTGTGGTGTTAACCGCGTGATCACCCGACATCCGTATATTTAATTGTCCTGACTTTCCTTTGGATTACCTTCGCTTAGGCATAACGAAAATATCTCAATATAGTTTTATATGTATAGGATCGTGTCACTACTATTCTTCACAATTATCTGCATATTGGAAGTATACGTGACAATAAAATTTGTACCCGTGGGTACCCGCCCAAACATGCCACGTATTTGAGGGAGAAAACCCACTTTGACTAGGTTCGAGTTTGGGTTTAAATTTTCCCCAATTTTAAAAGATGGGAATGAAACAAATAATGAGGATACTAGCCCCCACCATAAACCCGTCTCCAAACTGTCCCGTTGATAATTTGAAATATTTTTTATAATTTAAAATATTAATTATTTGATTAACACATTAATATCTTAGTTTGTACTTTGTTATTTGAAATATTTGTATTATATGTTTGAAAATTTTTAGTATTATTTTAATTTATTATTTCTAATGCATCATAACGTTTGTTAGAGTGCGAAAAAAATTATGAATTTGAAGAAATGTACTATTTCAACTTTAAAAAAAATTGATTATGATGCGTAGACAGGGAAGAAGCAGGATACACAAACTCGTTTGAGATTGGTTTTGTGTTTAATTATTTTTTCCTGTTTGGGTTTAGGGAGGAGAACAAATATTTAAATGAGATTTAGGTTTGGGTATAAGGAAGGTAACATTTGTCTTCACCCGCATCGTTCTTATACCCAATTGAAAACAAGATGGAGTTATGGTAGGCGAATAGTATCCATGATGATATATCAACCCTTTCACAACTAGATCAACCTAATGGGTTCCAAAAAACCTCAAATAAAATTTTCCCATGCCTTTAGAAGATTCTTTCATACATATGCATTTTAGGATAACAATAATGATACCCCTTTCATAAGTAATAAGTCTCTTCATTCAATATAACCTAATTGAGTGATTTTTATCTGATTCCATTGAAAATCATGGATTTTGTAGGTAATTAACTAGTTATTTAATCCACATATCAATCACCCTTACCACTTTCCCATAAGATAGTCTTCCTGTTGGAGTTTGACTCGTTGGGTTTAATCATTAGTTTCTCCATTCTCTCTAGACGTACATTAGGACTATGGCATCGATAAACCCACACAATAGTTTGCTTTTGTTTCACAACATCATTGCAGGTTTGACCTCATTAGTATTTTCCTGTAATATGCTTGATCACCAACTAGAAATCCATGAGACTTATATATGGTCGTAGTCTTTGACCATACATACCAAAATATTAGATCCCATGATCATAACACTTAGTTCGACTTAATTAAAAACATTAGAATCTAGTCGACACTTGAATTTTCAAATCATTCCTTTTAGATTTATGATGATAACGCCAACTCCAACCTCATTTTAGATTATTTGATCCATCTGACATAAAAATATAAAAATACTATGATAATATAGTTAGACTTATTTAATGAATCTTAAACTCTCACACAAAAATGTTGTACTAAAAAATCTGTCAGTTTAAAATTCAAGATCACAAGATTTGATTATGACAACAAAATTAAACTCATTCAATGAATCTTAAACTTCAACACAAGAGTGTTGAGTTTAACCTTTAACTACATTGAGAGACATATATATCACCGAAAATAATAAAGCTTGATAACGCATTTTATCAATATATAATCGAGCAAATAACACTCATACACTCACACTTACACCTACACCGCTTGTAATATTCACCGATACGATAAACAATGTCGTGATTATCGTACATGAACAATACTATGTGACCAGTAATATGTATATTAACAGTACCGTGAACAATGTTTGTGAACAGTTGTCGCACCTCGAAAAATGAGAACACGACTTAAGCGAAGCGCGATCGCACGCTCGCAATGATGGACTGAACAGAGTCGCCACCGAACTTTATTTATTCCTAAAAAGGAAAGGGGAAATATAGATAAAACCCAAGACAAAACGACAATGATTATGGTCGTCGCAACCAAATCAGGGTTCGGGAGTCGATTACGCAAGGGGAAGGTATTAGCACCCCTCACGTCTGTTGTACTCAACGTGAACCATTAGGTTAGTTGTGCGCGTTAATGTTAGTTTGAAATGTTAGGCTTTTCAGTTTATTAGGTGGGAAAGAAAGAATAGAAGAGGGAAGAAATGTTTTTGGATTTTTGACGAAGGACTAAACCTAAGTTTTTTTATTAGTGGGCCTGACAAGATTTACGAATCCTGCTCCTACGTATCTCAACAGAGAAATCAAGGCTTACGTAGTTTTGGGTAGAAAATGTTTATTTGTTGGTCGATTTTAGCGAAAGCTATATTGTATTAATCGATGAAAACATTGTTTTACCCAAAACAAATGAGGAGCGGACATATACCACACATCGAATGGATTTATAAATCAACATTCGGAAAAACGTCACTTATCTCAACTCAACAATTGTGGCCGAAGCATTGCTTTACATCACCTTAAGACAAGATGTCTTTCGTTTATGAAAAGGTTTTTCTGATCAATCGCACAACGGCGAAAAAAGAGTTTGATTAGTTGGATGTATTTTGAGTGATGGCGAGAACTTAGATGAGCGAGATATCCATCTCGAATCTTAGACTCAAGAGTGCATGGTATCCACCATGTTCCATTTCCATCTTACTGAAAAAGTATTTAATAAAGATTAAGTGTTTTGAATTTGATTGAGAAAGGGGGTTTGAAGAAACCGCATTGACAATGACGGCGAGAGTCAAGATAGGCGAGGCATCCACCTCGAATCTTAATCTCAGGAGTGCACAGTATCCACCATGTTCCATTTCCATATTTATTGAAAGGGGTTAAGATAGGAATTAAGTATTTTGGAGTTTGAAAGACGAGTACTTATGACTTGCAAGCTCTTACAGCTTGGGTCTAATACTCAGGACTACGTCTGGATATTTCACCCAGGTAATCTTTTTCTTCCAAATTTGCTTAAGGAAATGGTTTGAATATTTACAAGTGTTTTGGAGAGAAGACGAATACATAGGGCTTACAAGCTCTTACAACTTGGGCCCAATATTCGGGATTACGACTGGATATTTCATCCAGGGTAATCTTTTTCTTCAGATTTTACTTATGAAAATGATTTGAATATTAAAGCGTTTTGAAAAGAAGACGAATACATAGGGCTTACAAGGTCTTACAACTTGGGCCTAATATTCGGGATTACAATTGGATATTCCATCCAGGTAATCTTTTTTCTTCCAACTTTGTTAAGAAAATGATTTGAATAAATGAGTGTTAAACAAGGCATGGGAAGTATGAACATGTTAAACAATCAATCAATAGTAAGCATGGATGAAAGAAACAAGTATAACAGATAACAGATGAACCAGACAGATGAAAAGATGCACAAAAAGGGTCCACTGAAATGATTAAATCAAGAAATTAGGTAAGGATCAAATAAAATCAAGATAAAAGGCCTCTAATACATGGCATATGAGATGAACAAGGGAGGATCAAAAGATCTCTTCAATTGTCATAAGCAATCCCTAAGTCAAACATCGATCATAAAGAAGTCAACTGAAAAATCGAGCCAACTTAATAAATATCAAATAAATAGCAAATTAATCAAGAAAGTTATGAAAATTAAACTAAGGAAGGTGGGGTCAGGACATCATCATCCCCTAAAAAGATTTTAAAAATAATGAAAATTAATGCATAAATTAATTGAAACAAAACAGAGGTCAAACCAAAAGTCAACCAACCAAACTAGGTTAAAAATAAATCAAGAATAAATGGCAAATTGTGAAATAAAAATCCAATAAAAAGTCAGGTTGACCATGGGACAGTGGTCAACCTTCATCCCAAAAATCAAAGGCTGAAAATAATTTTAAGTTATAAAAATAAAATCAAAAATTAAAGGTATGCTAAAAAGAACCACTTGGAATGAATAATTAAAATAAAATATTAACATTAAATAAATACAAAAATAAAAATAAAATAAAATAAAATAAGGCGTCAAGAAATATGGAAAATATTTTTGGGAATTTTTATGAATAAAGAAAATATTTTAAAGAATTAAAATCAAAACAGAAAATAAATTAGAAAAATAAAATAACATGAAAAGGGGAGGTGCATTATTATTTTGATTGAACAGGAAAATTAAAGGGTGCTGATGGGCCAAAAAAACGTGGGGTGCTAAAAGTAACAGGCGAAGGCCCATGGTCCAACCAATTATTTAAATCCAGCGTGACACATTAAATGAACGTTTTATTAAAATAAAATATGTAAACATGACATAAATTGGTCACATATGTTTAAGTGACTAAAAGACAAAAGCAAATAAATGACCAGGATTAAAAGATGTGCGCTCGATCCAGCGGTCCTCAAGACGACACGTGGTCGTCTTTCTCATGGGACCTGAAACCCTAGCACCATGCAAACAGAAATATGAAAATGCAGTGGTTTTCTTCAATCTTCAACACAAAAATGCGCATGCCATAGTGCACCAAACAATACGAAATAAAACCCCAATATCAAGTATGAAGTGTGAAGAGTAACATGGTATCTTGTTTTAGGTTAAATGATGGCTTAATCATGGAGAAATATTGACAACAAAGTGTCAACATGGACACGGGCAAGGGCAAAAAATTCATCAGCACAAATCAATATCAAGAACATTGCCTCATGTTGAGGGCTTCAGAAACAAGCATAGCATGATTAGCATGGAAGCAAACATGGTAAACAACATGATGATGAGCATGGTAATGGCATGAAACAAGCATGGTAATGCTATAGATGTATCAATACATGGCCATGGAAGAGGAGTGATAGAGTTACCTAGTGGAAGTTAGGTCCACTGCCTCTTGATTGTGGAGAAAATGGAAGGAAATGGTGCTGCTCTCTTGGTGCTTCAAAGCTTCAACTTGAGAAAATGGAAGCTGACTTGTGAACTTTTTCCTTGCTCGAAAATTCAATGGCCTCCTCCCTTGCTTGCTCGAAAATCAGCCCTCCTCTTCAGGTTTAGGGTTTTAGTGCTTAAATATGGCGGGTCAAGTGTCTTAATGGGCTCAGAAATAATGTGATTTGGTTTATGAGCAAATGGTGCAAAGGTGACAATTTGGTGAGGTGTATGAGGAAGTTACTTATTTTGGCAAAACTTAAGTGAGTGGAAATAATGTGCATGGCCAAATGAGGAAAAGCAGAACATGGGCAGGTTGGTTTTGGTTAGCAAGGAAACATTCTAAGGTGATGACTTTGTGGCTTCATAACTTGATGAGAACATGACCAATTGGTAAGACAATGCAAACAGTAGAAAGATCTCATGGAGCTTAGCATGTTTCATGTTGAGCATAAGTGGAAATGATGAATGGAAGAAGGTGAAAAATGGCCCTCAAGATCATGTTGCACCATGCAAAACTGGTTGGGCAAGCTAGGCATAAAATTTACCTAGAAATTCAAGTCATGATGCCCACTTTAAGTGAATGTATCTCTCAAACCATGGATTCAAATGAGATGATTCCAAAGGGAGGTGAAAGAGGACATGGCAAGGTATAATTGTTGTGAAGGAAATATTTTCCATTGGTGCCTTGAAGTGCAAGAAAACTGGCCAAGAAGTTTTGACAAACTTTGAAGATTTTTGGACTTAGAGATTTTTCCAAGTGTCCTAAAAATATGCCTTACTTTGACCAAGCATAACTTTCTCAATTGTGATTCAAATGGAGCAAACTTTATATTTCTAGAAAGCTTGAAACAAAATGAACAACTTTCATGTTGGAGAAAATTTCCAATGGAGCTTTTATCTTGATGAAAAATGGGCTTAAAGTGAGTGCAAAAATCATAAAAACTTGTCCTAAATGGAAAGTCAACCATTTCCAAATTAAGTAACTTTTCCAATTCCTGATTAAATGATGAATCCATGATCCAACCTTGATCAAATTTCACATGTAGGCTCCCCTATGCATGAATTTTGAGATTCCATTCTCAAAAAGTAAGGAGTTGACTTTTCTGGCCCCATAGTTGACTTTTCTCAAACTGTCTTATTCCCGATTCCAGTGATCAATTGAAGCACCTCTAGCTCAAATAAAGAGCTGTTTTTTTTTTGTATGTAGACCCTTGTGGACATATGGAAGGCCATGGAAAAGAGTTTGACCCAAAGAATCAGAAATAAACTGATTTTAAACCAAACCCTAATTTTATGACAAAATTGACCGGGAACTGATTGCACTGCTTGTCAATGGATCTTTCTGAGAAAATGAATGAAATAATGATATGAATATCAGGGTCAAAATCGGGGTGTGACATCAGTGCATAAACAATGAATTTTTTTATAGTCAAAACAAAGTTGATTAATAAAATATAAAAAATTGATTAATCAAGTGATGAAGCTGGTTAATAAACGCACATATATTAAAAATAATTTTTAATGATAAAACAAAGTTGGTTAATAAAATATAAAAAATTGATTAATGAAATTATGAAGTTGATTAATAAATGTTCAGATATAAAAATAATTTTTAATAATAAAACAACGTTGATTAATGAAATATAAAATATTAATTAATAAAAATATGAAATTAATTAATCTTTAATTCAAAAAAAATCATTTTTATATTTAATTTTTTTTTTATTATTCCCGTTATTAATGACCGATAAAATAAAGTGTACTTTAAGATGTTTTGGTATATGAATAATATTTTTGTTGAGCAAATATCTAGCTATGTAATATATTTAGATATAAAAGTGAAAGAGCTTCATTGGTGTGTGGTGATATGAAATGTGTAATGTTCCCGCCGAATAAATACTGAACAATGATTTGGTGCATTAAATTGCAGAACTATGGAGATGACTTATCATACACAAAATTGCGTCATTTTCTATATCCCTTACATCACACACTTTAATCTCACAAAAAGTACACACCTATAGAACCCTATGTATATACAATGACACAACACAACAGTGTGCATGTAAAATATTTCTTCTTCACATCACACGCCAATCTTTTACCCCTTTATGTAACTCTTGTTTCTTTTCAACTTACCAACTTGTTTTAAATTTAGCTAAAAAAGCTATAATGTTTCTTTCTGTGCTGCTATAGCCTATATCAACAACACTACAACAGAAGAGAGAGAGTTTTTTTTGCAGTGATTCAGATAAATGATCAGAGAGAGAGTGAAAAGATGGGCCCTCTAAAGCCTGATACAGAAATGAGTGGCACTGCACATAACACTATACACTGTGTCTTCTCTCTCTTTCCTTCTTTTACTTCTTTCTGGTTTTTCTTTCTTCTTCTATCTCATTCATCTCCTTCTATATGCATAGGTGCATAACTTTCTCTCTCACTCTCTTGAATGCTTTTGTTTTTCTTGAGGTGATTTCTTTTATAGGATGTAGGAGAGAGAGAGAGATAATGTAAAGTTTTGAGCTTTTTTGTGTGTTTAGAAAATGATAAATGAAGTCTTGATGGGATCTGTGAAATGAAAAATGTGCTTTTGGGGTTTGGGTTACTTGAGTTAAAATATTGATAATGTTCATGCAAGTTGAAACCAATGCATGTTACCCTTTTTGCTCAAAATAGTTTTGATTCTTATTCTTGTTTTTTCAAACTACAAAATGATACTAACTTTGTTCTTTACATTGTAGAAATTTTAAGACCAAGTTTAATGATATACTATAATCACAATGCTTATGTTTTTGTTTCTATTGTTTCTTTGTGCTTTTCTAGGTTCTCAGAGTACAAGGCAACTATAAATCTTGCAAACAAGTTGTCAAATGTTTGGAATTTGAAAGGTTTTTGAAGGTTTATGTGAAGTTTATATGGTAGCATTGCTTGATTTTGGAGGGTGGTAACTCTTATTCCTATGCTTTATTAGGAAAAGGTTGGTTCATTCTTTTTTGCTTACAAATAAGTACTCAAAAGTCATTTTTCTAAGTTTATTTTCTTTTCTTCTTTTGTAGCATATTCTAAATTGTTTCATCAATGGAGAATGATGTGTACAATGCTCAAATGAACATGTCTGGTCAAATTTCATCTGTCATAGAAGATATCACACATCATCTAACACAAAAGCCACTCATTCATCATTGCTATTCATTTGATCTTAACAACCAAAACATTATTAATGGAATTCCAATACTTTCCGGAGAACAAAATCAAGAACAACAACATGTAAGTAATAATAACCATGTTGATGTTGGTAGCACTAGCGGCTTCATGAATCATCAAACCATTGCTGATTCTACTTCATTTGTTTCATCACAACAAGGAAGGACTATTGTGGTGAATCCCCCGAATCCCTCAAATCTCGTTGTTAACAATGAATTTCAAGATAATTTAGAAGCTATGGTTCCTTACATGTTCAATAATTGGCATGATACTTCAAGTTCAAACCCTTTATGTGCAACTTTTGGTCATAATAATAATAGCTATGTTAACAAGTTTATGAAAGCTCATGAGGGTAATGATGGAACTGAATTCATGTCGTATTCGACGATAGCGAACATTGATCCGAATGGATGGCAATCATCAAATCTTGCTTATAGTTCATCTAATTGTAGCAATGAGCTTTCGCTAAGTCTTGCAACATCTCCGAATTCAGGTCAGTGTTCGGAGATTAGTTGCTCTGACTTGACTCATAGCATGAATGGAACAAGATCAGGCTTGGAACAAGCTTCTTGTAGTAGTATGGAACTTTCTATGAGTTTAGGTAACGATAAACATGTTAAATTCTCGCCGGCGTTATTAGGATCGAGATACCTTGCTGTCATTCAGGAGATACTTGTTCAGATTGCTACTTTTTCTTTTGAAAATCTAGATGAGATAAGTTACTCAGGTTCTGGTGTTAGAGGGCAAGGAAATAAATCAAGTTCGACGAACACAACCAAGAGGAGGATAGGACTAAACTGCGATGCGAATTCTAAGTCGGAAGCGTATGCTGATTCTTCGTTGCAAAGGCAAGCTGCTGAATCAAAGAAATCACAACTTCTAATGCTTCTACAGCTGGTACACTACTACTTAACATTACATTATATGTTCACATGTTGTCAAGTAGAATCGATTCTATATCTGTAGAATTGATTTTGACATGTCTGGTTGCTTTTGAATCGTAAATGAAAGTTTTGATTCCGAAATGCTGATAGTAGTCTTGTTTTTACTTAGGTGGATAATCAATACAGTCAATGTTTGGATGAGGTTCACACTGTTGTATCTGCATTTCATGCTGCTACTGAGCTGGATCCACATATACATGCACATTTTGCTGTCAAAACGGTTTCTCGACTCTACAAGGATTTGAGAGAGAGGATAAGCAATCAAATTCTTGCCATGGGATCGAATTTCAATAGCTCGCGTTCGGAAGAGGATAAGGAATTGTCTTTAGAAACTTCATTCATTCAGAAGCAATGGGCTCTACAACAGCTGAAAAGGAAGGATCAGTTATGGAGACCTCAAAGAGGCTTGCCAGAAAGATCTGTTTCCGTCCTACGCGATTGGATGTTTCAGAATTTCCTCCATCCGTAAGTATATATACTCGAACAATTAATCAAAGTTTTACATTAAAGGTCTTCAACTGCGAATGCGGTCACAATGTTCAAGGTTTTAACTATGATCCGATGAATTTCAGGTATCCTAAAGATGCGGAGAAGCATTTACTTGCGATAAAAAGTGGATTGACGAGAAGTCAGGTACTGAATACTATAATCGCATACATTCCTTAACCTGTATTTTACAGAAGTTGTATGAAACATATTGTTATTCTTTGTTGTTGGTTGACTAGGTATCTAACTGGTTTATAAATGCGCGTGTTCGGCTATGGAAACCTTTGATTGAGGAAATGTATGCTGAAATGAATAGAAGAAAAGCTTGTAGAAATGAAGGAGAAAATGAGAGCAGTGAAAGAAGCAGGATAAGCATAAACAATCAAATGTTTAATATCAATTGAAGGTGTAGAGAGTAACATATGTAGCAGAATCTATTGTTTTTAATTTTGGATCATGTAAGAAACACAAAACATGAATTGTGCATAATGCTCTACTTAGTGAAGCATTACTATTTATGAAGAGTTACAATTCTCCTGAAAAACATGTTTGTGATTTCAACATTAGGAAACTCGAGTCGAAAATGGTCAACTGGGTCGCTCATGGTGGGACGGAAGAATTCCTATTTAAGTAGCAAATTAATCATTGGTTTATTATAACCATATTATCATTATCATGTTATAAAGGCATTAGGTCCCCTATCCTTAGCAAAAGGGGCACATGACCTTGACAAGTGGTTGCAAGTTTGAAAATGTTAAGATATGATCTTTACTATTTGTCTTTGTATAATTATGAATACAGATACATAGAGGCTTCTTGATAAAGAGAGTAATTAGGGTTGCAAATGCTAACTCAAAAAGTCAATGTCTAAAATTTTGTTCATGAAATGATTTATGTCATTTTACTTTTTGTCAAATTAAGGTGACTGTCTCTTCATTATGCTTAAGCTTTTGGTTTTATTCGATTTTTTAGTCTAAAATTAAATAAAATAGTCTCTTGAACTTGTTTAAGAGAATTCTAATGTGAATTGGAACAATTTTTAATTATGTTTTATTCATCTTTAGGATATATTTTATTTATGTTTTAAGATTTATTTTAAATTGATTTGGTTTAGTTAAGGGTAGTTTAGTCTACAAGCACACAATGTGATTCAAATCAGATTGTGTTCAATCTTAATCTTGTAACACATTACATGTCAAACACAATTTTGCGATTCAACAAAAAGAATTTTCCTTATTAAAAAAATCAAAGCACATTTTTGAACTTTTGGAAACACAATAGCAAAAACAGAAGAAAAAAATTGAAACAAACTCTAAATACCATGTTAACAGATGACAAAATAAATTAAAAAAAAGAAACTATAGTTTCAATAATCAGATTAATATAACTTACGAAAATAAGGTTACAAGTAACTATCAGAAAAGTCAATTACATATTACATCTAACAATATGAACAACAGTAACACAGTAACAGTTTTCCATAATGATAAGAAACAAAAGCAATTGAAACTCAGAAAAAACAGCAAATAAAATATAATATATATATATATAAACAGTGAAAAAGATGTTGCCGACAAATTCTTCAAAGCAGAAGATGACATTTTATGTCTCCATGTTTGCTTTACAATTGTACTCACAACTTCCTTTAAACCAAAATTAAATACAAAAACAACAATTCTGAAGCTGTCGACTTCAGGCTTCAGACTCATTGACTAAAATCTATGATTATAAATGAATGAATAACTATCTGTTCATTTCTTCTAAACTTACTCTTGCACTTTCTTTCCTTTTTTTTTTGTTGATTTCTTATTTCCTTATCCCATTATTATCTACAACAATATTATGGCATCCCCTATTTCATCATCTCTCTTACTAATCATAGAAAAATGAACTTATTCCATGAACAGATCAGATGGGGAAGCAAATTGCCAACCAACTATATTATTATTCATCTACTTCTTTACATTTCCCCAGCAATTCTTGTTTTTATAGGTTTTAATTTCAAACCCATACTCTCTGGTGAAAAAAGCTCAGGAGAAATGCAAGATGGACTCAAAGGACTTCTTGGGCTCACACTCGACCTTGATGGCCTGTACAGACCATATCCCATGAGAAAGTACTCCATTGGTATTAACATAGCATGAGGTTGCTCCTCTGTTACCATTGACCCGCATGCTTGAACCTGTAACTCCAAACAAACATATGTTAAGTATAGCTCATTCTGATATTCTGATCTCAAATATCAGGAAATTGAACTATTTACATACCTCAACCAAGGCGCTAAAATGTCTGTCTAACTTTGAAGTGATATGGAGCGCCTCTGAGTGAAATGGAGACATATCGCCAACGAAGATTAGAGACCGGCAATGTAATTTTCTCAGCCCTTCACTTAGGTCAGGTCTCCTGTAAGATGCCAATACAAAGTTAAATAAAAATCGAATGTGTCCCTATGCAACATGTACATCGCAGTGCCGTCCCTAAACATATTGGACTGAAGTGCTGGTGTTAACTGTGTGCAACAAAACAGGTGATTTATCAGAGTGATATATGATTAATTTCTAAGTGCTGTTGATGCAATCTTAGCAATAATGAACATGTTGCAGATAATAAGAAATCACCACTCCTAAAGACACCCCACCCCACCTTCAAAAAGAAAATGAAAATCGCAACCTTAGAAGTAAAATATCATACCTATTAATAGCTTCGAGGAACCGCCACACATTCAAGCTTTGCCTCTCACCCAATGACTGTAATAAAATATCAAAACAGACTCAGACAAGGAGTGTTCAGCTTCAGAAAACCAACAACTAGTTAAACCCAGGGTGGATTTAATACGATAGAATGAATAGATTTAACCACCATAGTCAAATGCACATTATACCATTTATTTATATACTAGTTTTGAAATCAACCAACGTGATATTCAAAGAGCAACCTAATTGTAAAATGAGTTGAAATTTGAATACTTATTTACGGAATGGATACATTTAGATTTTTAGAAAAATTGCTTGAGATCTATCACGCGCATCAACTTATTTTTAACAATGCTTGTCAAATGTTATGCGACTGTACAGGAGTTGAAGATTGAAGTTTTGCAGTTTAACTTTAAACTGTTATCTTTTTGCTTATTTGAAAATAATTGTTAAAAACTAACTAGAAACTGATACATATGTCATGTTTATTTGTTGCTGAAATTTCCTTATTATGAAGGCATTGATAATGCAAACTAAAGAGCCAAGTGATGCTCATCTAATAAGGAAAAATTGCGATGTAAAAAGGAGTGAAACAAAATGATGAAGACATGCAGACAAGTTTTTTCAGTTGCCAGAAAAGGGGTAAAATGAGGAAATTACCATAATGTCCAAAAATCAATTGCTTTGGGTCAAAATGATGTAATGTTGATACTTCGAGACAAAATAATATAATTAATGGGGTGGGGCATAATGTCATGTCATATGTTCATTTGACCATGGTGGGCAAGTTTATTTGTTGGCACATGTTAAATGCTACTTAAAATCAGTCCCTACATAAAAAGAAAGACGATGACTAACCCTTCGGCATGCTTTAACTATATCTGATTCCGGTAATTGAGTACCCCCGCGAATTTCCTATCACCGCAAATAAAATTAAATGTATCAGCCTGGCACTAGAATTAGAACAAGGGTTGCTTTAGGACATAAATATACCTTGCTGAAGTAGCGCTTCAGCAATAACTCCTTTACCACCCCACACGTGCCATAAAAGTATAGTAAATTTGAAATGACCTGCAAATATTACAAATTCTTTAGCAAAATGTGAGATGATTTTTTACACGACATGATCTTTCAGCATAGAAAAGGAACCTTGTTGTAAAGCCATTCAGACCAAGACGGTTCTTTACATAGAGGAGAAACAAGTATCAAACCAAGAACACGTTGTCTATACTTCATCTGTTGTCAAAAGTTAGAAAAATCTGTTAAGTAATTTGAAATCATTCAAGAGAGGGAGGGGGCATAACATGAAAACTTACAGCAAATAAGGTAAGAATGTAAGCCCCAGCAGTTACTCCCATACACATAACTGCATTAAGACTTAAAAAAAAGGAGCAGCAGGGTTAGATCCCATGGTACAAGGAAGAAAAATATCATCTGCTAGAATAAGTTACAAAGTTACTAATCCATCACTTTCAATTCAATTCAATCTGTCCATTTCAGAAGGATCTTGAAATTGTTAACATAGTAAATAAAAATCAACACTGCCAATGTTTAAAGCCAAATGGAGATAGCTTTAGAGCAATTACTTCACGCCACTAAATGTAAAGCAATTGTTGATTGAACACACTCACCCAAAAAAGTTAAGCACCTCGGCTATTTGATCGGCTAATTCATCTACAGATAGAACAGGGTAATCTGGATCAATTTTAGCTGCTCCCAACTGCAATAGCTCTTGAAGAAAGCACAGAATGATAAGCAACCAGGTAAATTACAAACACTCTACAGTATAAATATTAATAACAGGACTGGAGACATATCAATCAAACAATACCATAGTAAAGTTTCAAGATATAAAGCTACAGACCTCATGCCCAGGTGGACTAATGTGATATATGCAAAAATTGTGGAGCAGCAAGTAATATGCTTCCGGACAAAATAATAACCCCTGAAAGCAGGAGACGTCTGATGAAACCGCAATACCACACGCATGGAAAGAAAAAAAATTTAAACTGTCAGTATATAAACAAAAGAAACAATGTCAAGAAAGTAATTGTTTATGGTAAAATCCACAAAAAGTCATTTAGATTTTGTTTACTCTGTATATAACATTTTAGGAACCTTGACTGCTAAAAAAACTTTAATTAGGAAACAAAACGTATTTTTGAGGTGGTAAAAGAGCAAATGTTTTTTATGAAGATTGTGCTACATATATTAAAAGCAGAAGCTACCAGATTGTCAAAACTAAACCTACTGGGATATGATTTTCACACAACACTCATAAAAAATAAGAAAAAGATCCAGAGATAGAGTAAAGCCCTGCAGTTAAAAAGAAAAAAAAGTCAAGGGTTATATAAAACCCAAAACCCATTTAACTTACAATTTAAGCCCAAATCCGGGTAAGTGATTAGAGCTGGCTTGTCCTGGTCTCCATACACAGCAACAGAGACAGAACCATGGCATGTTCTGATAATATGTTCCTGCAGAGATATACCATTAGCATATCAATCAGTAACAGCCAATCAAGTTAACCGAATCTGACGATAAATTACTTCTGATAATACCATCGAATTTAATAACAAAAGATTCTCAACGGAAGACGAGCGGATCGGGTCAGTGAGCAATATATCTTCATTGGAAGAAAATCATAAAAAGATAAATCATAAAAAAATTTATAGCAGCTCAAATCTATCTTCGCAAGGAAGAAAATCATATTTGAAGCTCCATTCAAGCTTCAGCACAAAAGTTTTAAAGGGAGCAAAAAGAAAAATTCGGATGTTGAAAACTAAAACGCAGAAACTCTAAATCATGTCTGCGAATTTTGCATGTGCAACAAAATGGAAAAAACGCTTTGAGGATTCAATCAAGACACAAAATGGAAGTCACATGTAACGGAGCAATTCATAACATGAAGGTTCAAACCTTTTTCAAGACGACAATGAAGATATATCATAAGAAGAGGTCCCTTTATAATCAATTATTTTACTAGGGCCTATAGTTTCAATAAAAAGTTCGTGACCACGTTCCAGGCAGCGACGCCAAGTTTATTTTGTGTCTTTGCAGCCATAACGCAGCTGCTATTTAGGCAGCAGCTACCTCATTTGACCACAATTCTCTGCAATATCAATAATCGCTTTCCCACTGCGATCTTTATCCCAAATATGATTCTCTGTAATCAAGAACCATATTTTTTTAAAAGGTACATTTTTAATCAAAATTATTTCACTAGGGTATAGGGTTTTATTAAACAGTGGGTGACCGCATTCTAAGCCACAACACCAAATTCTTTGATGTCTTCTTAGCTCCAACATCAACTTCATTCAAACTCAATCCTCTCAATATTATTAACCATTTTTCAAGTGAAAGCACTAACCATCTGCAACTATTAACGCGTCGGCACTTGTCTGTAATATTACAAAATCACTTTTAAACCGCTCACCATAAACTAAACAAACCACGATTGAAAAAGTTATGTGACCACAACACTGCCATTGAAAAAAGAAAAGTATTACAGATTTTTTTTACAAACACAATCCTATTTCTTCAATTCATTCAAAAGCAAGATAACACAAACTGAAATATCTTCACTCAATCTTCAAAGCTTTAAACTCATATCCAAAAGTGAACTAGTAGCTATAGCTATATCAAGTAACTTTTTTTACACCAACACCATTGAGAATCATCACAAGTTATCACAAGTTCACATTATTCCTAACTTTTCACATCAAGCTTCATTCATAATCCAATATCATTTCAACGATCACACAAACACATAAAAATCAACATAACAAAAAAAACGGTTATGAAAATCCAAAATAATAAAGAATTGAAAGTTATAGATGATAATAAGAGAGGAGAATAAAAGAAGATGATGATTAAGGAGAATGCAGATAGATAGAAAGAAACCTTAGGAGAAGGAGTAATGGAATCCATATCCACCGACACTGAATCGGTAGGTGTTGAATCAGCCATGTGAAATGAAAAAGTTTGAAATGAATTATAGAAATCGCTTTTGCGTTTGCGTTTGGAAATGCAGTTGGAGAATTGGTTTTGGTTTGATTTATATGGCAATGGAAATAAAGAAGAAAAAAACAAAGAATCGCGGTGAGTCGTTGTTACTGGTAATTAACTCGAACGAGTCAAAACCGAGTCACCGACGATTCTCTCACGAGCGGTCCGCATCAACAGTTGGAACCTGAGACTCTGGTTAAATTAACCATACTTGGGTAGGCCGACATTTTTCTTTTTTTTAATTTATTTATTGAAAAGAAAATATTCTAATATCTTTTTTTATGGAAAAATGATAACTCATCTTTTTGTTGAGATTCATTAAACTAAATTGAATATTCGGAAGATTATTTATAGTTAATTTATGAAATTAGGATATGGCATTTAGAGAATATTTAATTGAAACTAGAGTGAAATTAATATTTTTTAGTACAAAAATGTTATAATATTTTAGTACGAGTTTAATGGTAGATGAAAAAGATATTAAAGATACATCAAATTAAAATATTTTTAAATTTCAAATCATATAAATAATTTAAATTTAAATTTTAGAGATTGATTTAGCGAAATATAAGATTGTTATTGAGTCAGACCTACTATCTATTATAGATTTATTTTTACGTTGAATCTAGATTTTTTAAAATATAATTATTATCTTAGTTTACTTAAAGAATTAGAGTATTTTATTTAAATATATAAATACATAATTTGTTAATATTTATATAGATTAAATAACTAAAAGATCAATAATATTAATTTTTTCCATCGACTTATTTAACTTATCTTATAACATAAGTTTTATGAAGTTATTTATTTTTTAAAAAAATAATAATTTTTTTATATGATATTGTTCTGATTGTAGCATGTTTAAATTTTTATAAATTCTTTAAGATAGTTAAATTTTCTTTTTCTATATAATATAAAAATAATAAAATTATTCTTATTTATTTAAATAGATCGGTTTGATATATTTAAAAGACTTTTTATGGTCTAAAACATAATATTAAAGTCGGATTAAAGACTACATTATGTGAATTAGACTCCTACTAAGCATAAATGTAGGTGTTGAAGTTAAGTTTCTAAAGTGTTAGATATATGAATATATTTAAACAATCTTATCATTTGAACCTTTTGAGATGTGATCTAAATTCAGTTAAGAGAGTCTTGAAGAAAAAAAATTATAAAATTTTTGACCATTAATTTTTTTACTAATATATTGAAACTCAACTCATTTACTTTTAATATACATAGGAAAATAAATGTTGATTTTTTTTTGTTTATGGTATTATTTTTTCAATTTAAATTTTTGTTTAAAAAATTATTTTTATTAAAGTTGATTTTTCAATTATATCTCTAGAGATATTTTGATAACGAGTTATAAATTAAGTATAAAATTAAAAAGTCATTTATGTTATTGTTGGATTGCTTTGAGGTCAATACCGATGAATATTTTTTATATTGAAGATCTTTATTTATGAACAAGACACCTTGTTGGGTTGCTTTGAGGTCCTTTCACCCACATTCACTTATAATGTCGTTGATATTTTTTTAATGGGATATGCCTCATATACACTACCATGTGGGGAGGATTTTCGATCTAAATGAGTCGGTCCTTCACTCTAACCAACGATTCATGATACCACTGTTGGATCATCAATTTAGGGGTCACGCGAGGGAATATTTTTTTCATTTGGGCATTTTTTTGTGAGCTATACATTTTGCGAGAGATATACCACATATTCATCAAAATTTTAAGAAGATAGATGTGTAAGTTCTCTCACTTATAAAATATTTAATCTCTATTTTTCTAATCAATAGCATACTTTCTCACGATCATTTTTCAACACTTCTAACTCACATGAGTGTTTTCAACACTTCTAACTCACATGCGTGTTTTCAACACTTCTAACTCACATGCGTGTTTTCAACTCAAAATGATATAATTTTAAAAAAATTGTCAATAAAAAGTAGACTTAAATATTCTTTTATCCCTATAAGTTGACGTGTTTTTTATTTTCGTCTTGTATCTTTTTTTCGTGTAAACAATCTCTTAATGTTAAAATTCTTTTGGTTTTAGTCCATAAAACTAAAATTCACAAGAAAATCTGAAAGAAAATTTGCAGAAAACTTGCCGATTTTCCTATATATTTTAATTTTAGGAACTAAAAAAAGTGAAATTCACATATAAGAATTTTATCCAAAAATAAATAAATATATAAAACAAAAATACGCCAATTTACCTTAACTAAAAAAATATTTAAGCCTAAAACTTATCCCTATTGATGTCATAATTGAATAAAAATTTAGAATGATATAAATATGGTTAAATTTAAGTTACCTTTTAGATTTAAGTGGATGTAAATAATTAAATAAAATTTATAAAAGCTCCCCTTCATTTCTTGTCAAACTAAAATTACAGAATTCTAACTAAAATATCAAAACAACAAATAGAGCCTATGTCACAAAGAAAAAAAACCCAAGATCTTAATTTTCCAATATTTGCTAGTTTTCTTTTGTTTTCCAAATAACCAAATATTTGCTAATCTTCCAAATGTGAACACTATTATTAAAAACGTGTAGATCTTTTATTTATTTATATTTTTGTTATAAATAAAATGACGCCATGAGCTCATCATATAACCTTTACGGACAAATTTATTAGATTTTTGTTTGAATAGTATTTTGGAAAGATATTATTCTGAAGGATTTTATGCATTATTAAACATTTTAAGCATTTATAATTATAAAAAAAAAAAGATACTATAATAAAGTCAGCACTCTACCAACCATGCAATATTGCACTTTGAGACGTGTGTACCTTAACAAATAAAAATGGGCTCCATTTACTTTATGCAATGGGCACAAATATCACTTTCAATAAAAATTAGAATCCCTTGTCCCCTACAATTTTACGTATAGTAATCAAAACAATAATTCATTCACTATCCATAATCCATGCAATAAAAATAATAAAAATAATATAAATAATAATTCACTAGATGATGAGTTTCCCCACAAGAACTAGTAGTAGTAAATTTATAAATTATGATTCTTGTATTGTGTGTGGTGAGTGGTGACCACAAACATTGTTACGATGAATGACAACTACTTCAAAGAGATCATTTATGAGTTTGATTGCAATAAATTTAGGAGATAGGAATGCAGGTGTTTTATATCTACTTCAATTTATAAGGTGGCATTTTAATGAAAAACTATTATTACTCTATCACCTTCATTCAATGTTAGTACATCTCTAAAGAAGATTGTTTTAAAATAATAGTATAGCATTTTTCAAGATTGATAAAGTCACAATGAATGCTACAAACTCACACGTAAATTTGAAGTATTACATTCCAATTTAAATTAAAAATTAAAAATTAAAATATCAGTTTTTTTTTACAATTTTTTTAAATTTGTGAATACATTTCAATAAATCGAATTAACTTAAATATAATTTAAAATTCGATTCGACAATTAAATTGTTGAATTAAATGAGTTAAATATGAGGGGAAAAAAGTTAAATTCATTAGCTAAATGAGATGAACTTGAATTATGTATAGTTCGATTCGTTAAGTTCATAAATCAACTCGATTATAAATGAAAAGTGTTATATTATATTTTTGAGAAAAATTTAAATTTAAATTTTATAATTTTTATTTTATTAAATATTATTTTTAAAAAATATTAAATGAAAATATCAAAGATAGAAAAAAAATATAGACTTAAAAGTTCGTTGAACAAACAAGCTGAATCTAATAAGATGAATCTAACGAGTTGAATCGAGTTGTTCACGAATTAAAAATGACTCAAACTTGAGCTTAATAAAAGTTTACATCAGTCTAATTTTGAGTTGAACAAATTCTTATCAAATCGAATTGTGCTGAGTCGAGTTTAACTCAATTTGAATCATTTCCAACCCTAATTGACACAATTAATAAATAAATATATTATTTTCTCTATTATAAATCTCATAGTTTGGAATTTTTAAATCTAATTTAAACAATTTTTTTTATAGATTGTCACCATTTTAACTATTATAGATTTTTTTTCTAAAATAACCCACATTTTCAAAAATAATTCCAAAATAATAAATTTTTAATTTTTTTTCAAAATAATCACATTTAAAAATAGATGCGCCAGATAAACGGACGCATCCGTTTGGTATCAAGAGGAGGCACCTAAGGCCTTGCCGCCTTCATTAGAAGCCTCATGAGGAAGCGCTAGTGCCCTTAGCGCATGCATTGTGCCTCATGAGGAGGCGCCAATGCCCTAGGCGCCTACTTAATGCATGTGGTGTATGCGCCAATTCATTTGCCGCATACATCTTTGTATTTTTATTTTTATTTTTTTTCTTTTAATTTTTATTTATTTATGAAATAATAAAAAATAATGTATTTTTTTTATTCATGATATAATAAATGTTACATGGGATTGACAAAAATTTAATGACCGACCCGGTCGAAACGTCCCCCTGTTCCACATCCAGGTGCGTTAGTTTGTCTCCGAGGTCTTCCACGATTTTCCTGAGGTGTTTGGGGTATTTGTGTGCGGACCTGATCGAATGATGGCTGGTGTAAAGGTCTGGCGGAAGTTCCAACGGTATTTGAGGTCTTTCTGTAAACCTATTATACAAATTGATGGTACATGGTTGTATAGGAAATACAAAGGAACGTTACTGATGGTAGTGGCACAAGATGACAACAACAACGTTTTTCCAATTGCATTTGTCCTTGTTGAAGGGGAGACTGATGAGGGATAAAGTTTTTTCTTAAGAAATCTCTGATTGCACGTTGCACTGCAGCCTAACTTATGTTTGATCTCCGACAGATACCCTTCAATCATCAGTGCATATAATAACATTGATAATGACTGGCAAGATCCTCCTTCGACGCATGTCTTATGTATTAGACCTATTGCTCAAAATTTCATGCGGGAAATCAAAGACAAGAAGTTGCGGAAGAAGGTTGTTAACGTAGGTTACGCATTATCAGAACCTTCTTTCAAACACTACCGCGAGAAATAAGATTATCAAACATATATGCAGTACGGTGGATCGACAATATTCCATTGGAGAAGTGGACTAGGGCATACGACAACGGTCAATGTTGGGGTCACATGACAACAAATCTTGTGGAATCAATGAACTCTGTCTTTAAAGGCATTTGTAACCTACCTATAACCACTTTTGTGCAGGCAACATATTTCAGGCTAGGGACGCTATTTAAGACCAGACGTTCGAAATGGAGTTCAGTGTTGCAATCTTGGCAGTTGTTCAGTGATGCTTCAATGAAATTCATTAGACATGAAGCTGCCAAAGCAAATACAAGTGTGGTCACAGTGTTTGACCGCACTAAAGGTTAGTATAGTGTTGTCGAGTCCATGGATCATAATGAGGGCATGTCGATTGGACAGTACTGAGTCGAACTAGATAGAGGTTGGTGCGACTATGGAAAGTTCCAAGCCTTTCGTACGCCCTACTCCCATGTCATTGCGATATGTTCAAAGGTTCGAATGGATCCATCTTACTTGTTATCTGACGTTTACCAAGTCATCAGCCTATCAAATGTTTATAAAATTAGTTTTTCTGTAGTAGCAAGAGAGGATTACCGGCCAGAATATCAAGGGGACATCGTCTGACACAACGAAGTTATGCGAAGGAAGAAAAAGGATCGCCCAAACAGCACCCACATTCGAACTGAAATGGATACAGCGAACAAAATGGTTAGACTATGTAGTTCATGCCGTCAACCAGGTCACAATCGTACTAACTATCCTAGTGTTGGAACGAGCACAACCAGATAAATTCACATGTACCTCTGTTGCAATATATGAAAACCTAAACTTATTTCATATTATACGTTTGTGACGAAAACACCATTACATAAACAATAATACAAACAATTAAAACAATTAGAATACAAGAACTATGTGATTACAACCATCAAAACAATTTTGAACATGTAATGCATCATCCTATGAACGTCTCGATCAGTCTTAATATCCACTCATTCACACACTTCTCCATTTTGGTTGAACGTGGACACAAGCCATTGAATTCTTCTAATCCTTTCACCATCTCCAATTTCACCATCTCCAATTTCTCCATCTAACCAACTATTCAACTTCCGATTAAGACGTTCAAACAAATCTATATTCTAGAGTCGAATCTTTATCGGAGACGCAACGACGGAAAATATTAAATCGACATTTCGCTTGTGAATATATTCAGACATGGTTAAAACACAAAAACTTGAAGGAGAGTTAAGTTGAATGAAAGAAAATATGGTAGTATGGGAAGATTTTATGTGAAAAATATTGCATCCAAGGTGAGATATTTATAGGAGATATAAAATGCATGCGCCAAGAGGCTAGACGCTTAACATGTCAAGACATACAGGTGCCATAGGCATTGGCGCCTCCTATTGAGACACAATGCAGGTGCCTAGGACATTGGTGCCTCCTCATGAGGCACAATGCAGGCGCCAAGGGCATTGACGCCTCCTTAAGAGGCTTTCAATGCAGGCGCCAAGGCCTTAGGCGCCTCCTCTTGGTCCATAACGGATGCGCCAGTTCATCTGACGCATCTTCTTTTAAATGTGGTTATTTTGGATTTTTTTTGAAAAATTTGTTATTTGGGAATTATTTTTGAAAATGTTGGTTATTTTTAAAAAATCACTATTTTACATATTTCGTATCAAAATAATTGATTTTATCAAGAAGTTTTAAAGTTTTTTAGAAAATTATTTTACCTCGCTAATAATAATCAATTTGACGTTTGTGTTGTAAATGGTAGAAGAGAAATTTAAAATTATTTACTTTTAAGTGATTTAAAATTTTTTAAATTTAGCCTCGAAAATATATTTGTCGCAGCGCGAAAAATATTTGAGTGTTCAAAATAAATGAAGTCGTCAGGTGTCACAGAGCGAAAAATAGTCGAGACATGCTCGAAATCAATGAAATTGCTATCAAAGTTGATTTTTATATGGAAAACGTTGATATAACCGTTAAAGAGCAAATAAATGACCATCATAACTAAATATAAGTTTGGAAGTCGATTATGTCATAGGGAATGTATTAACACCCTACGACATTCGTTTAAGAAAACAATTACCTTTCACTAATTTTGCAAAATGATAGTGTTAACCTCATTATATCTATTTTATCCTAATCAGCGAATAAGAAATAAAGTATTTTTACAAGCAAAGAGAAAAAATATTTTTTTATTAATGTGTTTGACAAGATTTGACTCTTGCTCCTACGTATCTTTCGGTGTGATGAAGAATTCAAAGCTAAGTAGTTCTTTGGTAGAAACATTTTGTGTGTTGGTTGATTTTAAAGGAAAAAAAGGTTTTATCCGCTAAGGTGGAAAGAAAGTTAGTTGTTTACTGTAGTTATTTTTATGAGGAAGACAATTGTTCGAACAAGCAAGTGGTACAATTATGTATGAATACTTGAGGATAAAAGAGATATACATCAAATTATCCCTTTTTAAATCCAATTTTATTTATGAGCTTCAAAATGATCAAGTTGTACAAGTTGAGTATTGAAAACTTGACGATTAAAATAGATGTACGCATATATAACCGATTTCCACGCAATTTGGTTGTTAAGGTGAGACTTAGAACAACTAAATTGTGTTCGGGTAGGCAGCCAAGTTTTCGAACAAGCAAGTTGAAATTCTGGCATAGTCAGAATTCAGATGTTCTACTCCAAGTCATGACATTTGATCCAACATTGTCACTAATACAGCAAGACAGTTATACAATTTAAACCCTGTACTAATATACACATGTACACAGATGTCACGACATCTGCTTCTATGTCACCCTAGAATGGAGGAACACCTAGTTCTGTGCATCTGGTAGAAAGACTCAGTAGAGAGCAACCATAGCTCTAACTTTTGTTATTTTCCTACACAGTTATCAGCAAGATGTCTCAATAGTGATTTGGACATCATCTGTTACATTAATCCAGTTTGCTGACCTTGTACGTGTATTTCCTAAAATAAAGGTTGAACAAGTTTATCTAATTTCCACTTATTAGGGTGCTAATAAATAGGCTATTTGTTAGGTTCATTACATGTAGTTCAGTTGTTAGTTTCCTGGATTTTAGCCTGAGAGAATTACTGAAACAGAAAAACTAATCATCCTACAATTCAGCACATGCTGTCAGGAATGAATGTTACAACATTCAGTTTGACAATCAGACATAAACCTCATGCTGATTCAGTTATGTCCCTGAAAACCGACTGTGCTAAATTTGCTGTACTGCAATAGACTAACCAGTCTCTACTTCAGTATCAGCATACATGACTAACTGTCAAGACATCCAGTTTGACAGTTTCACAATGATCCTTTGCCCAGGTCTGTTATCCTCTTGATAACCAGACTGAAATAAATACTGAACTGAAGCAGACGAACCAACCTGCCTATTATTCAGTATATGTTAATAATGACGAATGTCAAAACATTCTGATTGACATTCAAACAGAAGGCTATGTATCAGGTATGTTATTATCTTGATAAGCAGACTGAAATACAAGCTGAGTTATGGCAGACAGGATTATAACATGCAGAAGGTAAACCAACACAGGAAATTGTTAACCCAGTTCGGTGCAACATCACCTACTCTGGGGGCATACCAAGCCAGGAAGAAGATCCACTATTAGCAGTATTAATTCAGAGTTAAACTCCTCCGTTTACAACTCTTCACTTAATCCCTACCCAATGCAATCTATACCTAGGAACTCCTAGATAGAAACCTCCAGTTTCCATTCATATCACTACAAATACAATGTAATGTTAAACAACTTGAACTTGCTTCACAGCTTCATTCAAGAACAAACAACTCTTACCTACAGGCTTTGAGTTACAAATACTCTCAGCTTTGAACACTGAGAAACACATGGTAACCTTCCCAAAGGTTGGGAGGTTTACCTCACACACACACCCCTAATTTTTCATACTAAGAGGCTTACAAAAACTAGGTTACAATTTGCTATTTATAACCTAATCACCCAACTGGATTTGGGCCTTCAGAAATCGCAGCAAACTTCTTCTTTGCTGTTACAAAGCCAGCAGAAAATTTCTGCTACAAATAAGGTCTTCAATCCTAAAATCTCTCCATATATATCTCCATATTTGGAGCCTATATATATTCTGATTGAGTCTTTAAGACCTCCACATGGGAGTTAGGATATTCACCAAATATGCTCACTAATCCCATAATATATATTGAATTAATTAATTCAGTTTTCTACACATGTACGACGTCACAGACATTATGTCGTGACATCGTACATGACATGTTGGTCCAGATGTTGAACTTCTTCAACCCAACATATTAAAACAACAGAGATGATTACATTATTTGTTTTACAAAATTAATGCCAATCCTAAGGTATTAACAATCTCCCCCTTTGGCAAATTTTAGCTAAAACAAATAAACGTTACACTGGACAATACATCCCAATATGGGTATGCTCTTCATCTCTGTCATTGTCTCCACCACCACAAACACCAGAGTTGGTGTACATGAGGAAGTAGAGGTACAAGAATCAGTTGCATCAGAACCCTTCCCCTCAACGGTAAACCTTCCTGAAGAATATGTAATGCTGAGTACATAGATAGTGTAACTCAGATCACAAGACACAACTGTCCTCTTAACTCAGATCACAAGACACAAGTGATATGCCCAGTTAGTGACTTCTGTGCCTGAAGCCAACTTCTGCTTGCTACCACATTTTACTTGCTTCTGGTACATACTCAGGACTATATTTCTCTCCCCCTTTTTAGCTAAACATTTGTAAATGAACCCCTCACAAAACCAGATCCAGGCGCAGTTTGCCCAAACCTTAACATACCCCATGGTTTAGAGGGAATGGAGTGTTTCTCTTGTGAGAAGAAGAGTGCTATTACATCCTTTAAATAGTCCAGCCCGTGCTTAGGAATTAACAGTAGGAATAAATGCTTGGTCAAGATTCATTAATATTTGCTGAGAAACAGTCAGAGAATCACCAACAAAATCTCAGACTATCTTTGAATACCTTTTATAGCTCTTGAATGTTTCTTTTCCAAAACAACAGTTCCAGTGCATGGAGACTATTCCCTATATGCAGTCAGACACGTTGCACGCGATGTCTTAACATTCAACGTGGCTTTTGCCTGCATTCTTCAAGTATTCTTCCTATCAACATTTCCTGAGACCACTTTCGTACCTCCAGTAGAAACTTGACATCTGGCACCACTAAAGCCAAAATCACAAACACCAGTAGATGGTTACTCCCCCTGTACCACACAACTGTAACAATCACACTACATCCATATTTCCTCATGACTTTAAGATTCAGAAGGAAATAACAGCATTGTCCAAGGTAATGTCATGACATCCGGTCAGACATTCTTCTGCTCACTCAGTCTTGACACACACCACATCATCCCAATAACTAACAAGGTGCCATACCTTGTTATCTGAGAACTCATAGACCACAAGCTTGATGATTACTTGCAGCGCAAAGACAGAACTCCCCCTGTCATGAACAACCAACTCTCCTCTTGAACTTGGAGATCACACATGAACATATCCAACACCCCACAGTTGGACCTGCACATACTTCCTGATTCAAAGAGAACCCAGACCACTTGATGAATGGAAAACATAAGATGCATCTTCATGTCTTCAAGAGCACACCCTCTGTTCAACCCTCTTAGCTGAACACATCCACACTCTGTGTCAATCTCTCTTCTAACCAAAGCAGAGAACCACTTCACAAAATGTTCTAACATGAGTTAGGACATCCTTCACAACATAACTCCATCTGATACTCTTCAGATATCACTGAGTTATTGGCTTGATCCACAAGAGCCCGGACAGAACTTGGGACATATACATTCTCATCCCATTACCAGAGATAATCTTCCATAGATAGCTCAGAACTCCTACCACAAGCTCCAAGAGATGAATAGAAAACACCTCCTTTTGTCTTCAACTTACTACTTTTCTGCTCAAAAGTAATTTGTCTCAGACTTTCCTCAAGAATAATCAGCTGCCATATGTTGATTATCTTGATTCTTCGAACTCACTTCTGAGATAGACCAAATGCCACTGGTTGATTACCTCCTTCATGAATCCTCATATGAAAAAGTCAACTGCCACTTTTTGACCTCTCCAAGTTTATCAGACTTCTCCCAAAGATATGCTGACCTTCCAAGTGAGACTTGAACTTCAAGCTACATGTTAAACAGAACTTAGATTCTCTAAGACATGAACATGTAACATCTTCTCCATCCAGCAACTCCAAAGAACTGCAATGAGAACGACCTTTTTGAAGTACCCAATCTAGAACTCTGTAGACCCTTCTATCTTAAGTTGATGTGCCACTTCACCAACTAAGATTTTGATGTTAAACCAAATGTCACAACACTGTGTTTTAACATTTAGCTATTGAATTCAGCTCCTTCTTTTGCCACTTGAAAGAACTTCCTCCCTACACAGAATAAGAGTTCAATGCTCTCATAGACTTGATTGTGGAACCAAGTTTGAGTAAACAACCTCCATCCTGCAGGTTTGCAGTTAAGTCATCCAAGATCACACTCTGATGAATCCTTGCTTCTTCTCCAAAGACATCAGACACTCTGATGCATGAGTCTTCAGAAGGACCAGTTAGAGACTAACCCTTCAGCTATACCAAGGATTCCACTTCCCAAAGCAAAGCTGTTTCCATGATGTTAAGAATGTTGCCACTTGTTCTTAACTCCACAGTGTGCATTAGCCAATTCACTTCCTTACCTAGTGTAGCACCTCAAATTTGCACCTCCCATTTGTATATACATTTCATTTTTAGGTCCTTAACATTGCATTCATATTGCATAGACCACTGCATATCATCAGTCAGACTAGTCAAGAGATTCAACTGTGCAAGAGGGCAAGAGCATTTTTCATGAAATGAAAGCCCTATGGTGGTTCCAATGAGCTTACATGACCCAAGGATCATTTTGAAGCAGCTTGGCCAAGTGTTGAAGGCTTAGATTCATCAGTACATGACCAAGTCATATGAGGCCCAAAAAAGTCAACTGCAAAGTCAACTGTGGATTTGGAGGTGGGAAGTGATCAGAGATACTTCATTCATGTTCAAACAAGTCTCATTTGACATTTCAAACACTCACATTGAAGAATTTGAAGTCAAGTCAAGAATTTCCAAAAATAGAAAGTGACCCATAATTTGAAATTTCCAAAAATGGCAAGGTTTTAGACCAACTTCAACTCAAATTTCCAACATCAAAGAAGCTTCAAATGAAATTTTGTCCAACATGAAAGTTGAAGCTCTTTCTCTTCCATTTCCAAAAAGTCCAAGATCATTGATTTATGATGTGTGGTTGAGGAGATATGATCCAATCATGGAAAAGTGTGCTTAAAAATTCAAATGGGTATAACTTTTGAACCAAGGCTCCAATTTTGGTGGTTCTTCTTGCATTTTGTTCATCATGACATGCACTTTCCAAACATCTCATCACATTGCATGAAACTTGGACATATGATGACATGCTCATGCATACTATTTTTGAAGAAAAATTTCTAAAATCAATTTGGTTGATCATATGCATAAAATACCACTTCCAAAGTGTGCATGGGCTTATTTTAAATGAATTTGGGCCAGCTTTGGGCACTGTTCACGCATGCATGAAGGGCATAAGGTGAAAATCCAATTTTGTACATACACCTTACAACTTGCTAATCTCACTTGGTTTTGGCTTAAACATGTTTTCAGTATCATTAGCAAGACATATATATTGTTAATCACAACTGCATTTGGCATTAACACACTTTTCAGATCTAGATCTAAAAACTTTTCAAATTTTTCTTTCAACAAGAACTTTCATTTTTCTCACATCAAAGCCATTTCTCTTGCTGGAATCATGATCATGAGGTGTTTCTGAAGCAAATTGGACGTGAACTTGGAGCAATTCGTGCTATATTTGACCATACATGAAGCTTGAAGCATTAATGGAATTTTCAAATTGAGCTGGAACCACACGTGCTGGAGCTTCAATCTTTTCATTAATCATCTCACCAAGCATTGTAGAGGATTTTTGGACCATCACAAGCCTTGAAACAAGCCAAACCCGAATCTGCTCTTGAAGAGGTAGGATTTTTTATTCTCACAATTCTCAAATCCATGTGTATGTTTGTGTAGATCTCGTGTTGTTGAGAATTCTGGTGAAAAAATCAAGTAAAATGGTGCATTATTCATGAAGATATGAGTGTTTGAAGTTTGAGTGTTCAATTTTGATTTCTTCGATTTGAATGATATATGATGTTTTTGATTGATTCATTGCTTGATCCGTGCTCACCATGAAAAAACCGGTTGAATGATGTTATTGTTTATGATTTCTGGAGTTTTTTCTGGAAATCTGGAATTCTGGATATGAACTTCATCGTCTTCATCTTGAAGAAGATGAAGATCATAGTTAGCCACGAGTTTGCTACGTTTTAGCTACGGTTTCTTCATGCGTTTGCTACGAAATTCTGGGTTTTCCAGCGCTTAGGGTTTTAAGACCAAAACGATGTCGTTTTGGTGAGCGCGCTACATTTGAAATTGGACCAGGTTCGATACTGAGCGAGCGAACTTTTTCAAATATTCATCATTTTTTCACATATTCCCTCCTTTTGCCATGCTTATTCATGTTTTGAACTTCAATTTTTTTCCAAACTTAGAAAAATCATAATAAATTGAAAACTCATCCAATTTCATCCTAATTTTTTGCAAAATACTCCTTATCCTGTCTAGTTTTTTATGATCATAAATTGGAAAACTGTGCATGGCTGGATTTTATTTGGTGCTAGGCTATGTAAGCATGTATCCATTTTTGACCTTGCCTTGCTTATCTTGTTGTGAAATGCTTGTTGTTGATCCAATGAACTTGAAATTTTGCATGCTGATTTTAGACACATTGATGGACATTTTGGTTTTGGTTTGACATTTTTCTCATGCATCATTTCTGTTTTATGCTTGTGTTAACATGGTGTGACAATTTGTGTCACACATTTGGTTTTCTGACTTGTACAATGTGATTTCCATGCCAAATGATCTCCAATGCTTCTGATTTTTTGTGTGATGGATGTTGTGGATGTCTTGATTGCTCATGAATTTTTCCAGAATTATTTGAATCATTTATGTTTTGATTGAGAATTTTCATTCATGTTGATCATTTGGATGCCTTGAATTGGTCTTTGATTTATCTTGCACATGAAATGAACTTGCCTATTGATTTTACTTTGGTTATTTTTAGGACTTATTCTTGAGTGATTAAACATGCTTTGTGTTGAGTTTGAAGTTCTATTTTGGATTTTTGATCCTCTTTTGGCCCTAGGCTTTGACCTAGTGGTTTGGACTTACCATTTGGGTTGTGAATTTCAGGTTCAAGTGTACATTTCCATGATTGGAGTGGCTCCTTCATTTAAGCTTGGCCAATTGTTGTCATGTGCTAACCTTTCTGTGTTTTGTAGGCTTTGAGAACAATTCACTTGTGCTTGTGGCTTGCTCATTGTTGTCTGATGACACTTTGTCTGTCTGCTTGTTATTAACTGTTGATTGTTTGTCTGTACAGTTGAACTGATTGGTTTAGATGTTTCCACAGGTACCTAAGTTGCTTTGAGTTCATTTGAACTTGCTTGGCATTGCTTGTGGTTTGCATACCACTGAGGTATAATCTCTTGACTTCATGTAGTCTGGAAGACCTACTGTTATTGGTAGGCACCTGTCTGAAGCCCTCCTTAAGAGGCAATGTTTGTGAATGTTTAATTTTGTGCCAAGCAGGTAAAGACCTCTTAGGAGGCAATTGGCATATAAAAGGGATGTGTAATCCATCCCCTGCTACTCAGTGTGTCATTCCTCTTGCTCACACCATGTGTTGATCCATTGTGAATAAAAACCCAAACTCTTGTAGTGTCAGTCATCTGTGGAGAAGAGTTCCTACATTCTGAACTCCCACACTTTCTATTTGAGTCAAGCTCTCCCAGGCCAGGGATAAGAGCTGTGAGGTCTTACCCTCACTTCCCATTTCATCTGCTTCACCCTAACTCTCAATGTTAGGGTTAAGAGCTAAAAACACCCCATTCCAGTTGGCTTGTTTCTACAGCCTAGCCTTGTATGAGCCCAAACTGTTTGCATATAGTGTGTGTGCTTGCTTTATTATGCTTGTGTTTGTTTGATTATGCTATTTAGGATAGCTTGCTTCCTGTGCAAGTTAGGATAGAAACCTTAACCTAGGGCCATTGTGGATTACATGATAACTATTAGGCTCGAGTCAGTCTCCCTTCTAGTTTGTCATTTCCCAGTCTCTGGTTAGGATAGAAGTTCTTTCCCTGTTTAGGGGAACTACGTCGCCCTGATCCTCATACCAGATGAGGTACGTAGGCAGGAGATGAGCTGATCTCTCCGGGCGCCCTTTTTCTTTTTTGCCCCCTTTGTGTGTGTTTGGAATCTGACGTAAGTCCAGCGATTGGCAGTTGGTTTCCCGTGTCTTGTTTGTTGGTTCGGAGTCTGATGTAAGTCCAGCGATTGGCGTTCGGTTTCCCTGTTTGCCTGTTTGTGTGGAGTCTGACGTAAGTCCAGCGATTGGCAGTTGGTTTCCCGTTTGTGTTTTGTTTGGCGTGTGTTAGCCGAGCTACGAGTGCTCTGATTCTTCTCCGGTCAGAGAAGATACGTATGCATAGGATGCGACATCCTAGCGAGCACGTTTCCCTTGTCCCGAACTACGTCGACTCTGATGTCTGTGCTTGACAGACTACGTAGGCCTGGGATGCGATATCCTGCCGAGTCTCGTTTCTTCTGTCTTTTCTGTGTTTGATTCCAGCCTTGTGCAGTGTTTGAGCAGTTTTTAGCAACCTTTCTTCTATTCTTTTTGAGCGTGGATCTCGTCGAGTACGACGGATGCGTAGGGGTGCTAATACCTTCCCTTCGCATAACCGACTCCCGATCCCATCAATCTCTGGTCGCGAGACCATGTCCTTTCCAGGTTTACTTCGAGCGTTTCCTTTCCCTCCTTTGGAATAAATAACGCACGGTGGCGGCTCTGTTGTTTCGTTTTCCCGCCGGTTTTTCGCGTAATGCGACAGCTGGCGACTCTACTGGGGAACAAGAGAAGTTGACCTCTTGCTGGTCCATCTTCCCTAAGAGAGTCACTCCTAGCGCTCTTTAGGATAGGGTTTGGTTGCTTTTACTGTGTCATTTATTGCATTTATTTGTTGATGTTTACACTTATGTTTGCATTTATGTTTGCATGCATCATATTTTCATCTGTGCTGGCTGTGTGTCTGTCTCTCTGTGGGGTGGGAGTTACAAGAGGTAAAAGGCCCAATACCTAGGCCATGAGTGAACTTTAGGACACCTAGGATTAGAGTGATTCATGGGAAGCGGGTGGTATTGCGCCACTTAGCGGAACATGACATCACGAGCAGTTCAGACTCTGATGGGGTATTATCGTTACATACATCTGGTATGTACATGATGATATTCTATGAAAGGGTTGTTTATCCTGCGTTTCTCTTAACCTTACCCTGGCCTAGATTACACCCGTGAGTGGGGAGGGATTGAATCATTACAGGTACCGTTGGTGACTTGTCGGTGACTCTTGGGTCCTGTTGGTGACTTGGTTCTTGTTATATGGGTTCCAGATGACTTTGGGTCTCAGATGACTTTGTGGTTCCGAATACAAGCCGAAGCTTTGAACCTGTGCTCCGTAACACACAGCCGACCAGTCGTGCTTGCATCATTTGCATCATAGCATATTTATTTTCAAAAAAAAATAATGCAATAAAAAGAAAAAGAAAAAGAAAAAGCTAATCTCCTCATGCATATCATTTCTCAGGTTCATTCGGGAGTCTATTCACTGTGAGAGATGGCATCCGTTCCAGAGTTGAAGAGGAAGACGTGCACCTACAGTTTTCACCGTGAGCCATTGACGTCTTTGATAGAGTTGAGCAACTTTGTGACCGGCGGTAATCAGAAGGTGTTTGTTGATCAGTATGGGGATTTGTTGACACTGTTGAAGATGGTGGTAGATCCAGTACCGTTGCAGACTCTCCTACAGTTTTATGATCCAGAGCTCCGTTGCTTCACTTTCCAGGATTATCAGTTAGCGCCCACTCTTGAAGAGTATTCCATTCTGATGAATGTCCCGATCAAGTACCAGGTGCCTTTCTTGGATGTTCCAAAGGAGGAGGATTTCAGGGTTGTTGCCAGATCTCTTTATTTGAGTATCAAAGAAGCGAGTGACAATTGGAAGTCGAGTGGTGATGTTGTGGGTTTGCCTTTGAAGTACCTGGTGAGGATGGCTAAAGAGGAGGCAAAGAAGGGAAATTGGGAAGCTTTCAACGCTCAGTTAGCCATTTTGATCTATGGGATTGTGCTGTTTCTGAGTATGCCTAATTTTGTGGACTTTGTTGCAGTCACTATCTTCATCAGAGGAAACCCGGTTCCTACCTTGTTAGCTGACACTTACTATGCTATCCACAACAGGCATGGTAAGGGTGGAGCTATCAGATGCTGTCTCCCATTGTTGCTCAGGTGGTTCTTGTCTCTTCTACCAACCGGTGGACCTTTTGTGGATACTCAGAGCACTCATAAGTGGACTCAAAGGATTATGTCTCTCACTTCCTATGATATCAGGTGGCAAGCTTACAGGTTGAATGTGCGTAATGTTATCATGAGTTGTGGAGAGTTTCGTAACGTGCCACTCGTAGGGACTAAGGGTTGCATCAATTACAACCCGGTTCTTTCTCTTCGCCAATTGGGGTTTGTGATGAATGGAAGACCACTAGATGCTGAGGTAGCAGAGAGTGTGTATTTTGAGAAGCGGAGTGACCCGACTAGATTGGAGCAAGTAGGAAGAGCTTGGAAGACTATTGGTGTTAAGGATGGATCTGTCTTATGGAAGAAGTTTGCCATTGCTATGCTTGATTACATTGATTGGGTCAAGAAGAGAGTGGAGACTTTGTTGTTACCCTATGATAGGATGGAGTCATTGCAAGAGCAACCACCTTTGATCCTTGCTGAGAGTGTGCCTGCCGAGCACTACAAGCAAGCCTTGATGGAGAATCGTCGGTTGAAGGAGAAGGAATAAGATACCCAGATGGAGCTCTACAAAGCCAAAGCTGACAAGTTGAACTTGGCTCACAAGCTCAAAGGAGTGCAAGGTGAAGATGCTAGCAAATTGAGAAGCAAGAAGAGGTCTTATGAGGAAATAGAAGCAATGTTGGATGGAGAACACCGTGAGCGACTAAGGTTGCAAAAAGCGGAAGCCAACTACCAGAAGAAGATAAGAGACCTGGAAAAGCAGCTTAGAGACAAAGACATCCAATTGAGGAAGGAGGTAGACTTGAGACATGCATCAGAGAACCAACTTGGAGGAGAAGTTGTAGAGCTCAGAAGACAACTGAAGGAGAAGATCACCCCTCTGCCTGATTGTTCAGAGTGCGACCGTTTGATTGATCAATGCCAGTATCTAAAGACTCTCATTCCTCGAGGACATCTTTCTTAGCTTGTATCTGTTGTTTATTTTGAGAATCACCTCCAGGCTTGTCGGATGGGATTCCTTGTACTCTTATCATTTGGATCTTTGCTTGAATATTGTTGTATGATCCTTGTAATCACATCTATAGATGAGGTTGTTGATGTTTCACCTTGTGTTCATTATCCTGCGTAGGCTGCTTCTGTGTTGTTCATTGTTGCAGGTTGCCATCTTTTGAAAGATGAATTAGGCTCTTGAATGCCTGAGAAATGAACATATCATGTGCATCATACGCATCATAAACATCATACACATATCATTTTGCATTACAGGTGTTCTTGATCGAGACTTCTCATTCTGGTTCCTGTTTCAGGCAGGATTGCTGATCAACGTCCGCACCGCTACTCTACGAGGTTGAATCAACAGAGGAATATGGATCAAGTGCAAGTTGAATTAGCAGAGATGAGGGCTAACATGGCCCAGTTCATGCATATGATGCAAGGGGTTGCGCAAGGTCAAGAAGAACTTCGAGCCCTAGTCCAGAGACAAGAAGCTGCAATTCCACCGGTCAACCATGCTTTGCCAGAGGGAGGCCCAATCAATGACCCTGCTACTGCTGTTGTTCCCATCAACAACTATGTCGTGGGTGATGAATTGAGGGGTATCAGAATCAACGGTCAACCTATTGCTCCAGAGACAGTTAATGCCAGAGTGACCCGTGCTCCAGTCCGTAATCCTACTCCATTGGTTGATAGGCAGGAGGATATGTTTACTCTCCTCAGTGAGGATGATGAAGTTGTGGGAAGAACTGACGAAAGGGATAGGAGGGTCGATGCCCTAGCTGAGAAGATCAGAGGCATGGAGTATCAAAACTCTTTGGGGTTTGATGTTACAAATATGGGTTTGGTGGAAGGACTGAGGATTCCCTATAAGTTCAAGGCACCCTCTTTTGATAAATACAACGGTACTTCTTGTCCTCGCACTCATGTGCAGGCCTATTTCAGAAAGATCTTTGCCTACACAGATGATGAGAAAATGTGGATGTATTTCTTCCAAGATAGCTTGTCTGGAGCTTCCTTGGATTGGTACATGAAGCTGAAAAGAGAATCTATCAGAAGTTGGAGAGATCTGGGTGAAGCCTTCTTGAGGCAATACAAACACAACATGGACATGGCTCCGAGCCAAACTCAGTTGCAGAGCCTAGGTCAGAAGTCTGGAGAAAGTTTCAAAGAGTACGCCCAGAGATGGCGGGAATTAGCTGCAAGGGTGCAACCTCCGATGCTGGAGAAGGAGTTGACCGATATGTTTATTGGGACTTTGCAAGGTGTGTTTATGGACCGGATGGGAAGTTGTCCGTTTGGTAGCTTTTCTGACGTTGTGATTTGTGGAAAGAGGACAGAGAGCCTTATTAAAGCTGGAAAGATTCAGGATGTTGGTTCTTCATCTTCAAAGAAGCCATTTTCTGGGGCACCCAGAAGAAGAGAGGGAGAGACCAATGCTGTGCAACATCGAAGAAATACAAATAGTGGACATTACCGTCAGGTGGTTGCTGTAACCATCCCAGCACCTCAACTGCGACAACAACAACAACAAAGAGCACCACCACCACAACAACAACAACAACAACGTCCATTTCAGCCGAGACAGAGAATGCCGGATCGTCGCTTCGACCCGTTACCTATGACATACGCTGAGTTGCTGCCTGAATTGCTCAGATTGGGGTTTGTTGAGTTGCGTACTATGGGTCCAGTGACGAAGATACCTGCTGGGTATGATGCCAACGTTCGTTGTGACTTCCATTCTGGTGCGCCGGGGCACCATATTGAAAACTGTCGGGCTTTTCATCATAAGGTCCAGGACTTAATTGACGCCAAAACAATCAATTTTGCTCCTGTGCCTAATGTTGTGAATAATCCTATGCCTCAGCATGGTGCGCATAGGGTGAATAATGTGGAAGGTGAGGAGGCCTTGGACCTGGTAGTTGATGTTGAAGATGTCCAGACGTCGCTGTTTGTTGTGAAAGAGCGTCTGTTGAATGGGGGAGTGTTCCCGGGCTGTTTAGACTGTGCTGATTCAGAGAATGGGTGTATGCAGTTGAAGACTGGTATCCAGGGTTTGATTGATGAGGGTTGTTTGCAGTTTGCTAGGGCTGTGAAAGATTGTGGGATGGTGTCAACTGTCACCATTTATTTCAAACCGTCTGAGGGACGTGGCCAGAGAACTGTTAGTGCTTCTACAACTGTTGGTACTCCTGTTACTATTTCTGCTCCAGTAACTGTCAGTGCTCCCACTACTATTGTTGCTTCGGGTAGAAGGGTTGTTGAGAATAGTAGGGCCGTTCCGTGGAAGTATGACAATGCCTACCGCAGCAACCGAAGGGCTGAAAGTCAGATCAGACCTGTGAGTCAGGTTCCAGTGACTATTGGTTTACCGAGCAGAGCTCTTGTGACTGTTAGTCTGGTTGTGGATAATGTAGGGGGACCAGGAGGTTTCACAAGAAGTGGTCGTCTGTTCGCACCGCAGCCGTTGAGAGACAATAATGCTGAGGCTCTTGCCAAAGCAAAGGGTAAGCAAGTTGTGGTTGAGGAGGAACCTGTTCAGAAGGAGGCGCCTAAGGGCTCGTTTGAGAAAGATGTGGAGGAGTTTATGAAGATTATTAAGAAGAGTGACTACAAGATTGTAGATCAGTTGAATCAAACTCCGTCCAAGATTTCTATACTCTCATTGCTATTGTGCTCTGAGGCACACCGTAATGCCTTGCTGAAAATGTTGAATCTGGCTTACGTGCCTCAAGAGATTTCTGTCAATCAGTTGGAGGGTGTTATTGCTAATGTGAGCACCAGGCATGGTTTGGGGTTCACAGACTTGGATCTGACGCCTGAAGGTCGTAATCACAACAAAGCCCTGCATATCACCATGGAGTGCAAAGGCGCAGTATTGTCACATGTGTTGGTGGATACTGGCTCGTCTTTGAATGTGCTGCCCAAGAAGACTTTGAGCAAGATAGATGTTGAAGGGGTTGTTCTCACTCCAAGCGATCTTATTGTTCGTGCTTTTGATGGATCCAAACCCGGTCCATTTTTGGTGAAGTCACTTTGCCTGTGAAGATTGGCCCGGAGGTGTTCAGTATTATCTTCTATGTGATGGATATCCAGCCAGCATATAGTTGTTTATTGGGGCGTCCTTGGATACATGGGGCAGGAGCAGTGTTGTCAACTCTCCACCAGAAGCTGAAGTATGTTTGGAACGGTCAGATTGTGACTGTGTGCGGCGATGAAGACATTCTGGTGAGTCATTTATCCTCTTTCAAGTATGTGGAGATGGATGGCGAGATCCATGAGACTCTATGCCAGGCATTTGAGACTGTTGCTCTTGAGAGGGTGGCTTTCGCTGAGCAGAAGAAGCCAAGTGCCTCAATTGCATCCTACAAACAGGCTGTGGAGGTTGTCAACTCGGGCAATGCAGAAGGCTGGGGCAAGATGGTTGACCTGCCCGTGAAAGAAGACAAGTTCGGTATTAGTTATCAACCTTTGCGGGAAGAGCAGGGTGTTCAAGATCAGAAAGGGCCGAGTACCTTCACCAGCGCTGGGCTGATGAATCATGGTGACGTCTTTGCAACCGGTAGTGAAGACGGTGACAGTGATGGTGATCTGAACAACTGGGTTCGCCCGTGTGCTCCAGGGGAGTCGATCAACAACTAGACAGCAGAAGAAGTGGTCCAAGTTACTCTTCAAACAGAGTAATTTTCTTTTGTTTTTCATTTTGCACAAAACCTACGTTCTGCCCAAGGCGTAGTGGTTCATTGTAGGGCCTCATCATGTTTTTCAATGATATCATTAATAAAGGACGTTTTGCAAACAATTTTGTGATCCCTGTCTTTCTGTTTTTGTTTTTCATTTTTCAAAACAATAAAAATGGCAATGTTTTTTGTTTTTGTGACTTTCTTGAACTCTTTTTTCTAAAATAAAGCATTAAACATGCAGAATTGATCTTACGGACTCCACTATAAACAGTCCTATTATGGCTCAATATGATTTCAATAATCCCATCTACCAAGCTGAAGAGGAAAGTGAGGAAGATTGTGAACTCCCTAAAGAACTGGTCAGATTATTGAAGCAGGAGGAAAAGGTCATCCAACCTCATTAGGAAGAGTTGGAGATTATTAACCTAGGTACTGAGGACGCCAGAAGAGAGATCAAGATCGGGGCCGCATTGAAGGAAGATGTCAAGAGAAGGCTGATTGAAATTCTGAGAGAGTATGTGGAAATATTCGCCTGGTCGTATCAAGATATGCCTGGTTTGGATACAGATATTGTGGTGCATAGGCTACCTCTCAGGGAAGATTGTCCTTCAGTCAAGCAGAAGCTTCGCAGAACTAGTCCTGATATGGCTGTCAAGATCAAGGAAGAGGTTCAGAAGCAGTTGGATGCAGGTTTTCTGTCAGTTACTACTTATCCCCCGTGGGTGGCCAACATCGTTCCCGTGCCGAAGAAGGACGGTAAAGTCAGGATGTGTGTCGATTACCGGGATTTAAACAGAGCCAGTCCAAAAGATGATTTCCCATTACCTCACATTGATGTATTGGTATATAATACGGCTCAATCCTCGGTTTTCTCTTTCATGGATGGTTTCTCTGGTTATAATCAGATTAAGATGGCGCCAGAGGACATGGAAAAGACGACATTCATTACACCTTGGGGCACGTTCTACTATAAGGTGATGCCATTTGGGCTGAAGAATGCCGGTGCTACCTATCAGAGGGCTATGACGACTCTCTTTCATGATATGATGCACAAAGAGATTGAAGTGTACGTGGATGACATGATTGCGAAATCTCAGACAGAAGAGGAGCACCTGGTAAATTTGCAGAAGTTGTTTGAAAGGTTGAGAAAGTTCAAACTGAGGATGAATCCAAATAAGTGTACGTTCGGTGTGAGATCCGGTAAGCTGTTGGGTTTCATTGTCAGTGAGAAGGGGATTGAGGTTGATCCAGCAAAAGTCAAAGCTATTCAAGAAATGCCTGAACCGAAAACAGAAAAGCAGGTTCGTGGGTTTTTAGGGAGATTGAACTACATTGCACGGTTTGTATCTCACCTAACTGCCACGTGTGAACCGATATTCAAATTGCTAAGAAAGAATCAAGCAATCAGGTGGAATGATGACTGTCAAAAAGCTTTTGATCAGATAAAAGAATATTTACAGAAACCTCCAATCCTTATCCCTCCAGTTCCTGGGAGACCTCTGATAATGTACCTGTCAGTGACTGAGAATTCGATGGGGTGTGTATTGGGACAACATGACGAGTCTGGTCGAAAAGAGCATGCCATATACTACCTTAGCAAAAAGTTTACCGACTGTGAAATAAAATATTCGCAGCTCGAGAAAACTTGTTGTGCTTTGGCCTGGGCTACTCGCCGACTGAGGCAGTATATGTTGAACCATACTACCTTATTGATTTCTAAGATGGATCCAGTGAAGTATATCTTTGAGAAGCCGGCTCTCACCGGACGTGTTGCTCGTTGGCAGATGATTTTAACAGAGTATGATATCCAATACACGTCGCAGAAGGCCATCAAAGGTAGTATTCTGTCAGACTACCTTGCCGAGCAACCGATCGATGATTATCAGCCGATGATGTTTGAATTCCCTGATGAAGACATCATGTATCTGAAGATGAAAGATTTTGAGGAGCCTCTTGTCGAGGAAGGACCGGATCCTGATGACAAGTGGACACTGATGTTTGATGGGGCTGTGAATATGAATGGCAACGGTGTTGGGGCAATGCTTATTAATCCTAAAGGTGCACATATACCTTTTTCTGCCAGACTGACTTTTGATGTAACCAACAACGAGGCTGAGTATGAGGCTTGTATCATGGGGATAAAAGAAGCCATCGATCTAAGGATCAAAACTCTGGACATTTATGGAGATTCCGCTCTAGTGATTAACCAGGTCAATGGAGATTGGAATACCAATCAGCCGCATTTGATTCCTTATCGAGACTATACCAGAAGGATCCTGACTTTCTTCAAAAAGGTGAAGCTGTATCATATTCCCCGGGATGAGAATCAAATGGCTGATGCCTTGGCTACTTTGTCTTCTATGATCAAAGTTCATTGGTGGAATCATGTACCACATGTTGCGGTGAATCGACTCGAGAGGCCTGCGTATGTGTTTGCAGCCGAGTCTGTTGTTGATGAGAAGCCGTGGTACTATGATATCAAGAACTTCCTCAAGAGTCAGGAGTATCCTGAAGGTGCGTCAAAGAATGACAAGAAAACCCTGAGAAGGCTAGCTGGAAGCTTTTATTTGAATTAGGATGACATGTTGTACAAGAGAAACTTCGACATGGTCTTGCTCAGATGCGTGGACAGACACGAAGCAGACATGTTGATGCAAGAAGTGCATGAGGGTTCGTTCGGTACCCATGCTAGTGGTCATGCAATGTCCAAGAAATTGTTGAGATCCGGTTATTACTGGATGACTATGGAATCTGATTGTTTCAAATACGCTCGGAAGTGCCATAAATGCCAGATCTATGCTGATAAGGTGCATGTGCCACCAAGCCCTCTGAATGTTATGAATTCGCCTTGGCCGTTCGCGATGTGGGGCATCAATATGATTGGGAAGATTGAGCCTACTGCTTCTAATGGACATCGCTTCATCCTGGTTGCGATTGATTACTTCACCAAGTGGGTGGAAGCAGCTTCCTATGCTAACGTTACCAAACAAGTGGTTGCCCGATTCATCAAGAAGGAAATCATCTGTCGTTATGGGGTTCCTGAGAGAATCATTACTGATAATGGTTCGAATCTCAATAACAAGATGATGAAGGAGCTTTGTAAAGATTTCAAGATTGAACATCACAATTCTTCTCCTTACAGACCAAAGATGAATGGTGCTGTAGAGGCGGCAAACAAGAATATTAAGAAGATTGTGCAGAAGATGGTCGTGACGTACAAGGATTGGCATGAGATGCTACCTTTCGCTTTGCATGGGTACCGTACTTCAGTACGTACGTCGACCGGGGCAACCCCTTACTCCCTTGTGTATGGTATGGAAGCAGTCCTACCTGTTGAAGTGGAGATTCCTTCTCTGAGGGTCTTGTTGGATGTCAAGCTTGACGAAGCTGAGTGGATTCGAACAAGGTTTAATGAGTTGAGCCTTATCGAAGAGAGACGGTTAGCAGCTGTGTGCCATGGGCAGTTGTATCAGAGAAGGATGAAGAAGGCCTTTGATCAGAAAGTGCGTCCTCGAAGCTATCAGACTGGTGATTTAGTTTTGAAGAGGATCCTTCCTCCCGGTACAGACAACAGGGGCAAGTGGACTCCGAATTATGAAGGTCCATGTGTTGTTAAAAAGGTTTTCTCCGGTGGAGCCTTGATGCTTACAACTATGGATGGTGAAGATTTTCCGTCCCCTGTTAACTCAGATGTAGTCAAAAAATACTTCGCATAAATTGACCCGCTGAATAAAAAAAAAAAGAGTCCAGGCAAAAAAGGGCATCCCGGCGAACCGAAAAAAAAAGAAAAAGGTTCGGGCAAAAGTTAGGGATAAAGAATGAAAAGAATATGTACACCCGGTAAGTCGAAAACCCGCAAGGGCGGCTTAGGCAAAAATGGGTATCCCGGTGGATTGAAAACCTGAAAGGGCGATCCAGGAAAAAGAGGGATTAAAGCGAAGGCTACAGTCTGAGTTATCTGTACTTCATCGCGCTTCATCGTCTACCATCTCGAAGGATAGGACCGATCCAACCATTCTTCTCAGAAAGCAAGGAATTTGGGAGAAATTGATGATCTGTGAGTCATAACAGAATTGGGAAATAGTGGATGTCGTGTTCACATTGCCAATAGGATAGTTTATTTCCTTTTGCGCGCAATTACCTCTTCCTAGGAATTGCTTCCTGATGTATTTGCCTTTATAGGCTCATTTTCAATCAATAAAAGTCGTTATTCAGATAAATTGCTCTCTTGTTTTTTATTTTACTGTTTTGTTTGCAAAAACGTCCGAATTTTTGATAAACATTGCATATAAAAACATGAAGGCTAAACAATAACGTGCAGAAGGATAAACATTTGAAAATCATTTTGAATGTTGATTACACTTGGGTGTATTTTGTCTGTACAATCCCCTGGGGCATGTATGTCTTGCTGTTTTGCAGATCACTATCTTTTGATTGTTGGCTAAAGAAGGTGAGCCACAGTTTGTTCAAAAGGAGTTTCAGCACTGTCCAATAGTGTGAGAGGTTGGGTTGTCCCAGGCAGGTTCAGGGTTTGTATCCCCAGCGAAGCAAAGATCAGGGTTGCCTCTGCAGGCAGGCCTGAGGTTGATTGAAAATCCCCAGTAGGGTCGTGAGGAGTATTTCCCCAGCAGGTCTGAGGACTGGTAGTTCCCCAGCAAGCCGGAAGATCATTGTTCCCCTATAGTCCCTCAGCAGCCAGGTTTGAAGTGTTGTAATCCCCATCAGGGTTGAGTTGACAGTTTCCCCAGCGGAAGTCTGCAGTGTTATTTCCCCAGCGGAGCGGAATCCCCAAGTGGATTGGGTTCAGTAGAGGTCATCCCCAGCGAGGATTGTCTATTCCCTAGCAGCAGTGCGTCTCCCCACAGAGTTGGAGAATCTATTCAGATTTGTGTGCTCAGCAGAGCAATCTGTTTGCTCCCCAGCAGGAGTTTTCATCATTCTGCATCTTGCATGTAGTAATCATTGCCTCCTCAAAACGCGTAGCATTTCCATTCAATATGGAGCATTACGCCATAAAAACTCAAACATATGCATACATATGTTACACCAGTTGGATCGAATCCCCAGCAGAGGCGGATCGTATTTCAACATCTGTATGGCACGTTTGCAACAGTTGCTCCTGACAGCATTCAGGATTGATATCCCCCAGAGAGGTTTATTTCCTCACTCGTCCGTGAAGGGAAAGTTTTGATTGACTCCCCCAGTGTAGTCCTTGGCAGGTGTCTGCCCTATCTTGACATGTAAATGTCATCATTGTGCTCCCGGTAAGTGTCGCATCAGCACCCGTGTGTGTTTTTTTCTTTGATGTCAGTAAACATCATCTTTCGATGTCGGTAAACATCGAGTCTCATCCCAGTCATCGGTAAATGTCAGGTCTTGTTTCATTTCTGTACATCATCTTTCGATGTCGGTAAACATCGAGTCTCATCCCAGTCATCGGTAAATGTCTGGTCTTGTTTCATTTCTGTGCATCATCTTTCGATGTCGGTAAACATCGAGTCTCATCCCAGTCATCGGTAAATGTCTGGTCATCTTTTTTTGATGTCGGTAAACATCATCTTTCGATGTCGGTAAACATCGAGTCTTCTCAGTCATTGGTAAATGCCTGTTTGTGAAGTATTTCTCTATCAAATCCCCAGTAGGGTCCTCGGTAAGCGTTTTGTTTGTTTCTAGTTGAAATATCTTTTTCCTCCCCAGTTGGAGTTTGCCATCGGTAAATGGTACCGTTTTCCTTGATATCAGTTGTATATCAAGTCGACTATTCTCAAGCCGCCATCAGTAAATGGCCTCGTTTTCTTCGATATCGGTAAATATTGAATCCCCAGCTTGTCCGCCATCGGTAAATGGCCTAGCTTTATGTGACATCTGTTTTCCAGCAGCCATCGGTAAATGGCCTTGCTGACGTTGATATCGGTAAATATCAAAAGTTGTTTTGAAGCCACCATCGGTAAATGGTCCTGCTTCCTTTGGATGTTGTTTCCCAGCCGCCATCGGTAAATGACCCCGCTGACGTTGATATCGGTAAATATCAGGTTTCCAGTAAAGCCGCCATCGGTAAATGGCATCGCTTTTCTGAGGTATTTTATTGTGCACTAGCCATCGGTAAATGGCCTCGCCTTTCTTTGTATCATCTCCCGCAGTGTGCAAATTTCTACGGTTCTTTGGTATTCAATCCCTGTTTACCTTGAAGGTCTGACAGCCGTTGCTCTTATCCGTTCAGGTTCCCAGTTGATTGAATAGGGGAAGCTGTAGCACCTCAAATTTGCACCTCCCATTTGTATATACATTTCATTTTTAGGTCATTAACATTGCATTCATATTGCATAGACCACTGCATATCATCAGTCAGACTAGTCAGGAGATTCAACTGTGCAAGAGGGCAAGAGCATTTTTCATGAGATGAAAGCCCTATGGTGGTTCCAATGAGCTTACATGATCCAAGGATCATTTTGAAGCAGCTTGGCCAAGTGTTGAAGGCTTAGATTCATCAGTACATGACCAAGTCATCTGAGGCCCATAAAAGTCAACTGCAAAGTCAACTGTGGATTTGGAGGTGGGAAGTGATCAGAGATACTTCATTCATGTTCAAACAAGTCTCATTTGACATTTCAAACACTCACATTGAAGATTTTGAAGTCAAGTCAAGAATTTCCAAAAATAGAAAGTGACCCATAATTTGAAATTTCCAAAAATGGCAAGGTTTTGGACCAACTTCAACTCAAATTTCCAACATCAAAGAAGCTTCAAATGAAATTTTGTCCAACATGAAAGTTGAATATCTTTCTCTCCCATTTCCAAAAAGTCCAAGATCATGGATTTATGATGTGTGGTTGAGGAGATATGATCCAATCATGGCAAAGTGTGCTTAAAAATTCAAATGGGCATAACTTTTGAACCAAGGCTCCAATTTTGGTGGTTCTTCTTGCATTTTGTTCATCATGACATGCACTTTCCAAACATCTCATCACATTGCATGAAACTTGGACATATGATGACATGCTCATGCATACTATTTTTGAAGAAAAATTTCTAAAATCAATTTGGTTGATCATATGCATAAAATACCACTTCCAAAGTGTGCATGGGCTTATTTTAAATGAATTTGGGCCAACTTTGGGCACTGTTCACGCATGCGTGAAGGGCATAAGGTGAAAATCCAATTTTGTACATACACCTTACAACTTGCTAATCTCACTTGGTTTTGGCTTAAACATGTTTTCAGTATCATTAGCAAGACATATATATTGTTAATCACAACTGCATTTGGCATTAACACACTTTTCAGATCTAGATCTAAAAACTTTTCAAATTTTTCTCTCAACAAGAACTTTCATTTTTCTCACATCAAAGCCATTTCTCTTGCTGGAATCATGATCATGAGGTATTTCTGAAGCAAATTGGACGTGAACTTGGAGCAATTCGTGTTATATTTGACCATACATGAAGCTTGAAGCATTAATGGAATTTTCAAATTGAGCTGGAACCACACGTGCTGGAGCTTCAATCTTTTCATTAATCATCTCACCAAGCATTGTAGAGGATTTTTGGACCATCACAAGCCTTGAAACAAGCCAAACCCGAATATGCTCTTCAAGAGGTAGGACTTTTTATTCTCATAATTCTCAAATCCATGTGTATGTTTGTGTAGATCTCGTGTTATTGAGAATTCTGTTGAAAAAATCAAGTAAAATGGTGCATTATTCATGAAGATATGAGTGTTTGAAGTTTGAGTGTTCAATTTTGATTTCTTCGATTTGAATGATATATGATGTTTTTGATTGATTCATTGCTTGATCCGTGCTCACCATGAAAAAACCGGTTGAATGATGTTATTGTTTGTGATTTATGGAGTTTTTTCTGGAAATCTGGAATTCTGGATATGAACTTCATCGTCTTCATCTTGAAGAAGATGAAGATCATAGTTAGCCACGAGTTTGCTACGTTTTAGCTACGGTTTCTTCATGCGTTTGCTACAAAATTTTGGGTTTTCCAGCGCTTAGGGTTTTAAGACCAAAACGGTGTCGTTTTGGTGAGCGCGCTACATTTGAAATTGGACCAGGTTCGATACTGAGCGAGCGAACTTTTTCAAATATTCATCATTTTTTCACATATTCCCTCCTTTTGCCATGCTTATTCATGTTTTGAACTTCAAATTTTTTCCAAACTTAGAAAAATCATAATAAATTGAAAACTCATCCAATTTCATCCTAATTTTTTGCAAAATGCTCCTTATCCTGTCTAGTTTTTTATGATCATAAATTGGAAAATTGTGCATGGCTGGATTTTATTTGGTGCTAGGCTATGTAAGCATGTATCCATATTTGACCTTGCCTTGCTTATCTTGTTGTGAAATGCTTGTTGTTGATCCAATGAACTTGAAATTTTGCATGCTGATTTTAGACACATTGATGGACATTTTGGTTTTGGTTTGACATTTTTCTCATGCATCATTTCTGTTTTATGCTTGTGTTAACATGGTGTGACAATTTGTGTCACACATTTGGTTGTCTGACTTGTACAATGTGATTTCCATGCCAAATGATCTCCAATGCTTCTGATTTTTTGTGTGATGGATGTTGTGGATGTCTTGATTGCTCATGAATTTTTCCAGAATTATTTGAATCATTTATGTTTTGATTGAGAATTTTCATTCATGTTGATCATTTGGATGCCTTGAATTGGTCTTTGATTTATCTTGCACATGAAATGAACTTGCCTATTGATTTTACTTTGGTTCTTTTTAGGACTTATTCTTGAGTGATTAAACATGATTTGTGTTGAGTTTGAGGTTCTGTTTTGGATTTTTGATCCTCTTTTGACCCTAGGCTTTGACCTAGTGGTTTGGACTTACCATTTGGGTTGTGAATTTCAAGTTCAAGTGTACATTTCCATGATTGGAGTGGCTCCTTCATTTAAGCTTGGCCAATTGTTGTCATGTGCTAACCTTTGTGTGTTTTGTAGGCTTTGAGAACAATTCACTTGTGCTTGTGGCTTGCTCATTGTTGTCTGATGATGCTTTGTCTGTCTGCTTGTTATTAATTGTTGATTGTTTGTCTGTACAATTGAACTGATTGGTTTAGATGTTTCCGCAGGTACCTAAGTTGCTTTGAGTTCATTTGAACTTGCTTGGCATTGCTTGTGGTTTGCATACCACTGAGGTATAATCTCTTGACTTCATGTAGTCTGGAAGACCTACTGTTATTGGTAGGCACCTGTCTGAAGCCCTCCTTAAGAGGCAATGTTTGTGAATGTTTAATTTTGTGCCAAGCAGGTAAAGACCTCTTAGGAGGCAATTGGCAGATAAAAGGGATGTGTAATCCATCCCCTGCTACTCAGTGTGTCATTCCTCTTGCTCACACCATGTGTTGATGCATTGTGAATAAAAATCCAAACTCTTGTAGTGTCAGTCATCTGTGGAGAAGAGTTCCTACATTCTGAACTCCCACACTTTCTATTTGAGTCAAGCTCTCCCAGGCCATGGATAAGAGCTGTGAGGTCTTACCCTCACTTCCCATTTCATCTGCTTCACCTTAACTCTCAATGTTAGGGTTAAGAGCTAAAAACACCCCATTCCAGTTGGCTTGTTTCTGCAGCCTAGCCTTGTATGAGCCCAAACTGTTTGCATATAGTGTGTGTGCTTGCTTTATTGTGCTTGTGTTTGTTTGATTGTGCTATTTAGGATAACTTGCTTCTGTGCAAGTTAGGATAGAAACCTTAACCTAGGGCCATTGTGGATTACATGATAACTATTAGGCTCGAGTCAGTCTCCCTTCTAGTTTGTCATTTCCCAGTCTCTGGTTAGGATAGAAGTTCTTTCCCTGTTTAGGGGAACTACGTCGCCCTGATCCTCATACCAGATGAGGTACGTAGGCAGGAGATGAGCTGATCTCTCCGGGCGCCCTTTTTCTTTTTTGCCCCCTTTGTGTGTGTTTGGAATCTGACGTAAGTCCAGCGATTGGCAGTTGGTTTCCCGTGTCTTGTTTGTTGGTTCGGAGTCTGATGTAAGTCCAACGATTGGCGTTCGGTTTCCCTGTTTGCCTGTTTGTGTGGAGTCTGACGTAAGTCCAGCGATTGGCAGTTGGTTTCCCGTTTGTGTTTTGTTTGGCGTGTGTTAGCCAAGCTACGAGTGCTCTGATTCTTCTCCGATCAGAGAAGATACGTATGCATAGGAAGCGACATCCTAGCGAGCACGTTTCCCCTGTCCCGAACTACGTCGACTCTGATGTCTGTGCTTGACAGACTACGTAGGCCTGGGATGCGATATCCTGCCGAGTCCCGTTTCTTCCGTCTTTTCTGTGTTTGATTCCAGCCTTGTGCAGTGTTTGAGCAGTTTTTAGCAACCTTTCTTCTATTCTTTTTGAGCATGGATCCCGTCGAGTATGACGGATGCGTAGGGGTGCTAATACCTTCCCTTCGCATAACCGACTCCCGATCCCATCAATCTCTGGTCGCGAGACCATGTCCTTTCCAGGTTTACTTCGAGCGTTTCCTTTCCCTCCTTTGGGATAAATAACGCACGGTGGCGGCTCTGTTGTTTCGTTTTCCCGCCGGTTTTTCGCGTAATGCGACACCTAGATCAGAAATAAACTGATCCAAGTAACCACCATCAAGACTATGATGTCTCCTTCTTCTTGTACACACCAAGGCTGAACATGTTTCTTGCCAGGAAACCTTTTCAGAGATCATATGCTCTTGCTGCCACCAAAGAGATAGATCATAAACCAATGTACTATCCTTCCTGTGATTCTGCACAGGATCTTGAAGATGAGATGTTCCAACATCTTTAAGAACATCACTTATCTGGAGCTCCAAGGATAATCAACTAAATACTTGTACTTGGCACAAGTAGACATTGATCTTAAATCCTTTCCCAATTATCCTTTCAGATACTTCCACCATAAGAATACTTTGAAAATACTCTTCTTGTGTTAACATCTTCTGCTTGCAAGCACCTCAATAGTTTTGAGAATCTTTCCAGATTAGATTCACCCTTAGGAATGAGAGAGATGAATCCTTCCTTGCAAATGTGTCACACAACAACCAGAACCCATGTGACACAGGTCAACAGCCAACCAGACCCTAGGCTGACCAAACGTGAGGAGGTTAACCAAAACTCCCCCTCAAATTAACAATCATGGAAACTCCACACCAATATCCATGCATTGTACACAAATGTCTCAGCATGACATACACCATCCTTGCTAGTGGCATCTAACTCTAAGAGTTATACCTATACATACTCCAATCACACCAATCAGACTCCAGCTGACCATAAGTACTAGTGAAAACAGAACGACGCCAGTCAATAGTAGATATGCATTGCCAGAGCAGACTACCTCAACCACCTTTGAATCTTCATATTCTCACTCCTTGAAAGAACTGCCACTTCTGAGCGTGGTGTTTGAATAACAAGATTCATGGTTCCAATCCTCTTAAATGAACTAGCAATCAGGTTACCCCATTATTGACTTCTAACATCCAGAGGATTTGTCTTCCCACACAACATAGTACTCCAGAGAATAGCTATCCAGCCCTGATCAATCTACAGGAATAGGACAAGCAGCAGAAAATTGCACAATGTCACATCTCAGCCAGCTCCACTTCTAGAGACCAGACCTCTACATGTGACCTTCTTGAGCATACACACAGTTGACCCTACCCTTGTCAACTTAGCACACACAGATGTCTCCTCTTCCAGGTCAGGAGTAGGTTCCAAACAAAGGTATCCCTTTGTTTGACACCTAAAAACATCTACTCTTCAACCAGTAGCTGTATACTTGTTGAACAACATGTTCTAACATCACATAGAACATTAGTTCCACCTCCTTGGAGCAAACCCTCCTTGAAAATCTTCAAGGTCTTCATATACACTACTCAAGAGAGTAAAAGAATCAGTGATTAGGTGATTCTTACCATCCTGAAGTGAGAACGTCATAATGGGTGGATTTGAGGAGACTCAAGTATCTTTGACATCTTCAGTAGGTTATGATGAAATCTTGAATACAGCAGCCTTTCATCCACATGGGGGGAAACTACATCAGAATTTGAGTTTTGCTAGGTATTATGCAGCGAAAATCATAATACAACTCAACCTATGAATACATACTTCACCAGATCAGCCTCCAAGAATCTACCAAGTTTGAATATGATTCAAAACTAGCACAGCTGTCCCACACAAAGGCCAATTGCCAATCTCCAGAGGCAGGTGCACACAGTTCCTGTCATGAATAGTCCATCCACCTACTTCAAGGGACCATTCAGGGAAATCACAGAACCTTCTACAGGTTCCAACATCAGTACTAACATAACTCCTTGCAAGATACCAGAAAGTATCACCCATGGATCTCATCCAGAAACAGAACAGGATGCCTGCTCTGATACCATTTGAAATTTTGGCACAGTCAGAATTCAAATGTTCTACTCCAAGTCATGACATCTGATCCAACATTGTCACTAATACAACAAGACAGTTATACAATTTAAACCCTGTACTAATATACACATGTACACAGATGTCACGACATCTGCTTCTATGTCACCCTAGAATGGAGGAACACCTAGTTCTGTGCATCTGGTAGAAAGACTCAGTAGAGAGCAACCATAGCTCTAACTTTTGTTATTTTCCTACACAGTTATCAGCAAGATGTCTCAATAGTGATTTGGACATCATCTGTCACATTAATCCAGTTTGCTGACCTTGTACGTGTATTTCCTAAAATAAAGGTTGAACAAGTTAATCTAATTTCCACTTATTAGGGTGCTAACAAATAGGCTATTTGTTAGGTTCATTAGATGTAGTTCAGTTGTTAGTTTCCTGGATTTTAGCCTGAGAGAATTACTGAAACAGAAAAACTAATCATCCTACAATTCAGCACATGCTGTCAAGAATGAATGTTACAACATTCAGTTTGACAATCAGACATAAACCTCATGCTGATTCAGTTATGTCCCTGAAAACCGACTGTGCTAAATTTGTTGTACTGCAATAGACTAACCAGTCTCTACTTCAGTATTAGCATACATGACTAACTGTCAAGACATCCAGTTTGACAGTTTCACAATGATCCTTTGCCCAGGTCTGTTATCCTCTTGATAACCAGACTGAAATAAATACTGAACTGAAGCAGACAAACCAACCTGCCTATTATTCAGTATATGTTAATAATGACGAATGCCAAAACATTCTGATTGACATTCAAACAGAAGGCTATGTATCAGGTCTGTTATTATCTTGATAAGCAGACTAAAATACAAGCTGAGTTATGGCAGACAGGATTATAACATGCAGAAGGTAAACCAACACAGGAAATTGTTAACCCAATTCGGTGCAACATCACCTACTCTGGGGGCATACCAAGTCAGGAAGAAGATCCACTATTAGCAGTATTAATTCAGAGTTAAACTCCCCCGTTTACAACTCTTCACTTAATCCCTACCCAATGCAATCTATACCTAGGAACTCCTAGATAGAAACCTCCAGTTTCCATTCCTATCACTACAAATACAATGTAATGTTAAACAACTTGAACTTGCTTCCAGCTTCATTCAAGAACAAACAACTCTTACCTACAGGCTTTGAGTTACAAATACTCTCAGCTTTGAACACTGAGAAACACATGGTAACCTTCCCACAGGTTGGGAGGTTTACCTCACACACACCCCTAATTTTTCATACTAAGAGGCTTACAAAAACTAGGTTACAATTTGCTATTTATAACCTAATCACCCAACTGGATTTGGGCCTTCAGAAATCGCAGCAAACTTCTTCTTTGCTTCTTCTTTGCTGTTACAAAGCCAACAGAAAATTTCTGCTACAAATAAGGTCTTCAATCCTAAAATCTCTCCATATATATCTCCATATTTGGAGCCTATATATATTCTGATTGAGTCTTTAAGACCTCCACATGGGAGTTAGGATATTCACAAAATATCCTCACTAATCCCAGAATATATACTGAATTAATTAATTCAGTTTTCTACACATGTACGATGTCACAGACATGATGTCGTGACATCGTACATGACATGTTGGTCCAGATGTTGAACTTCTTCAACCCAACATATTAAAACAACAGAGATGACTACATTATTTGTTTTACAAAATTAATGGCATTCCTAAGGTATTAACACAAGTCGTACAACTTGTGTCCTAACACTTGAGGATAAAAGGGATGTACATACAATTAATCCTTTTTCATCTTGTTTTATTTGTAAATGAAATAACCTAGAATAAATCGAGTTGTGATATTTTAAAGGAAATACAACCATAAGAACAAACAAGTTGTACGACTTGTGTCCGAACACTTGAGGATAGAAGGAATATACGTCAAATCAATCCATTTTCAATCCAATAAAAAAGGATAAACTCAAAACGATCAAGTTATTATTATTACTTTTTAGCTTTTTGATTTGAAAATAAAACAACATGATTTTCATGAGTTTTGGTGTTTAAAGTTGTTATTTTGCGTGCCCTATGCCCTAACTCTTGATGGTTCTTACTTCATAAAGTGATTTTAGGTTCAAAAAACAACTACTATCGAAAAGAAACTAAACTCTGATGTGTTAAAGAGTGTGCTATACACAAGCTATCTTACATGCTTTTGATTTGAAATCAAATAAAGGTTAAGAAAGAAAATAAAATCTAAATAATAGTGTTATGATGAGCTTAAAATCAACAACACAAACATTAAAAAAAAGCCACAAAACAAAGTAAAAGATGCAAATATGCAAGACCTTTAATAGTTTATTCTTTCCACTCTCAACATAAAATAAACTCTATTTATCTCTTTATTTTTCATCACTTGTTTACTCTCTAAAAGCTTCTCTTTTTCCTCACAAAATGACCTCTACTTACAATGGAAAACTAGGATTTGGGTAGGGATGAAGACAAAATTTGCCAGGGTGTTGGGAGATGAAAAAATGCAGACTTGGTGAGGTAATGATTCTGCAAAAACATGCTTGCTAAGTTATCCATAATGAATCATATTAGTCAACAAATGTATCACCAAAATGGCAAGGCAAAATAGGATAAACTGGAAAGTAAAAGAAGCTTAGCCTTAAAGAGGAAGATTCTTTTGTTAAGCATGAAAATTAACCTTGCTGAATCCTCTAATTGGTCTTTGATCATGATTAAATTTTGTCTTATGCTTCATGTTGTATTTTTTTTATCAAACTATAGTCTCGACAGGGATATCTTAATGTTTCAATAGAAGTTGCGCATCATGTATTTGAAGTCTATTCAAGCATGCAAGAGTCGAAGATGTGCATGTTGTAGTCGAAGCTTATTCTAGCATGCAGTTGGTAAAGTTAGATTATTTCTTAAGTTAGATTAGTTCTTGAATTAGCTTAGGGTTTAAGTTAGCTTGTAGTCTATAAACATGTTGCTTCCATAGTTTGTTGAGAGAGGGTTAAAATTGGTTGATATTTGCTTCTGAACAATTTTCCCTAGTTGTGAAAGTAAATAATAACAATTATAACCAATTCTTGTTCTTCTTCTTCCATCTTCTCTCTCTTTCCTAAACTTAAAAAGGGTTTCTTGTGTTTGTTTAAGAAACTCAATATTTCTTATAATTTTATTTGTTCCTGGTACGGTGTTTGTGACAATAAACTAGTGTGGTGAGCATGTATAAGATGTCATCAACAAAGTATGAGATTGAGAAATTCACTGGTGTGAATGATTTCGGTTTGTGGCCCTTGAAGATGTAAGCCTTACTGGTTCAATAGGGTTTGTTAGAAGCATCAAAAGGATCAAAGAAGATGGGTATTTCCATAACATAGAAGGGGAAGACGATAATGATAGAGAATGCCTACATGCCATTATATTGAGCCTTGGTGATAAAGTTCTCCGGCGGGTCTCAAAGGAGAAGACGAAAGCAGGTATATGGAGAAAACTCAAAAGGTTGTACATGACTAAATGCCTAGTAAATCATTTGCACCTGAAGCAGGATTTGTATTCATTCAAGATGAGTGAAGATAGAGTCATGGCAGACCAATTGGATACGTTCAACAAGTCGAATCTTGATCTAGAGAATATCGAGGTTAGTATCGATCATGAAGATCAAACGATGTTATTGCTGTGTTTTTTACCTAAGTCTCATGCTCATTCCAAATATACTTGAGGACTTCTCGGCAAGTGTACCGATAATGTCGAAGTACTAAAAAGACCGAATCCACGTGGTCTGCCTCCAAGCAAGACAAAATATGTGCAATGTATAAAAACTATTAAAAGGGGGGGGGGAGTTTTAATACGAAAAGTAAATAAGCGAGTAAACAATGTCACGAAAGCGGTCATGTTGTGTTCTAGAATCCCATATTCCTATATTGTTGATGTTTGATGCCCTGTATGAATGATCTAATCATTATAACCACTACGCCAAAAACTGGAATAGACAGCGCCCCTTAGAGGGCGCTTTATTACAAAAGCGCACTCTAAAGTGAAGAGAAAAAATAAGGAGCATACTATTGGAATAGACAGCGCACTTTAGAGGGCGCTTTTGTAACAAAGCGCACTCTAAAGTGAAGCGAAAAAATAATGAGGAAATGGAGGGACGCCAATAGAGGACGCTTTATTGAAAGCGCCCTCTAAGGGTAACCTTAGAGGGCGCTTTTGAAAAAGCGCTCTCTATGTCCATGTACATTTCTAGTTTATAAGGCGCTTTTGGAAAGCCTTAGAGAGTGCTTTTAGAAGCGCCCTCTTAGGCCCCCTTTAGAGGGCGCTTTTGTAACAAAGCGCCCTCTAAAGTGAAGCCAAAAAAAAATAATGAGGAAATGGAGGGACAACAATAGAGGGCGCTTTAGTGAAAGCGCCCTCTAAGGTTACCCTTAGAGGGCGCTTTTAAAAAAGCGCTCTCTAAGTCCATGTACATTTCCAGTTTAGAAGGCGCTTTTGGAAAGCCTTAGAGAGCGCTTTCAGAAGCGCCCTCTTAGGCCCCCTTTAGAGGGCGCTTTTTTTACAAAAGCGCCCTCTAAGGTCCCCTTTAGTAAACATTAAAATTATAACATATACTGCATGTCTCTTTATTTTCCCTCTCTATAAGCTATTTCGTTTACGTAATTGGGTTTTCTCTCTACTGCGATTACTCTCTACTGCGATTACTCTCGTCCTCCGTTCGTTCTCCCTCCCTCACCGTCATCGTCGCCGTCGCCTTTTTCTGCTGCTGCGTTCACGTTCACGTACACCGTCACTGTTCACTTTCTTCTCCATCGTTACCGTCACCTTGAAGGTATTTCTCTTCTCCATCTTTACCGTTCACTTTCTTCATGTGTTTGATTAGGGCATTTTCTAAACTTAGTTTTACATTTTGTGCATTATGTTGATTAATGTTGTTTAGGGCAAACTGAGTTTTTTATTTCTGATTGAAAACTGATATCATTTGAAGTGTGTTTGAGCTTGTGCTTGGAAGTTTGATGATTATGGATGCAAGTTTGTTCATGTTCTAAACACCATAAGTTTGCATTGGTCTTTTGCATGCAGTAGGTGTGTGTGAGTTTGTATTCAATAATGATAAAAAAAAAAGAGTTTAGATTGTTGTAACATGAGAGAAATGGAAGGTATATGAATGTGTTCACGTATTGAATCATTGTCTTACTTGGGTCTTATTGAATCATTTCTATATTACAGATAAAATGGCTAACCAAGACGATACCCATGACGCGAATAGATCACGTAACAATGTTGAAAAAGAAATCAAACGAGGATTGACTGTTATGAAGTCAATCATTCGTGCAAGAGACAAGGGTGTAAAATTTGAAGTACATTGCAGTGCTGAAGACCAACTAATTGAGCCTAACGGTTCAATGTTGGCAAGTTACATTGGTTTCCTTGTTCGACAACATATTCCGATTACATGTGATAATTGGAGAAGTCCGGACTTGAAGGTTGGCAAAGAAAAAATATGGTCGGAGATACAGGTACTTACCATATATTGTTATATGTTTTTTTTTGTTGACTATTTGTTGACCATATATTGTTATAATATTACTTTATAATAACACACTCCATGTGTATGTTTTTTAGAGATCCTTTCACATCGATGAAAGCCAGCAAAAATATTGTATTCAATTGGCCGGAAAAAGACTCCGAGGATTTCGATCCTTTTTGTCCAACAAATTTCTCAAGGATGAGGAAGGAAAATTTGTTGAAGCAGAACGACCAATGAAGTATGCCGAGATTATTTCAGCCGATGAATGGAATAACTTTGTCACCAAACGAAGAAACGAAAAATTCCATGTAATGTCTATTAATTATGGTATTATACAATTGTTAAGTTACTTGGTTATAATATGCCTTAAACTTTTTTATCCAGGAAGTAAGCGACATAAATCGGAAAAGGGCATCAAAACCCGCGTATCCGTACAAAAAAGGGCGTACGGGATATGCACGGTTACAACAAAGAATTGTGAGTATATTCAAATGCTATGAGCTTATAGATTGTCACAATATGTTATAATTGATGATCTTATAATCTAATTCAATGTGTAGCTAGCCGAGGAGAAAAGTGACGCAACATCTCTTCCGGAGCACGTATTATGGAAGGCTGCTCGGGTTGGGAAGGATGGGGCTGTCGTTGAAGCGGTCCAAACTGTTTATGACGAATGTGTAAGTATATGTAACATTATTTCTTTAATTATATCGAAAATTTTGTTAGACATATAATTCATTTTTAATATCCTCTAATAATATTTCAGGAGACTTTATCCCAAACCGTACCTTCAACCGAGGTCCAGGATTGCAGGAGCGTACTTAGTCGAGTACTAAATGTTCCTGAGTATTCCGGTCGTGTGAGGGGTAAGGGTTTTGGTGTGACTCCGTCGTCATTTTATAAAAAACCAAAAACAAAAAATCCTACCAACAAAGAGGTGATGGAGACCTTGGCGGAGTTAAGGGCACAAGTACTCCAACTGCAAAACGAGAATGCAAGGTATAGAGAGGAAAGGTGCGCCTCCGAGGCAAAAGATACTAGTGACCGAGCTAGTATCAATTGTCAACCGAAATTTCCCGAGGTAATTATATATGTTATTATGAAATTAAAATAGCACTTTTTTACTTGACACATATACACGTTAACAATAACATTTATTATTGGTTTAGGGCATTTCACCTTGTCAGCTGTATCTATCGTCACCAACTTATCGCATGGTTGGCAAGGGAAAAGTGCACAACACTTCGGGTGAATTACTTCACCATAATCCCCTCCCGGTGGGATATATGAAAGTTTCGGTTGACCTTGTATTAGATACCGACGCGCTTCTACCATTACCTGACGTTGTTTCAGAGACAACGTTGATGCGAGAAGCAGTCGGATCCTTTGTTGGATGGCCGTCAGATCTAATTTTCCCAAATGCCGAGGTATATATGTTCTAAATGATTATGAATCTTTAGTATTCACATTTCAATTCAGCTACAATTATGATATTTAATCAATCCTTATTACATGGTAATGTTAGACTCCTACAAGACCCACGCATAAAGCTGGTAAAGGGATTTCAAGACGCATCGAGTCGGTTGCATCTCTAAAAGAGGTACAAATATATATACCTATTGAATTATATACGCAACGATTCTGTTGCATCACAAAAAGTCATGATTTAATTTATATGAATTTTTAGGTTCCCGGTCGAAAGTTGAAAAAAGCTGGTAACGATATTCCTCCAACGACGTCCGGGACAAAATCTCAAATTATGATGCGTCTTGAGAAAATGGTGAATGAGTCCGATATTATGCACGGGGCCATTCGTAGTATAGATTTTGATGAAGGTGTTTTCGGAGCTGCTCATTTCGAAATAATTGCAAAGGAGGACATGCAACAACTTTTTGAACACGACGAATTGGGCATCGCTGTCATTCATACATACATATGGTACTCCGATCAATCTATAATTTACTTAGTTGAACAATTTATTTACACATTTCAATGAGTAGTCTAATGTTTATTATGTTTCTATTTAAGGTATATGTATGTAACATTGCTGCGGGGAACTGAATTGTGTAACCGTTTCAATTTTATTGCTGCTTCCCGTATCAACGCAACATTAATAACGAAAAATCCAACATCCGTAAAGAATGATCTAGTCGATAGATTCATGGCGGCCGGCGATAAGACTACACCCAGTTTGTATTTTTTACCGTTTAATTCTGGCAACGGGTTAGATTTTCTTTCTAATAATTTCATTCTAATCTATGTATATCTTTTACGTAGAAAATTTTCATTCATCTAAATTTTTGTTTTATTTTACAGTGGTCACTGGGTGTTGGTTGCTATGGATCTTTCGAGACTAATAGTGTATTATCTCGATTCGTTATCGGGTGATTGGAGTAAATATCCGAGTATGAAGAAGACGGTTGACGCGTAAGTGAAATTCCCCTAAATATTCGTGTGTATTTGTATATTTAATTATGTCTGTCAGATTGATCTCAATATACGTTTTTATTTTGTTAGGGCAATAATAAAATTTAGATCGAAAAAGAATTATCGCAATAGGAAGGACATTACCTGGATCAGAGTTCAGGTATATATTAAGTATCTTATTTTTGCTTATAATAGTGTTTGTTTTTTTGCTTATAATAGTGTTTGTAAGAAATTAACTATATATATTGTTTGTTTTTCTGTGTAGTGTCCTCAGCAAAATAATTCGGTCGATTGCGGATTTTTTGTATTGAGATTTATGAGAGATATCATTGCGTTGAATCGTATAGACATCCCAAAAATGGTATGGAATAATAACTTAGGGTTTATTTTAATATTATCGGATATTTCATCTAATTTGTTACTAAATCATGAATATGTTTTATTCTCTTAATTGTAGTACTTTGAGGAATACAAATCTTACTCAAGAGCTCATTTGGATGAAATGAAGGATGAATTGTGTCAATTCATTGTTGATCAAAGAATCATATAGCTAGGTTGTATATTGTTGTACATATATGTATGGAATGTTGTTGTTGTATGCTGTTGTTGTATATATGTTGTATATTGTTGTTGTACTTTTACTAACTCATGAATATGTTGTTGTATATTGTTGATCAAAGAATCATATATTATGTTGTATATATGGAGGATTAATGTTGTATATAAATGGATTCATGTTGTATATATCAATGGATTAATGGTGTATAACATTGGATTAAAGGATGAAATCAATATGAATTTTACACTTTTGCAGCATGCGAACAGGTTACCAATTAAATATCCACTGTTTTTCAAACAAATTTTTTTAAAATAACTAACACTTTAGAGGGCGCTTTCTGTAGGAAGCTCCCTCTAAACATTTTACATTGACAACTTTAGAGGGCGCTTTATCCAGAAAGCGCCCTCTAAACACTTTACATTGACAACTTTAGAGGGCGCTTAACACTTTAGAGGGCGCTTTATGTAGGAAGCGCCCTCTAAACATTTTACATTGACAACTTTAGAGGGTGCTTTGTCCAGAAAGCGCCCTCTAAACACTTTACATTGACAACTTTAGAGGGCGCTTTTTCCAGAAAGCGCCCTCTAAACACTTTACATTGACAACTTTAGAGGGCGCTTTTTCCAGAAAGCGCCCTCTAAGGTGTCCCTTTATGGACCACTCCAGAGGGCGCTTTTTTCTGAAAGCGCACTATAATGTGGCCCTTAAAGGGCCACTTTAGACAGCGCTTTCTCCAGGAAAACAAAGCGCTGTCTTTACCTATGCCAGCGCCACTTTAGAGGGCGCTTAAAAGCGCTGTTATAGGCCAAAATAAGCGCCCTCTTTTCCCTTATTTGGCGTAGTGAACCCCACGACGAATTAACAAAACTATTATAGCCAATCCCTCATGAAATAACTCACTAACCATTACTCGAAGCTTTATATCCCTAGTCCGCTAACATAAGTAGGATTAAGCGATGTATAGAGCATTAATTCTCTATGCCACTGCTCGGGGTCTCCTATCCCTATTCAACCAGCGTAAGTACAACAATTGCCCTAGGTCCGACACATAGACTAATTGTGAGTATTCTCTATGTGCTCAAAATAAGATTAAACGAGTATCTCACGTAAAAAAGCATTACGAACAGGAAGCAATTGAATAAGATTATAGATCAATAGGTTCATACAATGGTCAAATCAACATACAATCCAATAATATAGAAATAGTTCCATCATAACACAACCTAATCTAGAGGAGTTTAGCTACTCAGGGTGAAATTAAAAATACCATAATTGATAGATAAAAATAACACGAGAAGTCCCTTGAAGTGCTAGCCTCAAATGCTATAAAAATCTCCCTTCTACCCTTAAAATCGTGCTTCAATCTTCAAATTTTGTAACCCTTGTGAAAGTGCAGAAAATCCTTTTTTGAAGGCGTCACAATGGACCAGAATGCATCAGAAGAAGCCCAGAAAAGTGACCATCGTGCGCGTGATACCTTGTATTGCATGCATGATGTAACTTTAAATGCCATATCGCGTCCGCGATGGTGCACTTGATTATTCCAGTGGTTGCACACTTTTGCTCCCTTTTTCACTCCAATTTTCACTAAGTCCGTAATTTTCACACTTAACTATTTTTCCTCATTCTTTGGTCATTCTTCTTCATTTTAGCTCAACTTTCACTTGTTTTGCTCTGATTCTTCGACTAAATATATGCAATGACGGACTGTCTTCACAACTCAAAACTTGAATTGTTGTTTGTCCTCAAGTAACTCGTATGCAACTGTACATTTCAACAAACAACAAGTCGCATAATAAGAATTGAACATCACAAAATTAAATATTTCTTTTACCTAACCATTGTTCTAGCTCCCAACTTCTATCTGACGAATTCGGAAAAACATCCTCAACATTGACAAGTACTCAACCTGTCTCTCAACTTACTATAAATCACTCATTAGATAAGGTGATCTCTCAATCAACATGCAAAATTAATTAAACTTAGCTTGATCATGTTCTAATAGAGTTCATCATAGAAATCACAACACACACATTAAAGGACTTTGAGGTTGTAACTTGACTTATGTCAGGGTAGGATATTTTTTAGGAAAGTAGGTTTAAAACTTTGGAGTTAGGTTCCTAGTTCTCCTTCTATCATCATACCTCTTTGGCCCTTTTTGATAGTAATAGAGAGTTTTGATCCTTCAGTCAGTACATAATAATAATACTACCTTGTTTGAAGATTCATATGTGGTGCTTGTTGTATCTAACTTTTGATGTAATACTTCCAGCTTTGTGAGAAATTCCTCATACCCCCTAAATTCATTTCACTATGAGATTTATTCTTGGTTTCTATCATGTTCAATCCCCTTATATCTGCAAAGTTGTACTCATTTAGACTCATCTTCTCTATCAGCTCTTTTACCTGCGGTTCGATTAGTGTTCTTATTGTACCACTCGCGGATGCATCTAAAAGCATCTGAACATGTGCCTGGAGGCTCTTTACAAATTTATGTATTTGCTCCATATTACTCATATTATGATTAGGGCATTTGAATATCAATAATTTAAACCTCTCCCAAGCATCGTAAAGAGATTCGGTCTCTTGTTGCTCGAATTACGTTATTTCAGCTTTTCTTTATGTGAACTGTGTTGTAGTGAAGGATATTTTTAGAAATTTGTCTTCCATATCTTTCCAAGTTTTGATTACCCTATTTGGTAGATATAATAACCAATATTTTTCTCTACCAACTAATGAGAAGCTGAACAATTTGAGTTTTACCCGGTCTTCTGTGATACCCTCTTGTTGGCACATTGATGTTGTCTCATGAAACCTAGCAAGATGTTCCCATAGGCCACTAGCCACGTTCGTGTCAAATGGTTTATCCCTTAAATCTGAAAGAATGACGTATTTGATGTTGAAATTTGCAGGATCAGCTGGAAGAAATCCCATAGAAACTTGTGATGCGTCAGTAGGCCTACAGTAGTCCCCCATAATATGGGCTATTGGCTCTGCATAATAACTTATCAACACTTGTTCCCTTCACTTTACCAACAACAAAAATATCACAATAGTATTGTGATGAACAAGAAAATAAAACAAAAATTAAAAAGACTAAAAATAAAAAATAATTGCACAAACGTCGCCTTGTTGAAAAATCAATAGTCTCCGGCAACAACGCCAAAAACATAATGACTTCTTGGCAAGTGGCTGTAGCACCTCAAATTTGCACCTATCATTGTACATATCCTTTCATATTAAGTCATAGCATATCATGATCCATTGCATAACATTTGCATTGTCCTCAGTTGCCTCAAGAGCAAGCAAGCAAGAATTAGGTCAAACTGATCAGGAGATCAGTCAACCAATCAAGCAAGGGTGTTTCTCAAGGAGCAAAGGCCCTAGGGTTTGTCCAACAAGTTCACATGACTTGGAGGTCTATTTGAAGTGTTCAAGTCAAGGGTTGAAGGCTCAAAGGTCATCAGTCAATGCATAGCCAAGCAAAAACCCTAGACAGTTAACAGTCAGTCAAAACGGTGGATGGTGGCCATTCTTGTGGAATTTGGGCACCATGATCAATAATCAAGAGTCCACACAACTTGGGTCATCATTTGAAGTCAAGGTCTCAAGGAATTAGGGTTTGGAATTCATCAGAAGTGCACAGTCAGTCCAAAACCCTAGAAAAGTCAAAGTTGGTCAACTGTGGATTTAATCAGTGGTTCTGATGGATGGAAATGGTTTGAGAGAGTTTATTCATGTCCTAATAGGCCTCATATGTCATGGCAATCAACATCATGGAATAATTTGGAGCCAATCAGAAAATTTCCAGAAATAGAAGGTGGACCTGTAATTTCAACTGCCAAAAATAGAAACTTCTTGATCCTCAACTTGCATCATGATACAAGCTTCAAATGAATTTTTTCCCAACATGAAAGTTGAAGGTCTTGTTCTCCCATTTTCAAAAAGTCCAAGAACTCTCAAATCCCATGTGTGGTTGTCAAGATATGATCAATTCATTTTCATCAATTTGTGAACTTCAAAGAGGCATATCTCTCAAACCATAAGGCCAAATTTGGTGGGGTTTTTTCCTACAAACCACATTTTTCATCCTCTTTCCAAAAATATAAATTTCACCCTCCAAAACCTTGCCAATCAAAATGGCATTTTTTGACCTTTTCATTTAAAAATCAAAGTTTGACCAAACTTTGACTTTTTGATTCATTGATTTTTTCACCATTTTGCCAATTGGGAAATGTTCAATATGTCATTTGCAACTGGTCCAAAGCTTAATTTCATGTTCATGCCATCATCATGCCACCATTTTGGACCAAGGTGCAAAAGTGCAAATATGGCAAAATGGTTTGAAATAAGCAAGGCAATGTAGCAATTCAGGAGCAGACCAAAAACAGCATTTTGCAAAGGCCATTAGCAGCTGGTTTCAAGGCCCAGCTCGTACAGCTTGCACCCTCCACTTTCACTTGTGGAAAAAGTTAGCAAAATGGCAAATGTTTCATTTTAAGCTAAATCAACTTAGCACTTGGATTAGTAATGTTAAACAGATGATATAAAGGCCATTTGCTGTCAATTCTACAACCCTAGTGATAGCAGCCACGACAGAAAAACTTCATCCTCTCCTCTCTTGCATTTTTGCATTTTGGCAATTTCTGTTCCAAAACTTCAAAGGCCACGATTTTCTTTTCTTTGTTCCATGATCTAGCCACCAGTTGGAAGCTGTTTGCACCATCAAATCACTGCTGTGACCTCTTCATCGTGCCCTGTTTTCAAAGCATCCTCCCATGGCAGCTTGGAGCTGGAGTCGAACCAAGCGAGTTTGAGCACAACTTCCTCAAGTATACATCAATATCGACCACAACCTGCATCTGTTCTTGCCTGCAACATCAAAATAGTCACTGCATCATCATTGTGCTTCAAACTTGGTAATATTTCGAATCTCATCATTCATTAAGCCATGCCATGTATCATGAAGGTCCTTCTCTGCTGATTGTTTTAAGCTATAGATTGTTGAAAATGGTTAGATATTGGTGAAGATATGTCAATCTGAAATTTGATGTTCATGTTTGTTTTGGTTTGCTGCTCTTTATTTAGTTTGTTTTAAGGATAATGGGTGTTGGATTATGCTTATTCTTGGTCTGATGACGCCATTGGTATGTTGATTTTTTGTTCTGGGCATGATGGAAAACTCGAGTTTGTTTTGGTGATGATGAATATATGCTGCTGTGATAAACCCTAGTTAAATTTCCAGAAAATTTACATGAATGATGGTTGGATTTATGGTTTGTCTGTTGGTACACGAACACTATTGTTTCACTGCTTTGATGTTTGTGTGGAATTACTTGAGTTTCGATTGGTGTTTGAACATGAAGATGATGAAACATTGCTGTTGAGATAAACCCTAATGTTCTTCCATAAACCCAGTTTTCACTTTGCACGATGCCCTGTTTACTGTGCAGTCCCATACTAGCCAATCACGACATTTCCTGGCCTGGCCTTAAACGATGCGTTTTACTTAATGTTACCAGGAATTACCACTTTGCCACGCTGACTCATGTTGACCCATTAAATCATGCTATTTGCTCATGTTTGCTACCAATTGATCACCAATCTTCCATAATTCACAATTCATTCAATTTAAGTCCAAAAATCATGAGATTTTTTCCATAATGTTCATGAATGTGTCTAGTATTTAATTGTGATTTTTAAGTAATTTTTCATTGGCTGGATTTTAATTGATAATTGGTTTCCTAACATGTATGCCAAATTGATACATTGTGCCATTCCTTTTGTGAAATACTCATGTTGCATCCTTTGGTCTTGAAATTTTTTGTGGTAAAACTAGACACATTCACCTTCATTTTGATATAAAGTTTGTGCATTTCTCATATGTGGTGTGTGAGCTTTGATTTTTTGAAGTTAAGTGTTACATTTGGTGTTACATGAATGATGTGCATTTTCCCAATTTTGTTTGACATGTTTCCTTGCATCCAAATGATCCAATTTTTTGCATGAGCCATCCTTTATATGTCTAGTTCATGTGTGATTTTTCTTGGAATTGATTGTGCTGTTTTCCATTTGATTGTGAATTTTCTTCCCTGCCTAGTCCATGTTTGACTTTTTGTGCTACACATTGCCGTTTCATTTGGGAAATCCTCATACCATATTGTATGACCATGAAATTTCATATGTGATAACTAGACATCTTGAGCTTTGCATTGGTGTTAATCTCATTCATTTCTCATCCGTTTTCAATTTGATATGATTTTTTGAAGTTGACCCATGTTTGTTGACTTTCATTGTTCATGCCTGAACTTGGTTTGACTTCATGATTTTAATTGACTGCCTTCCTCTCATCCAAATGCCATGAAATTTTACATGTCTACCATGTTAGATGTTAGGATTGAGTGTGATTTATTTGATGATTTTTGAAAATGTTTGGGTTGACTTTTGATGCAAGTCATTCTGTTGACTTTTGTGTGCTTTCCTTTGCCTTACTTTGACTTCAAATGGTCATGAAATGATAATAATGCATGATTTGAATGTGGGCCCAATTGTGATAGCTTCTTAAATGTTTGACCTTGACTTTGGTTGACTTTTCTTTGCTGTTTTGACTTTTTCTTTCATCCTTGACCCTAGGCTAGTCCTAGTGGTCTTTTGAGCTTACAATTGAGTTCCTGTTTCAGGTTAAGCACCAATGCCTCAAGGATCATTCAAACTTGTTTGAACTTGATTGTTTTATCATATGCTAACCTTTGTTTTGTAGGTTTGACTCATGTGTTTGAGTCTTGTGCCTTGCACAGTTGACCATCTGTGTTGACTGTTTACCAATTCCTTTTGATTTAAACTTTTGAACTGTTTGCTGATTGTTTTGACTTTTTCAGGTACTTTAGTTGCTTAAGTTCTTTGAACTTGCTTTGCTTTGCTTTTTAGCAACTTGCTTGAGGTATAATCTCTTTTACTTCATGTAGTCTGGAGACCCGGCTTGTTATTTGGCCGGGCAAACTGTCTGAAGTCCTCCTTAAGAGGCAATGTTTGTGTATGTTTAAATCTTGTCCCCAAGCAGGAAAAGTCCTTCAAGTAAGGCAATTGGTGGAAGGTAGGGATATGCAATCTATCCCCCACTACTCTTGTTGTGTCATCCCTCTGCTCACACTGCTGTGTGTTGATGCATTGGGATACAAACCCAAGATCTTGTACAAAGTGTACAGTGTCAGAGTCTTCGAGTATAGAAGGGTTCCCACTTTCTGGACCCATGCTCATTTGTCTATTAGCTCTCCCTGGCCAGGGATAAGAGCTGTGAGGTCTCATCCTCACTTCATCTTTTCATCTGCTTCACCTTAGCCTCTCAATGGCAAGGTTAAGAGCACACTTACCCTATTCCAGTTGGCCCTAGTGCCTAACCCTTGTGTGAGCCTCTTGTATGCATATAGAGTGTGCTTCCTGTGATTGCCTGTTTGCTTTGCCTCTTTAGGTGTAGTTTGGACTTGCCCTTGTGCAAGGTAGGTTGTGCTTGACTTGCTTCCTGTGCAAGTCAAGTCTGTGTGGCTTGCTTCCTGTGTGAGCCATGCTTAGAGCTGTTTTGCCGAACTACGGCAACTCTGATTCTCATGTTCAGATGAGATACGTAGGCACGAGATGCGATGTCTTGTCGAGTTTGACTAACCACTAACACTAATTCTTTTCTCTCGCCCGCGTTGCGATTGAGACCTCCCCTTTCTCTTGCCCTAGTTGCAATCGAGACCCTTGCTTCCTGTGCAAGCCGTGTCTAGGATAGGTTGGCCCTTGTGCCATTTAGCTAGAAACCTTAACTTAGGGTTGACTTTGCATGACAACATCTAGGCTCGAGTCGTAGTCTCCCTAGAGTTGTGTCTCCCTCTGTTATCTGGTTAGGCTAGATCCTTTATCCCTGCGTAGGGGAACTACATCGCCCTGATCTTCACACCAGATGAAGTATGTAGGCAGGAGATTGAGCTGATCTCTCCGGGCGCCTTTTCTTTTCTTTTTGTGTTTGTTTGACAGTTGTAGGCTCGAGTCCCCGACTCCCTATCAGCCTGTTGTGTTGTTGTGTGCTTGGAAGCTGATGTAAGTCCATCGAGTGGCATTTGGGTTCCAGTGTGTGTTTAGGTTCGGATGCTGATGTAAGTCCATCGATTGGCATTCAGGCTCCATGTTTGCCTTTGCCTTGTTTGTGTTTGTGTGCGTGTCAGCCGAGCTACGAATGCTCTGATTCTTCTCTCGTCCGAGAAGATACGTATGCATAGGATGCGATATCCTAGCGAGCATGTGTCGTTTCCCCAGTCCGAACTACTTCGACTCTGATGTCTATGCCTGATAGACTAAGTAGGCCCAGGATACGATATCCTGCCGAGTCAGTTTCAGTCAGTTTCTTTTGTCTCTTTTCAGCCAGTGTGTGTGAGTTTGAGCAGTGTTTAGCAACCAATTTCCTTCCTTTTGTGCGTGGATCCCGTAGAGTACTACGGATGCGTAGGGTGCCTAACACCTTCCCTTCGCATAACCGACTCCCGAACCCATCCTCTTTGGTCGCGAGACCATGTTCTTTCCTAGGTTTACTTCGAGCGTTTCCTTTCCCTCTTTTGGGATAAATAACGCACGGTGGCGGCTCTGTTGTTTCTTTCTTTTTCCCGCCGGTTTTTCGCGTGATGCGACAGCTGGCGACTCTGCTGGGGACCTAGAGAAGTTGACCTATGCTGGTCCATCTTCCCTGAGCGAGTCTCTCCTAGCGCTCTCTAGGATTAGGGTTTTGGTTGCTTTCTGCTTGTTGTATTTTATTGCATTCATTGTATATATGTACATTTATTGTTTGCATTGATTGTGTGCATTGATGTTTGCATTTCATATTCATTATTCATTACTGGCTGGCTGTCTGTTTTCTCTGTGTGGGGGGAAGTCAGTTGAGGTAAAAGGTCCAATACCCAGACCATGAGTGAAATCTAGGAAACCTAGGAATAGAGTGATTCATGGGAAGCGGGTGGTGTACGCCACTTAGCGGAACATTGATATCACGAGCAGTTCAGACCCTGGTGGGATATCATTGGTGCATACATCGGGTGTGCACAGGATGATATTCTGCGAAAGGTTATTTATGCTGCGTTTCTCTCAGCCTTTACCCTGGCCTAGACTACACCCGTGAGTGGGGGGGATTGATCATTTTAACAGGTACAGTTGGTGACTCTCGGTACTGACGGTGACTGTGAATTATGGACATTTATTTCTGGGACGCCGGAGTTCTGTCCGTGGTTTATCAGCGGGTTCCGTTTATTTCGGATCCCTGGGCTGAATTTGAGGGTACTCGCTCAGATGGTGACTCAGTGCTCCAGATTTGGGTTCAGATGCCAGCTCCTCAGATGACTTTGGGGTTTCAGATGGTTCCTCAGATGCCAGTTCCTGCCAGTCTTGGCTCTATCATTTGCATCATAGCATATTTATTTTCAAAAAATATAATGCATGAGAAAAAAGAAAAAAAAGTTAACTCGCATATGCATATCCTTTTCAGGATCATTCATGATAAAATAGCATCCGCATCCGCATCATGCATATCATGTACATATCATCCTTGCATTACAGACATGCTTGGGAGAGACTTCTCACTTTGGGTTTTGACTGAGAGAGGATTGCTGATCATCGTCCGCACCGCTACTCAACAGAAGAGTATGGATCAGGTTCAAGCAGAATTGGCTGAAATGAGGGCAAACATGGTCCGGTTCATGACACTGATGCAAGAGATACTGACAGTTGTCATCCCCGGTGGGATCTATCACAATTGGGTCATTGTGGGCTTTCCTACAGTTGTTCATAAGTCAGAGCAATAATCACTTTGTTTAAAAACCCTTCTCCCATGCCAAAAGGAGAAGTGATGGCATTGTTGGCAACATTTTGTGCAATGATATTTTCATTCAAATAAATTCATGTTAAAACATTTGTTTTTCCAATTGTTTTCCCTTTTTGCTTTTTTGCATGAAATTGGTGATCACAAAAAAAAAACCTTAAAAAACAAGAATAAAAGCAATCTTTTCATCTGCATAACGATTGTCTTGTTGGATTTTCAAAGAGCTTTTCATATCAAAATCTTTATGCAGGTTGTTTCTCAAACCCATTGAACATGATGATCGGACGTCATCTCCCAATTTTGAATTCCCTGTATCCGAAGCGGACGAAGATGATGTTGAAGGGATTCCTGACGAGATTTCCCGACTTCTTGAGCAAGAAAAGAAGATCACACTCAGCTGCATCTCGAGAATCAGCAGAACAGCCAACTGGGGCATTATCAAAAAAAAAAAGAAAAGAAAAGAAAAAAAAAGAGAAGAAAAAAAAAACAAAGAAAGAGAGGGTGCAAAATCAAAAGAAATCAAAAGAAAGAAAAAAACAAACAAAACAAAAACAAAAGAAAGATAGCACCCTCAAAGTCCCAAGTTGGCTGATGCTGAATTCGATCGAAAAGAAGAGATCAACTGCCATGTGTCATGGTCAGTCATATCAGCAGAGAGTGAAAAAGCATATAACAAGAAGATCATGCCTCGTGTGTTCCGAGGGACCTTGTGCTCAAGAAAGTCTTGTCTTTCGTGCCCGATTCCAGGGGCAAGTGAACTCCAAGCTATGAAAGTCCATATGTTTTCAAAAGAGCCTCTTCAGGCAGTGCTTTGACACTTACAGCAATGGATGAAGAAGTTCACTCGTCCTGTGAATTCCGATGCAGTCAAGAAATACTTCGCCTAAAACAAAGAAAAAAAAGCAAAAGCTCGCTAAGTCGAACACCCCAAAGGGCGACTTAAGCAAAAAGGAGCGTCTCGGTGGATTGAAAACCCGAAAGGGCGATCCAGGCAAAAGTTAGAGACATTGAAAAAAAAAAAAGAATTTGCATCCCGCTAGATTGAACACCTCACACTGGGGCAATCTAGGCAAAAATTAGGGATTTGGCAAGTAACTGCATCTTGACAAGACTGTGCTGTACATCTGTCATCCGTCAGGGATTCTCGATTCATCGTCGATTGAAGCTTTGAATACATCGAAAATTCAGAATGGTAGAGGAAAGGTCATTATGTTCAATGTAGCCCTCTCCAATATATATCACCGATTTCAAACTTGTACAGATCTATGGAGTCTTGCCCTTTGCAGACTACCATTCCATTACATCTATTTGAGCTTTTACCCCATTATTTGCACTCTTATTTGTTTCAACTCAACAAATGTTTTGCATGTTTTAATTGATAAAGTATCATTGTTTTCAAAATAAACAAATTTTTCAAAAAAAATTGTTCTTAAACAAAGTGAACATTCACAATGATGGAAGGATACTTAGGAGACCCACAGTGCTCTCCCGGGGGTGGTATGATTACCAACAGGTAAGACATTTGTTCGTATCTCGAGCATGACTGTATCTTTGTCCTGCAGAACCTCGTATGGTTTCTCCTCAGTGATTTTGCCCGATGCAGTGTTGGTTGAAGTTGTTTACCTTCATGTTCCCGGCAGTACAGATTCTTCCTCCAAATCCCTGTTAGCTCTGTTGTGGGGCATCTCCAGTAGAGTGCTGTCTGAGCCTCATCGTGGGGCATTCCCAACAAGGTTGCTGTTGAAATACTATTGTGGGGCAGTTCCCCTAGCAGAGCGTTTACTGAAGACTTCAACTTTCGCCTCTCCAGCAGGCCAGTCTTCCTCTCCACCAGCATGGGTGTTTTTCTTTGAAGATTCAGTATCCGGTGGATTGACGTCCCAGTAATCCGACATTCCCTCAGATAGATCCCCGAGCGGAGTTGTTGGCATGATGAGCTTATCAATGCCTATGTACCCTCATCAGAGATCTGGTTGCTTCTTGGTATCCCTGATTTCCAGCACAAGTTGTTGCGGCGCATTCGCCTGTATGTTGAACTCTGTTCACCGGTTGTGACCGACGATCCCTCCGGAAGCCTCTTGTGGCCTTCCTCCCATGCAGGATAAGTGTTCCCTGACGTCCCAGTCCCCAGTGGATTTTCTTTGCTCTCTGGTGGCTTTGGTTTTCTCTCCGGATGGTTGATTCCCGGACCTGCGTGTTGAGCATGTCTGTTTGACAACATTCATCGTACATTCATCATGCATAATGCATACATGCATAATCATAGCATTCGGATACTCATGTTGCAGTTGTTGCAGTATATCTGTTGATGGTTGTCTCCTGCTTTTTGTTGATACAGAATCTCTCCAGTAGATTTTCCGCTAGCAGATATGGGTGTGTCTGATCTCTCCATGTAGAGCCAACCCCTTAAGCAGAAAGTGTCTATCCTTTCTTTTCATTTCCCCACTGAGATACATCCTCGTGGATGACGGTTGCTTCCGTTCCCTCCCTATACGGGATGGGTTGTCCCTATTGAGTTCTTTCCTCATTAGGATGAGTCTTGTTTCAGTCTGCCTTTTTGGATCGATCCTAAATTGGCTTTCTGTTGTCTCCTGTTCTTCCCTGGGGCATAAATTCATTTTATCCTCAGCGGAATTAGTGGCCTCTACCTACAAACCGGTAGTTGTAAGTCCTATCTTTGTGGTTTTCTACCCACTAACCGGTAGTTGTAAGTCCTATCTTTGTGGTTTTCTACCCACTAGCTGGTAGTTGTAAAATCCCACATTCCTCCCCTTGTTGGAGTTAACCCTTTGTGCTCATCCCGATGATGACTGGTTACTTTTCCATTGGCTTCTACCTACGAACCGGTAGCTGTAAGTCCTATCGTCGTGGTTTTCTACCCACTAGCCGGTAGTTGTAAAATCCCACTTTCATCCCCTTGTTGGAGTTAACCCTGTGTGCTCATCCCGATGATGACTGGTTACTTTTCCGTGGCCTCTACCTACAAACCGGTAGTTGTAAGTCCTATCTTTGTGGTTTTCTACCCACTAGCTGGTAGTTGTAAAATCCCACATTCCTCCCCTTGTTGAAGTTAACCCTTTTTGCTCATCCCGATGATGACTGGTTACTTTTCCGTGGTTTTCTGCCTACAAACTGGTAGATGTAATCCCCCCTTTGTGGTTTTAATGGTCTTTTCCCCTTGGATACTTACCTTGATCAAGCAATATTGTCCCCATTGGGTCTTCCCCTTCTTTTTGGATATTTGCTCCGAGTTAGCAACTTTGTCCTCTTTTGATTGGTCATCTTTTGCATACCTATTCCTGGTACCCCGATGCTTTTCTTTTCGGTTGCTTATCCATCTAACAACCTACAACCCGGTTATGGATAAACTTCCATGCGAGGTTATTATCTACGTTCTGACAGCTATAGATAATATGTCTCATGCGCTCTTGGGTCGAAGTCGTCCTCCCCAGCCGAGTAAGATTCGTATTTCTGGTGAAATCGAATGTCCATCCTTTAACAAGACTGCTTTTCTAGCCCTCTTCAGGATGTTGAGTGTTTTGGAACACAAACTAATTCACGCTTTGGTCGGTCACCCGTTTCATACCTACAACCCGGTATCCATGGTGTTCCTTCCTGTTTGCTCGCTGTCGTGACCTTGATCCCCGAGTGGAGCGGGTTTCACGAAATATTTCTCCAGCAGAGTTCATCCCACCAGTGGATTGGACAGGTTTCAGTAGCAGGTCGATACCCGCATCCCCAGCTGAGTTGTTTCTACTTGTGAATATTGTGGGTCGTCCCCGGCAGAGTAACGGTTATTCCCCAAAGCAGAGTTTATTGTATCTGAGGTTTGTATGAGCCTTATCCCCAGAGGAGTTACCTGGATTATCTTCCCCAGCGGAGCTTTTACTTTCCCCAAGCGGAATCTTTGTGGATTGATTTGGGCTATCCCCAGCAGTTTACCTTTGTTACTCCCCAGCGAGTTGCCTTACCTTCCCCTAGTGGATTTGTATTGTGGGTTCCCCAGCAGTTGTTTTGCTTCCCCCAGCGGATTTGTATTGAAGATTCCTCAGCACAGTCGTCCTGTGTATTGCTCCCGCAGAGTTCTTATCATATTGCATTGCATATAGTAATCATTGCATCCTCAAAACTGCGTAGCATTTCCATCCCATATGGAGCATTACGCCATAGAAAAATTCAAACATATGCATTCATGTGCTCGAAACCCCATCAAACTGTATCCCTCGGCAGAGGCGGATTGTCTTGTTCAACATCAACACAGCGAATCAGCTATAGTTGCTTCGACAGCATTCAGAATTGATTATCCCCACAGAGGTTTATTTCCTCACCCGATGGTGATAGAGGTTTATTTCCTCACCCGATGGTGACAGAAAGCTTGTTTCTCCCCAGTGAGACCCCCAGCAAGTGTTCAGCCTGGCCTCAACATGTCCCAGATACTGTTCATGTGATACCAGTAAGTGTCATGTCAAACACCCGCGTGTGTCTTCTTTGTTTTGGTGTCGGTAAACGCCATCGTTTCGGTGTCGGTAAACATCGAGTTCCACCCAGTCATCGGTAAATGTCTGGTCATTTTTTGGTGTCGGTAAACGCCATTGTTTCGGTGTCGGTAAACATCGAGTTCCACCCAGTCATCGGTAAATGTCTGGTCATTTTTTTGGTGTCGGTAAACGCCATTGTTTCGGTGTCGGTAAACATCGAGTTCCACCCAGTCATCGGTAAATGTCTGGTCATTTTTTGGTGTCGGTAAACGCCATTGTTTCGGTGTCGGTAAACATCGAGTTCCACCCAGTCATCGGTAAATGTCTGGTCATTTTTTGGTGTCGGTAAACGCCATTGTTTCGGTGTCGGTAAACATCGAGTTCCACCCAGTCATCGGTAAATGTCTGGTCATTTTTTGGTGTCGGTAAACGCCATTGTTTCGGTGTCGGTAAACATCGAGTTCCACCCAGTCATCGGTAAATGTCTGGTCATTTTTTGGTGTCGGTAAACGCCATTGTTTCGGTGTCGGTAAACATCGAGTTCCACCCAGTCATCGGTAAATGTCTGGTCATTTTTTTGGTGTCGGTAAACGCCATTGTTTCGGTGTCGGTAAACATCGAGTTCCACCCAGTCATCGGTAAATGTCTGGTCATTTTTTGGTGTCGGTAAACGCCATTGTTTCGGTGTCGGTAAACATCGAGTTCCACCCAGTCATCGGTAAATGTCTGGTCATTTTTGGTGTCGGTAAACGCCATTGTTTCGGTGTCGGTAAACATCGAGTTCCACCCAGTCATCGGTAAATGTCTGGTCATTTTTTGGTGTCGGTAAACGCCATTGTTTCGGTGTCGGTAAACATCGAGTTCCACCCAGTCATCGGTAAATGTCTGGTCATTTTTTGGTGTCGGTAAACGCCATTGTTTCGGTGTCGATAAACATCGAGTTCCACCCAGTCATCGGTAAATGTCTGGTCATTTTTTGGTGTCGGTAAACGCCATTGTTTCGGTGTCGGTAAACATCGAGTTCCACCCAGTCATCGGTAAATGTCTGGTCATTTTTTTGGTGTCGGTAAACGCCATTGTTTCGGTGTCGGTAAACATCGAGTTCCACCCAGTCATCGGTAAATGTCTGGTCATTTTTTGGTGTCGGTAAACGCCATTGTTTCGGTGTCGGTAAACATCGAGTCTTTCTTTCAGTCATCGGTAAATGTCTGATAATCCCCAGCTAGAAATCCCCAGTAGAGTCATCTGTAAATGTCCTACCCGGTTTTCAGTTGCAAATATTCGTTTGTCTCTCACCAATAAATTTTTCATCCCCAGTCATCGGTAAATGTCTGGTCATTCTTTTTGATGTCGGTAAACATCATCTTTCGATGTCGGTAAACATCGAGTCTCACCCCAGTCATCGGTAAATGTCTGGTCATTCTTTTTTGGTGTCGGTAAACGCCATTGTTTCGGTGTCGGTAAACATCGAGTCTTTCTTTCAGTCATCGGTAAATGTTTGATAATCCCCAGCTAGAAATCCCCAGTAGAGTCATCTGTAAATGTCCTACCCGGTTTTCAGTTGCAAATATTCGTTTGTCTCTCACCAATAAATTTTTCATCCCCAGTCATCGGTAAATGTCTGGTCATTCTTTTTGATGTCGGTAAACATCATCTTTCGATGTCGGTAAACATCGAGTCTCACCCCAGTCATCGGTAAATGTCTGGTCATTCTTTTTTGATGTCGGTAAACATCATCTTTCGATGTCGGTAAACATCGAGTCTCACCCCAGTCATCGGTAAATGTCTGGTCATTCTCTTTTGATGTCGGTAAACATCATCTTTCGATGTCGGTAAACATCGTGTCTCATCCCAGTCATCGGTAAATGTCTGGTCTTTCTTTGTTCTTTCGCTAATAAAACCAAGATCCCCAGAAGTCGTCGGTAAACGTCTTATCTGGTATCACAACAAAGATTTTTGTTCCTCCCCACGCGGAGATGCCATCGGTAAATGGCCCAGTTTTCTTCAATATCGGTAAATATTGAATTCCCAGTTGCAGCAGCCATCGGTAAATGGTCTTGCTAAGTTGACATCGGTAAATGTCAAGTTTCTTTGAAGCCACCATCGGTAAATGGTCTTGCTTCCTTCCTACATCAAATTATTTCCCAGCAACCATCGGTAAATGGTTTTTGCTGAAGTTGATATCGGTAAATATCAAGTTTTTAACCATCGGTAAATGATTTTGTTTTTCAAAGGTTTGGTTTCCCCAGCCGCCATCGGTAAATGGTCGTGCTGAAGTTGATATCGGTAAATATCAAAGCCCCAGTTTTAACCATCGGTAAATGGTTTTGTTTTTCAAAGGTTTGTTTTCCCCAGCCGCCATCGGTAAATGGTCTCGCTGAAGTTGATATCGGTAAATATCAAGGTTCCGGTTCTTCAACCATCGGTAAATGGTTTTGTTTCTCTGAAGTTGTCATGCAGTTTGTCATCGGTAAATGACGTGGTTTTCCTTGTAGCATATCCAGTCGGTGCAAATTTCTACGGTTCTTTTGTATTCAATCCCTGTTTACCCTGAAAGTCTGACAGCCGTTGCTATCATCCGTTCGGGTTCCCAGCTGATTGAATAGGGGCAGCTGTAGCACCTCAAATTTGCACCTATCATTGTACATATCCTTTCATATTAAGTCATAGCATATCATGATCCATTGCATAACATTTGCATTGTCCTCAGTTGCCTCAAGAGCAAGCAAGCAAGAATTAGGTCAAACTGATTAGGAGATCAGTCAACCAATCAAGCAAGGGTGTTTCTCAAGGAGCAAAGGCCCTAGGGTTTGTCCAACAAGTTCACATGACTTGGAGGTCTATTTGAAGTGTTCAAGTCAAGGGTTGAAGGCTCAAAGGTCATCAGTCAATGCATAGCCAAGCAAAAACCCTAGACAGTTAACAGTCAGTCAAAACGGTGGATGGTGGCCATTCTTGTGGAATTTGGGCACCATGATCAATAATCAAGAGTCCACACAACTTGGGTCATCATTTGAAGTCAAGGTCTCAAGGAATTAGGGTTTGGAATTCATCAGAAGTGCACAGTCAGTCCAAAACCCTAGAAAAGTCAAAGTTGGTCAACTGTGGATTTAATCAGTGGTTCTGATGGATGGAAATGGTTTGAGAGAGTTTATTCATGTCCTAATAGGCCTCATATGTCATGGCAATCAACATCATGGAATAATTTGGAGCCAATCAGAAAATTTCCAGAAATAGAAGGTGGACCTGTAATTTCAACTGCCAAAAATAGAAACTTCTTGATCCTCAACTTGCATCATGATACAAGCTTCAAATGAATTTTTGCCCAACATGAAAGTTGAAGGTCTTGTTCTCCCATTTTCAAAAAGTCCAAGAACTCTCAAATCCCATGTGTGGTTGTCAAGATATGATCAATTCATTTTCATCAATTTGTGAACTTCAAAGAGGCATATCTCTCAAACCATAAGGCCAAATTTGGTGGGGTTTTTTCCTACAAACCACATTTTTCATCCTCTTTCCAAAAATATAAATTTCACCCTCCAAAACCTTGCCAATCAAAATGGCATTTTTTGACCTTTTCATTTAAAAATCAAAGTTTGACCAAACTTTGACTTTTTGATTCATTGATTTTTTCACCATTTTGCCAATTGGGAAATGTTCAATATGTCATTTGCAACTGGTCCAGAGCTTAATTTCATGTTCATGCCATCATCATGCCACCATTTTGGACCAAGGTGCAAAAGTGCAAATATGGCAAAATGGTTTGAAATAAGCAAGGCAATGTAGCAATTCAGGAGCAGACCAAAAACAGCATTTTGCAAAGGCCATTAGCAGCTGGTTTCAAGGCCCAGCTCGTACAGCTTGCACCCTCCACTTTCACTTGTGGAAAAAGTTAGCAAAATGGCAAATGTTTCATTTTAAGCTAAATCAACTTAGCACTTGGATTAGTAATGTTAAACAGATGATATAAAGGCCATTTGCTGTCAATTCTACAACCCTAGTGATAGCAGCCACGACAGAAAAACTTCATCCTCTCCTCTCTTGCATTTTTGCATTTTGGCAATTTCTGTTCCAAAACTTCAAAGGCCACGATTTTCTTTTCTTTGTTCCATGATCTAGCCACCAGTTGGAAGCTGTTTGCACCATCAAATCACTGCTGTGACCTCTTCATCGTGCCCTGTTTTCAAAGCATCCTCCCATGGCAGCTTGGAGCTGGAGTCGAACCAAGCGAGTTTGAGCACAACTTCCTCAAGTATACATCAATATCGACCACAACCTGCATCTGTTCTTGCCTGCAACATCAAAATAGTCACTGCATCATCATTGTGCTTCAAACTTGGTAATATTTCGAATCTCATCATTCATTAAGCCATGCCATGTATCATGAAGGTCCTTCTCTGCTGATTGTTTTAAGCTATAGATTGTTGAAAATGGTTAGATATTGGTGAAGATATGTCAATCTGAAATTTGATGTTCATGTTTGTTTTGGTTTGCTGCTCTTTATTTAGTTTGTTTTAAGGATAATGGGTGTTGGATTATGCTTATTCTTGGTCTGATGACGCCATTGGTATGTTGATTTTTTGTTCTGGGCATGATGGAAAACTCGAGTTTGTTTTGGTGATGATGAATATATGCTGCTGTGATAAACCCTAGTTAAATTTCCAGAAAATTTACATGAATGATGGTTGGATTTATGGTTTGTCTGTTGGTACACGAACACTATTGTTTCACTGCTTTGATGTTTGTGTGGAATTACTTGAGTTTCGATTGGTGTTTGAACATGAAGATGATGAAACATTGCTGTTGAGATAAACCCTAATGTTCTTCCATAAACCCAGTTTTCACTTTGCACGATGCCCTGTTTACTGTGCAGTCCCATACTAGCCAATCACGACATTTCCTGGCCTGGCCTTAAACGATGCGTTTTACTTAATGTTACCAGGAATTACCACTTTGCCACGCTGACTCATGTTGACCCATTAAATCATGCTATTTGCTCATGTTTGCTACCAATTGATCACCAATCTTCCATAATTCACAATTCATTCAATTTAAGTCCAAAAATCATGAGATTTTTTCCATAATGTTCATGAATGTGTCTAGTATTTAATTGTGATTTTTAAGTAATTTTTCATTGGCTGGATTTTAATTGATAATTGGTTTCCTAACATGTATGCCAAATTGATACATTGTGCCATTCCTTTTGTGAAATACTCATGTTGCATCCTTTGGTCTTGAAATTTTTTGTGGTAAAACTAGACACATTCACCTTCATTTTGATATAAAGTTTGTGCATTTCTCATATGTGGTGTGTGAGCTTTGATTTTTTGAAGTTAAGTGTTACATTTGGTGTTACATGAATGATGTGCATTTTCCCAATTTTGTTTGACATGTTTCCTTGCATCCAAATGATCCAATTTTTTGCATGAGCCATCCTTTATATGTCTAGTTCATGTGTGATTTTTCTTGGAATTGATTGTGCTGTTTTCCATTTGATTGTGAATTTTCTTCCCTGCCTAGTCCATGTTTGACTTTTTGTGCTACACATTGCCGTTTCATTTGGGAAATCCTCATACCATATTGTATGACCATGAAATTTCATATGTGATAACTAGACATCTTGAGCTTTGCATTGGTGTTAATCTCATTCATTTCTCATCCGTTTTCAATTTGATATGATTTTTTGAAGTTGACCCATGTTTGTTGACTTTCATTGTTCATGCCTGAACTTGGTTTGACTTCATGATTTTAATTGACTGCCTTCCTCTCATCCAAATGCCATGAAATTTTACATGTCTACCATGTTAGATGTTAGGATTGAGTGTGATTTATTTGATGATTTTTGAAAATGTTTGGGTTGACTTTTGATGCAAGTCATTCTGTTGACTTTTGTGTGCTTTCCTTTGCCTTACTTTGACTTCAAATGGTCATGAAATGATAATAATGCATGATTTGAATGTGGGCCCAATTGTGATAGCTTCTTAAATGTTTGACCTTGACTTTGGTTGACTTTTCTTTGCTGTTTTGACTTTTTCTTTCATCCTTGACCCTAGGCTAGTCCTAGTGGTCTTTTGAGCTTACAATTGAGTTCCTGTTTCAGGTTAAGCACCAATGCCTCAAGGATCATTCAAACTTGTTTGAACTTGATTGTTTTATCATATGCTAACCTTTGTTTTGTAGGTTTGACTCATGTGTTTGAGTCTTGTGCCTTGCACAGTTGACCATCTGTGTTGACTGTTTACCAATTCCTTTTGATTTAAACTTTTGAACTGTTTGCTGATTGTTTTGACTTTTTCAGGTACTTTAGTTGCTTAAGTTCTTTGAACTTGCTTTGCTTTGCTTTTTAGCAACTTGCTTGAGGTATAATCTCTTTTACTTCATGTAGTCTGGAGACCCGGCTTGTTATTTGGCCGGGCAAACTGTCTGAAGTCCTCCTTAAGAGGCAATGTTTGTGTATGTTTAAATCTTGTCCCCAAGCAGGAAAAGTCCTTCAAGTAAGGCAATTGGTGGAAGGTAGGGATATGCAATCTATCCCCCACTACTCTTGTTGTGTCATCCCTCTGCTCACACTGCTGTGTGTTGATGCATTGGGATACAAACCCAAGATCTTGTACAAAGTGTACAGTGTCAGAGTCTTCGAGTATAGAAGGGTTCCCACTTTCTGGACCCATGCTCATTTGTCTATTAGCTCTCCCTGGCCAGGGATAAGAGCTGTGAGGTCTCATCCTCACTTCATCTTTTCATCTGCTTCACCTTAGCCTCTCAATGGCAAGGTTAAGAGCACACTTACCCTATTCCAGTTGGCCCTAGTGCCTAACCCTTGTGTGAGCCTCTTGTATGCATATAGAGTGTGCTTCCTGTGATTGCCTGTTTGCTTTGCCTCTTTAGGTGTAGTTTGGACTTGCCCTTGTGCAAGGTAGGTTGTGCTTGACTTGCTTCCTGTGCAAGTCAAGTCTGTGTGGCTTGCTTCCTGTGTGAGCCATGCTTAGAGCTGTTTTGCCGAACTACGGCAACTCTGATTCTCATGTTCAGATGAGATACGTAGGCACGAGATGCGATGTCTTGTCGAGTTTGACTAACCACTAACACTAATTCTTTTCTCTCGCCCGCGTTGCGATTGAGACCTCCCCTTTCTCTTTCCCTAGTTGCAATCGAGACCCTTGCTTCCTGTGCAAGCCGTGTCTAGGATAGGTTGGCCCTTGTGCCATTTAGCTAGAAACCTTAACTTAGGGTTGACTTTGCATGACAACATCTAGGCTCGAGTCGTAGTCTCCCTAGAGTTGTGTCTCCCTCTGTTATCTGGTTAGGCTAGATCCTTTATCCCTGCGTAGGGGAACTACATCGCCCTGATCTTCACACCAGATGAAGTATGTAGGCAGGAGATTGAGCTGATCTCTCCGGGCGCCTTTTCTTTTCTTTTTGTGTTTGTTTGACAGTTGTAGGCTCGAGTCCCCGACTCCCTATCAGCCTGTTGTGTTGTTGTGTGCTTGGAAGCTGATGTAAGTCCATCGAGTGGCATTTGGGTTCCAGTGTGTGTTTAGGTTCGGATGCTGATGTAAGTCCATCGATTGGCATTCAGGCTCCATGTTTGCCTTTGCCTTGTTTGTGTTTGTGTGCGTGTCAGCCGAGCTACGAATGCTCTGATTCTTCTCTCGTCCGAGAAGATACGTATGCATAGGATGCGATATCCTAGCGAGCATGTGTCGTTTCCCCAGTCCGAACTACTTCGACTCTGATGTCTATGCCTGATAGACTAAGTAGGCCCAGGATACGATATCCTGCCGAGTCAGTTTCAGTCAGTTTCTTTTGTCTCTTTTCAGCCAGTGTGTGTGAGTTTGAGCAGTGTTTAGCAACCAATTTCCTTCCTTTTGTGCGTGGATCCCGTAGAGTACTACGGATGCGTAGGGTGCCTAACACCTTCCCTTCGCATAACCGACTCCCGAACCCATCCTCTTTGGTCGCGAGACCATGTTCTTTCCTAGGTTTACTTCGAGCGTTTCCTTTCCCTCTTTTGGGATAAATAACGCACGGTGGCGGCTCTGTTGTTTCTTTCTTTTTCCCGCCGGTTTTTCGCGTGATGCGACAGTGGGTTGATAATGTCGAAGTAATAAAAAGATCGAATTAACAGGGACTACCTCCGAGCAAGATAAAATGTGTGCAATGTATAAAAACTATTAAAAAGGTGTGTGTGAGGGGGGGGGGTCGAGTTTTAACATCAAAAGTAAATAAACAAGTAAACAATGTCACGAAAGCGGTTAGGTTATGCTCTAGAATCCCTTCTTCCTCTATTGTTGATGTTTGATGCCCTATATGAATGATCTAATCACTATAATCCTACGATGAATCAACAAAACCGTTATAGCCGATTCCTCACGAAATAACTCACTAACCACTACTCAAAGCTTTCTATCCCTAACCTTTTAAGTTTTATTTCATGTTCTTGCAATTTTCAAACCAAGGTAGCAAAGTCATAGAAGACAAAACTTAGGTTGATAAATAGGTTGCCAACCGTGGTTTAATCATCTAAAAACTTTTATAACTAAATCCTCATTTTGAAAAACTTTACCCACAATTCTCATATGATTCTATGAATAAATTGTTTTTCCATATCCTGAATATTTCTTTTAGGTTTTGTTATGAAAAGCTCATACTCATGGGTCAATATGTTCATCATATCCCGTTTTACCTCATTTCTTCCTTCATACTCTCTTCATTATCTTTTATAAGCAAAATTTGACTTTTAGATTCACTCAATAAATGATGTATCAAAACTATATATAGACCGAATACATCATTTATTCAACGAAGATATTAAAATTTTCTTTAAAAAAAATGGAGGGAGTAGGTATCTTGAAGGATGTCCCACATTTCTTTTGTAGTATCACAGTGAGAAAGACACAAAAATCCATCAATACCAACAATGGTAGTGATAATAATCTTTGCTTTCAAATTGTGTTACACTTTTTCCTTATCCTCCATGGTCCAAAATTCTCTATCTTTTTTTCTCCATCAAATCATTAACTTGATGTGTGAGAACAAAATGACTTTTTTATAGAAGTCGAGATACCATAACATATCCCCTATATAAAGATTATTATCTTCTCTTTCCATAAAGCATACCCTTCTCAATTTAAGGATGAAGGTTTGCTTAGTGAATAGTTTGAAGTCAATCATTCCTCTTGAGAATTTGTCCTTATACCCTTAAAATAAAACTTGACACCCCCACCCCAATATTAGTGCTTTTACCATAATACCCTTGCACTACTTTCAGTATTCAATTTATTATTTTCGGCGATTTTGAAATACCTTGGATTTTTACCGCATCTTTTAATCTTCTACCAAATATTTACAAAGTAAGCATTTTTTCTATAAAATTTATGCAATTATACATGATTTTTCATGAAAATTATGTTTTTTTACCGGCATTTTCGAAATGTTCGATAAAATCCAATTTCATACATGCAATTTTATCGGCATTTTCAAAATGTCTGTTAAAATCCATTTTTTTGCATGCATTTTTATCAGCGTTTTCGAAAAATACGGTATCCTACATTTTTACCGATATTTTTTATATTGTCGATAAAAAAGCATACATGCATACCAGCAATTTCGAAAAGGCATGTAGAATACCAATTTTTTCGACAATATCGATAAATTCATGGCCATTTTTGTATTTTTAAAAAATTTGGTAGTTTATTTTTTTTTTCATTTTCGGATTTTTGGAAATAATCAAAAAAAACTGTCACGCATCAGATTTTTTAAAATGTTCGTAAAAATGTATGCCAACTTTTTGAATGGCCTACTGATTTTTTAATTGACCTACCAAAATTTTTGTGCGAGATTATTAATAATATAAATGAAAAGGCTATTTTTGGTATTAAAAAATTGGGGGGGTATCAGGTCAAAATAAAAGGGTGCCAAAATGAACTCTCCTTCCTCTTGAGACAATTAGTCTTATAATAGGAGTTAGACTTGTTGGTGTTGGTTGGAAATATACATGTTGAAGAAGTCACACAACGCTTAGTTTTGTCAAGGAAGTGAGAATACAAGGCTATATAAAGGGCTTTGTTGCAAGATGTACTAGTCAAAATCACTTTAAGCTTGTATTTGACTTTTTAGATTTTTCTCTTAATTAAGAGTGTTGTGAGGGGTAGTTAAATATTTGCTTTGGAGAGTACAAGTGTATTGGAGGCTTAGAGTGGTTGCGAGTAGTTTATGTGTTATAACAATTTTCACATAGTGTTATTCTCTAATTGTCATTTGACAACGGTCGTGGTTTTTTCTCCGGTTTTGGAGTTTCCACGTTAGTCTCATGTGTTATTATCGTGTTCTTTTTTTTATGATTTGGTTTTTCCCCCAATAAGAATTTGGTACCATTTATTGACAAAAGGACTTCAAACATAAAATGGTGAGTTGTGATATTCGAAAATAAAAATAAAAATAGTTTATAAAACTTTTAATAATATTTATATTAGATTATAGATAAAAAAAGTGAAAGATCAATAGAATATTAGAGGGAAAAAGTATGTAGAAATAAACTAATGGAAAATTATACTGTGAACTTCATTTCGATATGATTAATTGAAGTTAGTTTGATTACAATGCTAAGATACCTATATATAGTTACACATGGATGCTTAAGCTCACTTCATGCATACGATACCATATCTACGTATGCATGACTTGCATGCATGAGAACCTTTGTCATGATTACAATGATTGATTTTTGGTGAGTTACTTACTACACTCTATTACTCACCCACAAGCTCAAAGAGGATTGAAGTTGACGACTTTGAGCTTGATGCACAATTCTTGAAACACACATGTACCAAGCAGTTTGGTGAGTATATCCGTGATATGCAAAAAAACTAGGTACATGTTGGATCTTTATGAAGGAGAATGGCGATCCAAAACGCAACGGAATTTAAAATTTCTCCTTTAATGATCCTTACGAATGGGCATGATCAGTGATAGAATCATTACCTCTTGTGGCGATCACGAACGTTGAACGATGACAACGCCTCTACTCAGTCCACACGAACGGATTCCTTCAATCTCAGTGCTAGCTGTAATGAATGAAGGCTTTGAGTGAGAGAGAGAGAGAGAGAGAGAGAGAAACGAAATTGCAAGAGTGACAATGCTTCTACCCAAGGGTTCTATTTATAGAACCACTTGTGTGGACTGCAAGCTAAAAAGCCCACTCAAATGTATATGGCCCATATCTTATAATATGCCAAAATCACTTAAGCTCGTGGTACCTTACCATATTTCGTATTCTACTTAAGTACACCGTACCTTACGATGTTCTATAATTCACTTAAGGGCACCGTACATTACGGTATTCCTTAATTACTCTATCTCTCATCAATCCGTCCTTTGTGTGTGACCCTATAGGTTTTCGCGGCATTGGTAATTATATTAAATCACATATTTAACATAATAAACAGTGAGCGGTATCTAGCAACACATTACTGCTACCCAAGGCACGAAAATGTCATGTGATCTGACAAATCCTTCTGTGATAATAATTATGTGTATAATTACCCCTTTGCCCCTATGTCTATATTGAACACAAGGCATAGACCGTGTCATCCTTGTCCAGTTCAATATTGGGCCCATAGACATTTATCCTGTTACGCAGGATGGGCAAATTCCATCTAGGTCACTCATGTCCCTTAGCATGCGTCGTGGAGTACCCATCAACTGTCTTTATGGTCATCCAGTTACGGACAATGTTTGATCAACAATAAAGCACTCGACTCTACATCTAGGGTCCATAGTGGTTTCAGGTCGAAGGGTGGTATACACCATTATCACCATGAGAATAACTTATGACACTTTGCATAACATTCTATATAGTATTCTCATAGCGGGTCATTCCAGTATAAATATTACTCTTAATATTCATACCTATGTTTGAGACTTGATAACTCCTTATCCATGATCCATGAGATGTGATCATCAGTCTATAAACATAATAGTCTTCATGCTTTAATGTTATCCCACTTCACAATAAAGCTCGACTACGGATACTTTAAGAATAGTGTCCTTATATTTAATGTGATCTCATGATTAAGTCATACTTGATACATTAAACGGACTAGCTATTCTAGGGACTTTATTAAACAAACATAATAAAGAAAAAGCCTTTTATTATTAATAAATAATTCGATACAAGTATCAAAAGTATTGGCCTCTAGGGCTTACACCAACAATCTCCCACTAGCACTAGAGCCAATCAGGTATACCCCTAATGCCCATAGATCTAGTATGGCCATCATGCTTTTGCTGCGCAAGAGGCTTTGTCAGTGGATCAGCAATATTGTCAAGTGTGGGTACTCTGCATATTTTCGCATCTCCTCTATCTATTATCTCTCGAATGAGGTGATAACGCCTAAGTATGTGTTTGGATCGTTGGTGAGATCTAGGCTCCTTAGCTTGTGCGATAGCACCATTGTTATCACAATAGAGACCAATGGGATCCACAATGCTAGGAACTATGCCAAGTTCACTAATGAACTTTTTGATCCAAACAACTTCCTTTGCTGCACTTGAGGCAACAATGTACTCGGCCTCGGTTGTAGAATCAACAACTTATCTTGCTTTGAACTTTTCCAGCTCACAGCGCCACCGTTCAAGCAAAACACATAACCAGATTGCGGTCTAAAGTCATCCTTATCTGTCTGGAAGCTGGCATCGGTGTATCCAATTACAGCCAACTCTTCCTGACCTCCATATATCAAGAATGAGTCCTTAGTCCTTCTCAAATACTTAAGGATATTCTTGACAGCTATCCAATGGGCATCACCAGGATCAAATTGGTACCTACTCGTTGCACTTAAAGCATACGAGACATTTGGTCGAGTACATAACATGGCATACATGATAGATCCTATTGCAGATGCATATGGAATCTTATTCATGCAATCCCTGTCTTCCTTAGTTGAAGGGGATTGTGTTTTTGATAGACACAGGCCATGTTGCATAGGTATGAATCCTTTCTTGGAATCATGCATATTAAAGCGTCTCAGCACTTTGTCTATGTACGTACTCTGACTTAGGCCAAGCAGTTTTTGTGATCTATCTCTATAGATTCTGATTCCTAATATATAGGTTGCTTCACCTAGGTCCTTCATAGAAAAGAATTTCCCCAACCAAGACTTTACTTGTTGCAGGGTAGGGATATCGTTTCCAATGAGTAATATGTCATCTACATATAATACCAGGAAAACGATCATGCTCCCACTAACCTTCTTGTAGACACAAGGCTCATCTTCATTCTTGATGAATCCATATTGTTTTACTGTTTCATCAAAACAAAGATTCCAGCTTCTGGAAGCTTGGTTCAATCCATAGATTGACCTTTGTAACTTACATATATTTTGGGCTTCTTCTGGTATGTCAAATCCTTCAGGTTGTGTCATGTACACATCCTCAAGAAGATTCCCATTAAGGAAAGCAGTTTTGACATCCATCTGCCATATTTCATAATCATGATATGCAGCGATAGCAAGTAAAATCCGAACAGATTTAAGCATTGCAACTGGTGAAAAGGTTTCATCATAGTCAACCCCATGAATTTGTTTATATCCTTTTGCAACCAGTCTTGCCTTATAGGTATGTACATTACCATCCAATGTCAGTCTTCTTTTTGAAGACCCACTTGCATCCTATAGGTTTAACTCCTACATGAGGCTCTACCAAGGTCCAAACTTGGTTTGTGTACATGGAATCCATTTCAGATTTCATGGCTTCTAGCCACTTCTCAGACTCGGGACCAGTTATGGCCTCTTGGTAGGTCACAGGCTCATCTTGATCCATGAGTAATACATCACCTTGATCTATTATGAGATATCCATATCTCTCAGGTAGGTGACGTATCCTTCTTGACCTACGTTGGTCTTGTTCTACTTGAGCAGGTTGCTCTTCCACAACTACTTGTGTTTCCTGCTCTAATTCCTCCATAGGTGTATCGATGCTTTGTGATTCTTGAATTTCTTCGAGCTCTACTTTCCTCCCACTGATTCCTTTGGAAATAAAATCCTTTTCTAGGAAAACTCCAGTTCGAGCGACAAATACTTTGCCCTCAGAAGGATTGTAGAAGTGATACCCTTTTGTTTCTTTAGGATACCCCACAAATAAGCATTTGTCAAATTTGGGCTCAAGCTTAGTTGAAATTTGTCGTTTCACATAAACTTCGCAACCTCAAATCTTCATGTAAGACATATGTGGTTTCTTACCACTCCATATCTCATATGGTGTCTTCTCAACATTTTTGGATGGAATACAACTAAGTGTGTAAGCTGTTGTCAATAGTGCATGTCCCCAAAAGGAGTTTGGAAGATCGACGTGACTCATCATGGATCGGACCATGTCTAACAGGGTTCGATTTCTTCTCTCAGATACACCATTCCATTGGGGTGTTCCAGGAGGAGTGAGTTGGGATAGGATCCCGCACTCTTTCAGATGGTCATCAAACTCTAGGCTTAAATACTCACCGCCTCGATCTGATTGAAGAGTTTTAATATTCTTACCTAGTTGGTTTTGTACTTGATTCTTGAATTCCTTGAACTTTTCAAAGGACTCTGATTTGTGTTTCATTAAATACACATAACCATATCTACTAAAATCATCAGTAAATGTGATGAAGTACTGAAAACCTCCTCTGGCTGGTATGTTCAGTGGTCCACATACATCAGTATGTATGAGGGCCAAAATATCATTAGCTCTTTCACCTTTTCCTGTGAATGAAGACTTTGTCATCTTTCCAATTAAACAAGATCTGCATGTCTTATATGATTCATAATCAAAAGAGTCCAAGAGTCCATCTTTATGGAGTTTGGAAATGCGTTTCTCATTTATGTGGCCTAATCGACAATGCCAAAGGTAAGTTGGATTTAACTCATTAGGTTTCATCCTTTTAGTATTAATGTTATAAATAAGAATTTCAAGATCAAGGACATATAGTCCATTGTTCATTTGTGCAGTAGCATAGAATATATCATTCAAATAAATTGAACAACAATTGTTCTTTATTATAAATGAAAAACCAAACTTGTCCAAACAAGAAACGGAAATAATATTCCTGCTAATTGCAGGTACATAATAACAGTTCTCTAACTGAATTATTAAACCACTAGGTAAAGTCAATACATAAGTTCCTACGGATAAAGCAACAACCTTTGTTCCATTGCCAACTCGTAGGTCGACTTCACCTTTTGCCAAATCTCTACTCCTTTTTAGTCCCTGCACATTGGTACAAATGTGAGAACCGCATCCAGTATCTAATACCCATGATGCAGAAGTAGATAAATTAATTTCAATAACAAAAATACCTGAAGTTGAAGTCTCTACTCCATTCTTCTTATCTTCCAGGTACTTTGGGCAGTTTCTCTTCCAGTGTTCGGTCTTACCGCAATGGAAGCAGGTGCCTTCTTTTTCTATGCCTCCACTAGGCTTTAAAGCAGCAACGGTGGGTTTGGGTTTGGCAACTTCCTTGCCTTTCCCTTTATCACCCTGCTTTGTGGGCCTTTTGTTCTGTCTCTTTCCATTTCCGATCATCAGAATGGACTTCCCTTTTGACTTCAGATTCTGCTCAGCAGTTCTTAACATGGCTAGCAGTTCAGGAAGAGATTTGTCCATATCATTCATATTGAAATTTAGGACAAATTGACTGAATCTATCTGGCAACGATTGCAAGATCAAATCAGTCGCAAGTTCCTTTCGAGGGGAAAACCCAATCTCTCAAGGTTTTCCACATACCCAATCATCTTAAGAACATGGGGACCTACAGGAGCTCCCTCAGCTAACTTGCCTTGAAAAAGGGCTTTTGAAACTTCAAACCTTTCATGCCTTGCTTGCTCTTGATAGAGCATCTTCAGGTGTTCGATCATATCGAACGCTGCCATGTTCTCATGTTGCTTTTGCAATTCTGAGTTCATGGTAGCTAGCATGAGACAAGCAGTTTCATTGGCATCATCGACATGCTTCTTATAAGCATCTCTTTCTGCCTTAGGTGCAGAACTAGGATGTTCCTCTTCAGGAACAGGTTTCTCCAAGACATACAACTTTTTATCATGTTTGAGGACAATCCTCAGGTTTCGGTGTCAATCCAGAAAATTTGTCCCAGACAATTTTTCTTTGTCAAGGATTGATCGCAAGATGTTGTTAGAGGTGTTTGTTGTCATGGTAATCTACATAAGAATTAATGAAAATATAAGTATCAATAACATATTTAATTAGGCCTTTAATTAAATATGCTCCCACTATTTTACTCAAAATAAATGACCCTCACCATTTGATTCGGAAAATCCCGTTGGAAGATTTTCTAGTGGGTCGAGATCCATATTTCACTTCGTTTTAAGTCCGCGTAGGCGGATTACACAAAACTAGGTTATTTAGGTAGGAACTCCTTCCAATTGTATCTAATACAACTCTCAAATATTTTAGTTGGGTGAATAACTCCTTATTCCAATCCATCACATGGATCATTTCCAACTTTTGCTTATAAACATATATAATCTTATTATGATTTGTTTAGTTAAGTTTGACCCATTGTTTTAACAGTTGGATATTACAATTATCCCATCGCACCTTACTAATATAGAACATGCACCTCGCGTAGGCGAAACCTACATTATCTGATACTAGTCTTGATGAGTGTTAAAACTTGGAAAGCATAAACTTAATATTTAATTTGAGGGAATTTGCAATTATTCTGATCTCAGCGGCTTATTTATCATATAAATCGTCTCTCACATGCATCAACATACATTCACATGCATCAACATACATATATAATGAAACAGTTATGGCCCCTAGCGCAATTGTTCTCCCAAGCCAATGAGAGAACCTAAGCTAACCTAATAACGATCTAAGCTTCTCCAAGCAAGATCTTCAAGGTTATTCTCCTTTGGCACTGACTTCTTTGCTTTCTTCATAACATTACATTACATAAAGAAACTCGTTTTACATACGAGGGAGTGAGATGAGAAAAGAAGTTACATTGAGAGATTAAAAGAGAGGCACGACACGCAGGTCGTATTTTAAAATCCAAAACAAAATAAAGGAAAACTAAGGCCATAACCGATCACCACAAGACAATAATAATAAACACATTATTATTATTATTAATTTTAATTCTTTTAATTAATTAAAACCAAATTAAATTTTGACGACCGATCACACTACGCAGAGTTAGCCGAACGGGTGTATTCTGTCTTGCGTTAACCTGTTAACCAAATGCGATAACCGGTTAACACTGTTGAAAATCTGTTAGAAAGTAGTATTCCGTCTTGCGTTAACCGGTTAACCAAATACGTTAACCGGTTAACACTGTTTGAAAATCTGTTAGAAAGTAGTATTCCGTCTTGACTTAACCGGTTAACCAAATACGTTAACCGGTTAACACTGTTTGAAAATCTATTAGAAAGCACAACTCTTGTGCAGTCACAACCCCAATCGCATAACTCTTTGACAACACAACCCTTGTGCCGTCACTAACCCTAATGCACCAATTTCAGACCGTCAAACACATCTCGATTGTTGATTCAGTATGATTGATCAACACGTCATTGCTTCACCATACTAATGTCGGATCAAGAAGCAAACGACCATTGATCGCTCAAAGGAAAACAACCATTAAGTGTTTGAATGAATGAAACAGAAACAGTATATCATATATACCATATTTTGCATCAGGATTACTTATATCATATATGTAAATTGATCGATCTCGATTTAATTACTCGTTTATTCTTTGATTCATTTTGTCTTTAATTGTATTAATACAGAAAATAAACAATTATCTGATTCATGGTTTCGTAAGTGGCTCTGATACCACTGAAGGAGAATGGCGATCCAAAACACAACGGAATTTAAAATTTCTCCTTTAATGATCCTTACGAATGGGCATGATCAGTGATAGAATAATTACCTCTTGTGGCGATCACGAACGTTGAACGATGACAACGCCTCTACTCAGTCCACACGAACGGATTCCTTCAATCTCAGTGCTAGCTGCTATGAATGAAGGCTTTGAGTGAGAGAGAGAGAGAGAGAGAGAGAGAGAGAGAGAGAGAGAAACGAAATTGCAAGAGTGACAATGCTTCTACCCAAGGGTTCTATTTATAGAACCACTTGTGTGGACTGTAAGCTAAAAAGCCCACTCAAATGTATATGGCCCATATCTTATAATATGCCAAAATCACTTAAGCTCGTGGCACCTTACCATATTTCGTATTCTACTTAAGTACACTGTACCTTACGATGTTCTATAATTCACTTAAGGGCACCGTACATTACGGTATTCCTTAATTACTCTATCTCTCATCAATCCTTCCTTTGTGTGTGACCCTATAGGTTTTCGCGGCATTGGTAATTATATTAAATCACGTATTTAACATAATAAACAGTGAGCGGTATCTAGCAACACATCACTGCTACCCAAGGCACGAAAATGTCTTGTGATCTGACAAATCCTTCTCTGATAATAATTATGTGTATAATTACCCTTTTGCCCTTATGTCTATATTGAACACAAGGCATAGACCGTGTCATCCTTGTCCAGTTCAATATTGGGCCCATAGACATTTATCCTGTTACGCAGGATGGGAAAATTCCATCTAGGTCACTCATGTCCCTTAGCATGCGTCGTGGAGTACCCATCAACTGTCTTTATGGTCATCCAGTTACGGACAACGTTTGATCAGCAATAAAGCACTCGACTCTACATCTAGGGTCCATAGTGGTTTCAGGTCGAAGGGTGGTATACACCATTATCACCATGAGAATAACTTATGACACTTTTCATAACATTCTATATAGTATTCTCATAGCGGGTCATTCCAGTATAAATATTACTCTTAATATTCATACCTATGTTTGAGACTTGATAACTCCTTATCCATGATCCATGAGATGTGATCATCAGTCTATAAACATAATAGTCTTCATGCTTTAATGTTATCCCACTTCACAATAAAGCTCGACTACGGATACTTTAAGAATAGTGTCCTTATGTTTAATGTGATCTCATGATTAAGTCATACTTGATACATTAAATGGACTAGCTATTCTAGGGACTTTATTAAACAAACATAATAAAGAAAAAGCCTTTTATTATTAATAAATAATTCGATACAAGTACCAAAAGTATTGGCCTCTAGGGCTTACACCAACACTTTATATGTTTCACACTGACTCTTTCATGCATAAAATGGTGTTAAGTTCAATGTGTTTTGTGTGAGCATGAAGAGTAGGACTATGTGAGAGAAGGATTGCACTAAGATTTTCACATCGAAGTGTGGGAGGAAAGAAAGTTACCTTAAGTTCTTTGAGCAAGGATTCAAGCCATAAAAGTTCTGAAGTAGTGTGAGCTAAGGTACAATATTTTGCCTCAATGGTTGAGCGTGCAATAAATGATTGTTTCTCTGAACTCTGAGTGATAAGATTTGAGCCACAAAAAAATATAGGATCCTAATGTAGAATGCAAATCATGGTGATCACTTGCCCAGTCAAAATCACTATAGGCACACAAGGAGAGTTTACTTGTAGTGGGTGTTGGAGAAACTGATGTAGCCGCAAATGCACGAATGTCACGAAGTAATAAAATAGATATCAAACCACAGAGACCAATGGTTTAAGTACCAAATTCTTATCTTATCGATGTATATTTAGAGAAATCAAAAAGCTAATTTTTGGTAAAGAACTTAAAATAAAAAGCAACTAAATGGAAAATAGTTTAACAGAGAAATCACATAAATCTCAAATCGGGGCAAACAAGACCTAGGGTTACAGTTCATATTTATAACATAATCTTATGATCCTTGTCACATCTATTGTGAGTCTTTTGCATAAAGTATAGAAAATAGATAAAATTGGACAATACCTACTTTTTCTAGTGCGTTGTCTATATCATCGACGAATAATTCATTGGCTTTCATATTGACCCGATTATTATTCGATGAGTCATTACTTTTTCCTAGCTATATGTTTTCTCAAATCCGTTTGTCGACTCTCACATTGTCCGGATTAGGTTGGATAAAAATGTGTGCTCCGGTATCGACACATATTTTTTCAGACTACGGTCGATACCTGAGAACCACTTACTTTCGTAACGAAGTTGGAATGCATGAACTCAGATTATAAAATAAGTTTAATTAAAATTACTGCAATTGATAGTAACGAGTCATAAGATAGGTCATGAAATAATCCTCATAACCCATAGTACCTAGGAAACTACTCACTCACGGTGAGGCCAAACACAATCGCAGAGGTATTCATCACCAAACTCATAACAATCAAACATAAGAGATGGACAATATAGAGAGAATGGATTATAAAACCTGAAATATGTATAAACCTTGTTCCACAAATTTCTCCCTTATAGACTTAAGTTATTATGAAAAATAGAATAAAAACTAGGTATGAAAATTGACAAAAGTTGCGAACCCTAAACTCATAACAGGCTTGTTATGAGTTTTATAGGGAAATAATAAAAGTGCAAAATATCATTGGTTTAATGCAAAATATTCATATTTGATACATATCTAATCATGCCTAAGAGCCACCATTAAGAGTGAATCATTCTATTTATGGAAGCAAAAACAAGTCTTGACTTTTTTCTCGACTCCCTGCTACGGGTGGCCGCAATAGGTCTCTACTTCTTGTACCAAAAGGGATTCAAACGGGGGGTTAGGTTATCATGCTACTACGTCCCGTAGAAGCTGCTACAAATAGCTGTAGAGTTGCTATGGATGGTCGTAGCAGCCCCCTGGTATTTATTGGGAGAAATTTTCGAACTTTCATTTTTCTCTATTTCGCTTGCCTTTGATCTCTCTTTGTCTTGGATTCTCATTATAGCTCGGAATTCACAAGAAAACACAAACCAAAGTATAAAACATGATAAATGAAAGGAAATCAAACTAAATGCAGTAAATACTAAAGGAAATTACTAAAAAGAATGATGCAAATGCCACTTATCAAACTCCCTCAAACTTAGACAGTTGTTTGTGCTCAAGCAATAAATCTTACATTCATGAGTTTTCAGATGAAGCGATTATATCATGATAAAGAATACGAAAACATTGTCAATGGTACTCATGTGTGAGTCTTTGTTCTGATCGGCTAGGCCTAGTTCTCTTGATAATCATCTGTCAATGAAGATATTCACAAGAACACTAATCGTGGTAAAACCTCAGACATAAGTCTCCCTTTTAGACACCTCCCCAATTATGCTTTGGGCTTAAGTCTCTTTTTTGATTTCCCTCCCCTATCATTCGGACAATCATATTAAGGCATTTGAAATTTTTGATGTCATCACATGAACAAGATCGATCGATTTTTTTTTCTAGGCACCTTTTTTTTATTTTTTATTATTTTTCGATGAATTTACGCATTTGGCGTTTATTGGTCCACTTTGGAAGGACATCTGAGAATCAACTTCCGTTAGGCTAAATAACCGAGTGAGGGTTACCCAACTTAGAAGGTATAACTTTTTTTATAACATTTTCATCATTTTTATGCCCAAATGATTTGTTATCAATCAATCATACATACATGTAAGTCTAAATTATGTCAGACCGTCAATATAAACTAATCAAGAAATACTTCTCTGAGTTGAGTATTATGGCACAAATCTAGATGTTGGACTCGCTTCCTTACTCTGGGGGACCTACGGTGTTCGGGTAATACCTGATTTTTCAACTTTCCGAATGTCCCTAGTCCTAGGCTTTCTTCCCTCAAACTCTATATACTTTTTCATCTTCTCCACAATCAAAGTTTGTCATAAAAAAATTGCACGGTCTTAGTTTTGGGAAAAACTACGAAAACGTGGTCTTAATGCATCAATCAAACTAGAAAATAAGTAAAACAAGGAAGAAACAAAAAGATAATAGTTCAAGAAATAGGAATAAAGAAAAATGCAAGAAAATAAATAAATACCCCCCAAACTTGAACTAAACATTGTCCTTAATGTTTAAGCGCAAGAAATAGAGAGTAAAACTCACAAGAAGCTGATTCCAGAGGTGGGAACCGCAACATAAGTTATTGCATCATAGCTTAGACACCATCCAAGACCACTCCTTACCTATTTTTTTCCATCCTCATCCCTTAGATCTCCAATTGGACTCACTCTCACCTATTATGGTATGCATTCGAAGCGTCCACTCTGTATCGGGTGAGACGTGTGGGTGGAGGAACAACGCCGTCCTCCATGGCGGTACCTACATGATGGTTAGAATTATTGGATTTACCCTCATCCTCGTATGTGCGCTATCCCGAGAGGAGACACCAACTTGATAAATCCAATTATTCGAAAAATCAACCTTACCTTTCTTGGATTTGGCAAGTTAAGAACATACTTGTTTCGTCCATATAAATCATCCCTTGGTGAACAAGGGCTTCCATATCAATCTTACACTTTCCTTCAACAACATGGTCCTCAGATAAATTGAATTCAAAACTAAGGAATTCGGCGATTTGGGTAAACATATCCCCTACCAAAATGTCTCGGGTAGCCGCTCAAGAAACCTTGCTCAAATAATTAGCCGCAAAGGCGACAACATTAACAATTCCATTATTAACCATGCAATGCAAGAAAAATAGCCCCCTTTGGGAAAGCCACTGGGGTACTATCACTTCGTCTGAACAAGGTGTAGGCAAATGCTTTTTGCGCGTACCAGATGCATGGGTTTTGAATTAGGGAGGCCTTGGCCCCCACGGCGGTATAATAGGGATCACAGGAAATAGAACACCAGGAACTTGTGGCATCAAACTCCTTCAAGACATCACCCAGCCCATGGATGGGAAATTTGAGGATATGTCCCAATTCCTTTACACTTAGCTCATGGTTTTTGTTAAACAATCAGAATTTGAGAGTACCGCAATAGTTCCTCGTTCCATCGATATACTTCTTTCGCAACTTAAAATCTAAGAAACTCAAGAGTAATGCGCTTAAAGGTATGCGCTTCCTTTTGCATCAACTTTAGCAAACCGATCAAATGGAACATCATATCTATTTCCTATTTTAAGCCAACAGTAGTAAGGTTTTTTTAACAAATATACCTTGACGGGGTGATCCTCTGCTTGCCGAGTGTTGAGTATCACTTGTCTTGTGAGTCATCTTCAAATACAATGTTATGAAGATTTGATAAACGGGAGCTTCCCATCTTACAAGGTCTTTATGACTCCACAACTTGCTTTCCCTTGTCGTCTCTCTTTGGTGCCATTGATGAATGAAGCTTTTTGAGAAATTTTGAAGTGAAGAATTTTGAAAATTTATGCCCAAAAGTAGGCTTGGGATGGTGGATAGGGAAGTTTTTGTGAATATGGTTTTATGGTTGGGGGTAGTAAGAGGTTAAAGTCGGGAGATTTGTGGTGGAGAATAATGAGGTTTTTATGAAGGTTTGGAGAAAGGTTTAGAGGATTTGGAGAAGATAAGAGATTTGGAAATAGAAAGAGTAACGATAATGATGGGTTAAAATTCTAATCCGGTGCATTTAAATATAACTTATGGGTGATGATTTGTGTGATTGGAGGTGTGTGGGACCCCAAGAAAAGATTTTAAATTGAAAATATTAAAAAAATCCAATTCTCTCTCTGCATGCCCTGCTACGGTCCGTAGCACGTGATCCGGTCGCTCGTAGCAGGGCGTTGTTTCCCATGGTTTTGTTGGTTGGAAACTAGGGTTTGAGTATTGGGCTTGCTATGGACTGTAAGAAGGGCTACATGTGCCATGTAGTAGGCCTCTGTTTTTTCCATAGAGAATTTTATTTTCTTAGGGTTTTGGGGTTTTCTTCCGGGCATGATTCCACAATTAGTTTTTATCATCTTTTTCTAGTAATTTGGAACTTGTTTGGCTTCATTCTTGCGACCTCTTTATTAAATGAAAAAGAAACAAACAAAAAGAAACAAATTAGTGCAAAAAAACGTGGGTTGCCTCCCATGAAACGCTCTGTTTAAGGCCGTTTAGCTCGACAATCTGTACCCTTAACTCAAGAGGGTGTCTCCTTAAAATTGGAATCATTAACATGTCCCTTAGCCATTGAAGGGACCCAATTAACTCTAGACATCCAAGCCATGTAACCTTCTTCTTTTCTCTTCCTCCTATGAGGAGGTTCATATATTTGGTCAAGTTTTTCATGGACTTTCTCTTTCGCTTTCTTTTTATCCTTAAATTCAATCTTAATTTTCCCTAAATGAGCATTATTGTTATAGGAATCACTTACTTTCTTAAAAGACACACCAAGACCTTGGTTAGAGGGGAGAATTTTATCCCAAAGGATTCTTCATAACCATTAACCTCGGTGTCAACCTTCTCAGCCTTAGTACCATCAAGTAAACTCTCTTCAAACTTAGTGGTTGGAGGAGGTTCTAGTGCGTTCTTGAACATAACCTCTTAACAAGTAAACCAAACAAACAAGAGTCCCTTAAAGAAGGGGTTTTCAATATCTTTAGTAAAATGAATTCAATTTTCTCATCACTTACTTCAAAGGTTAACTTCCCTCTCTTGACATCTATAGTGACCCCCTTCGTAGCTAAGAAAGGCCTTCCTACAATTATCGGGATTTGAAAATCTTCATCGATGTCCATTATCACAAAGTCCATTGACACATAATACTCTCTCACTCTCACCGGGATATCCTCTAACACACCTATAGGATACTTGACCAATCTATCGGAAATTTACAAAGACACATTGGTGGGTTTCATGTCCCATATATCCAAATTCTTACACACGAACAAAGGCATTGAGCTAACACTTGTTGGAACAAAATTAGTTGATACCATATCCCTTAGTTTTTGTTGATAACAAAGTATTTAAAGAAAAAATGGGTAGTCTAACATCTGTTCAAGTTTGTAGGATTATATATCTAAGAACAGATGAAGAGATGCTTGAGGATTCTGCATCTAAAGTTTAGAATCTAGGTATGAAGAGTACTTATGAAGACTCTACCTCTGACGGTGATCCAGACTCTGAAGAAGTAAACTCTAAAGAAAGTCATCCTATCGTGACCCAAACTCTGAAGCTTCAGAAGCCAAGAAGTGGACTCTGATGTGATCAGCCTCTAAAGAGTGAAGTCTGGAAGAAGTGAACCACTGAAGTATAAGCTCTCCATCTGAGGCAATTCTGACAGACTCGGAGACCTTTTGATCACATGAAAACCTAAGATAAAATTTCTCTCTTGGTTGTCTGAGCCTTAACGGATAATTCTTGTTGCAGAAAGGTGTTTGTTTGATGTGTTTAATCAAGTACAAAGGTTATCCAACCTTTTGGTGAAAGTCCTAAACGTCTCTTTTCTCCCTCACTATATAAATAGTTGCAAACCTGAAGAAGAAGACTACCAAACTACAATACAACACACTGCTACAGACTCTGTACCTTAACAATCAAAGAGAAGTCACTCTGTCAAATTTACTAGACTTAGAACATCTTAACACTTTTATACTTTAGAAGTTCTTAAGTCTTAGAGTTTTTCTAAGTTGTATTTTGTATACACTTCTGATTGTGTATCAAGTATATTATTTACCTAAATATCTTAACAGTTTGTTATAAAGTCAGAAGTATCTTGCTTTTGTGCTTGAGTATTTGAAGTCTTTAGCTTGTATGCTAGAACAAGGAAGTTACAAACTTGTGTGTTTGAGCAAGGAAATCTTGAGCTTGTGTGTTTGATCAAGGAAGTATCAAACTTGTGTGTTTGAACAAGGAAGTCTTATACTTGTGTGTGTAAGTAAATAAGTCAATTGCTTGTGTGCTTAAGGATTTGTAATCATATTTGGTTACAGTGGAAATCCCTTAGAAGTACAAGTGGATTGGACTACTCTCAAGTTATGAGAGGAACCAAGATAACTGCCTGTGTCTCTTGCTTTACTATACCTGCTTCTGAATTATATTCCACTGCTATCATTTCTTTACATCTGAGTTAGATTATGTTTCAAAATCTAATAGAGATATTCAGAGTTCAGAATCCGAGTGACTCTGATTTAGACTCTAAACTGAGTGTTCAGAGTTTGATTAAGATCAATCAGAAGTGAAAGAATAAAAATTTTGAGAGAAGCCAACATAACTCAAGTCCACTTCTTATGTTTTTCTCACCTTTAACACTAGCTCATAAATCACATAGGGCTCTCTCAAAGTCCATGGTACCTATATGATAATAGATAGAGAAGCTTACAAGATCTTTGATCTTGGGGATTACCATGTTTTAAATCACAACAATACTATCAAGGATCATGTCCACAGTTTCATGGTCCTCTGGATTTGCTTTATTGGAAAGGATCTCTTTTAAGAACTTTTCATTGGATGGAATTTGGGTTAACACCTTGGGAAAGGCACATTGAGATGGGTTCTCTTGAGAAGTTCCACAAACTTTTTGAATTGGGCCTCTACTTTGGCTTTTTTCACAAGCCTTTATGGGAAATGAATAATAGGTTTATAGGGAGGAGGAGCAACATAGGTTTCCTCCTTCTCAACCTCTAAATAACCTCTTTTTTTGGGGTGTTTGCACACTCACTTCGACCTCTCTCTCTCTCTCTCTCTCTCTCTCTCTCACTCTATCTCTCTCACTCACTCACTCACTCACTCACACACACACACATACAAACACACACACACACTAGAACTACCCACTTCCTTATCACTATGGGTTATCACGACATTCAAATGTCCCTTAGGATTTTGTTCGGGCTTCCCAAGAAATGATTCGGGAGGGATGGAATAAGCAATTTTTTGTTATGCCACATGGGAGATTTGAGTCTCCAACATTTTAATATGAGTGACAACATTATCAACATTGGTGTTCAATTACCTAAGATCCTCATTGGTGAGGAGGTTTTGATTTCTAAACTCATCATTTTGACGGGTTTGTGTCAAAACAAAAATTTCCATCAAAAGTTCAAGGTTAGACTTCTTAGGCTCAGGTTGTGTAGCTTTCTGTAAACCAGAAGGTCTCATGGCTTGTTGGGGTTGTTGCTCTTATAATATAAGTTAGGGTGATCACCCCACCCTAGATTGTAGGTGTTGGAATAAGGGTTATTCCTTTGGTTATTTTTCACAAAGTTAGCATTCTATTACGTGGATTCTCCCGTGAGGATCATTTGACAATCTTTATCGGTATGCCCATTAACTTCTTATATCTCACAGTAGAGTATGATGGGGGAAATCGAAACAATAAGGGTTGGAATAGTAGGTGTGAAAGGTGCGATGCTTAGGCTATCTATCTTTTGATAAAGGGCATCCACCTTAGCATTCATGTGATCAAACACATTAACCTCACACATACCACTGATCTTATGAGTAGACTTATTAGCGACTTGTCTCACACTCCCCCGTGCGTGGTGGTTTTTGGTAATCAATTTTATTAAATTATAGACTACATCTTGAGGACTATTTATTAGGGCTCCACTAGAAGCCGCATCTAAGTCCATCCTTATGGAGTAAATGAGACCATTGCAAAAGGTATGGATCATCCATTTCAAGCCCGTGGAAATGGCATAGTCTTAACAAATCTTTATAACGCCCCCACGCGTAAATCAAGGACTATCCTTCTTCTTTCTTGAAGTTGTTGATCTCATTCCTAACTTGGTATGTTTTACTTTGCAGAAAGTACCGCACTATAAATCCCACTTTCAATTGGGTCCATGTGGGTCCATGAAGTAATAGAATTGGCGGGCAAGGATTTGAGTCAAGCCCACGCGCACACTCTTAAAGAAAAGGGAGATAGATGAAGGCGGATGGCGTTTTTATCAACATCGTTTGTCTTAACGGTACCATCGTTTCCGAAGGTAAACCGATAAATTGGTTTTGTTGCACCATACCTATCAAGGAAGGTTTTAGTTCAAAATTATGATCCGCAATCGGCGGATCCACAATACTACAATATGGTTATTCTTTTATAGGAATAACATAATCCTTAAGGGGCTTAGTATAAATCGGATCAACCATAGCTTGTAATCTAAGATTTCAGCGTCTCTCGAGTAAGAAACGCTCGATTTTGTCAACAGGCTCAAGTAAGCTATCAACATAAGGAGTTCTACGCATACAAGAGCAGAGAGAACCACAACAAACAAACACAATAAAACAAACAGAAAAGTAAGTTCTAGTCTATACGATGATCAAACATAAATTCAATATCAAATGCAATTGGACCCCGACAATGACGCCCAAAACTTGATGCAATCGCAAGTGCACGACTGTTAGGAAGTAATAAAATAGATATCGAACCACAGAGACCAATGGTTTAAATACTGAATTCTTGTCCTATCGGTGTCTATTTGGAGAAATCTAAAACTAAATTTTGGTAAACAACTTAAAATAAAAAGCAATTAAATGGAAAAGTAGCTTAACGGAAAAATCACTTAAAACTCAAATCGGGGCAAATAGGACCCGAGGTTAAAGTTCATGTTTCTAACACAATCTTACGATCCTTGTCACATCTATTTGCGTTACATAAATTGTAGAAAATAAATAAAATTGGGTACTACATGCTTTCGCTAACGCATTGCCCCTATCATTGATGAATAATATGTCGGCTTTCGTATCGTCCGGGTTATTATTAGGCGAGTCATTACTTTTGCTTAGCTATATGTTTTCTCAAATTTGTCTGTCGACTTTTGCATCGTCCGGATTAGGTTATTTAAAAAATTGTGCTTCAGTATCGGACCATATCCTTTCAAACTATGATCGATACCCGAGAACCACTTACTTTCGTAACGAAGTTGGAATGCATGAACTCAGATTATAAAATAAATTTAATTAAAATTCTCACAATCGATAGTAAAGGATCATGCGACAGGTCATGAAACAATCCCCATAACCCTTAGTCCCTAGGAAACTACTCACTCATGGTGAGAGCAAACACAATCGCAAATGTATTCATCATCAAACTTATAACAATCAAACACAAGAGATGAATAATATAAAGAGAATGAATTATAAAATTTGAAATATGTATAAACATTGTTCCATAAATTGCTCCCTTGGAGACTTGAGTTACAAATAAAAATAGAATAAAAACCAAGAATGAAAAGTGACGAAAATTAAGAACCTTAAACTTATAAGGCTATGAGTTTTATAGGAAAATAATAAAAGTGCAAAATATTACGTTCGATACCTAGAAAAATAACTGCTATCATCCAAAAGTTTCAATAGTTGTTGTATTTCAGTTCTATTCCCCCTTAGCACCTTGTTGATTTTGTACCGAGTATTGTACACTTGCTTGATATTTGAGATATTTTCGGATCTTTTACGTTCCAAAGTTGCAAATATGTTTTTCAGTTGCACCAAATTCAATGTCAGGTCTGAAACATTTCTTCTCTTCCGGCATGAGGCGACGTGCAATTGAATGACCGGCTAACTTTTCACACTAGTCATGGTTATGTAAACCAAATATCACATTAAATCTCCATTTGTTATTTGCATATAACCACGCAACTTAAATGGACACTCACATTTTCGTGAATCGGTGTCATCTCGTTTAAAATTACGTATATGAATTCTCACTTCTTTCGCTTGTCATTGTCACAAATGGACATCTTCTATATGAATCATTATCGAGCCTTCTTATTACAACACCAAACCCCAGCTTGGATGGCTCCGTACAAATTCATTGAAGCATGTGATCACGAAATTCAAATTCTTGCTCATTTTTAAATTAGTTGTCAACATCTACCCCCTTCACAACAACACCTTTGGCATCCGGAGACACAATATGTTTGAGGAAAACATCAGAGTGCACCATATCTAATGAAAACAATAACATAAAAAACTCAAAAACTGCTAAAACTAAAAACAAAGAGCTGAAATATGAAAATAAACAGCCTACAAATATGCATCTTTGGATGAATTCATAGAGGATTCGAAGATGCATCTCCGGATTAAACATGCATTTTTTCAGATACAAAACAAGCTTAATGTGAGGAATGAGGTTTGAAATAAATGATCTTTACCTATAATTTCAGCTTTTTTTTGCTCATTTTGATGTGATGAAACACAAGAATGAAGATTTGAAGTAAAAATATTGATTGATAATGGAAGAATTTTTGGAAAGGGTTTGGAGTAAAAATGGGATATGGATTTGATCGTTCAGGTACGTGTTTTACCAAAATCACGCTTGATAATCCCAAAAATGTATCTTCAAAAATATCTGACGTGCAAAGGTGATAGATTTTCAAATTTCTAATCTAAAACTACAGAGATACATCTCCGAAAACTCCACCGAATTGATTAATAATGAATGAAAATACCTAACGATGCATCTCCGAATTAAAATTTTATTTTAGTATAAGATAACACTCATTTGATACATTTTACAGTAATTCAAATTATACATACGAAAATATATCTCTAAAATCATAAAAGTGTTTTTCCAACGCATAAGGCTGCTGAAATCTTTTTCCATAAAATATTCAATAAATTTCTATTCTTATTCATTACATATATTCTTGAAACCAGTTTCTATCCTGCTAATGTCACTTGCACGTATTAAGAATGTGCGATTGGGCCTAACTCAACCCTACAAAACCGGTTGGTAGAGTGATGACTGCCCCCACTTATAAACACATGTTCAGGCCATATATTGTCCGATGTGAGACTCTTAACACCCCCTCACGCCCAACACCCCCTCACACCCAGGACTAGACATCTGGAGCGTGGAAATAAATAGTGGGTGGCCCGATAGCAGAAACCATAGTAGGTGGTCCATCGGATCTTAAACGAGACTCTGATACCATGTTAAGAATGTGTGATTGGGCTTAACTCAACCCTACAAAACCGGTTGGTAGAGTGAGGATTGCCCCCACTTATAAACACATGTTCATGCCATATATTGTCCGATGTGGGACTCTTAACAGCACGGAGTAATTATTATTTTAAAAATGGAATCTCTACATATGAATACAAAGTATATAAATCAAACAAATAATCCACATAGATGTCATGTTTTAAAAATAATATAGATAGATTTACACAAGTAAACATTCTACTTAAACATTCACTCAAGCAAACAAATGTTGCGGCAAAGTAAATAGATTACTAGACATTTCGAAAGAAACAACCCACTTGGACTTCATGTTGTTAAAAATCTACTGTAGCAGTCATTTTATGAAACAGCTTTCAAACAACTAAAGTTGCTGTATACTAGTGTGATTTCTGAGTAGAAAAAGATATACACGTCAAAAAAAGTTTGAGGGTGGGGGTGGGGGGACAAAACTTAAAACAAGGGTTATGCCCCAGTGGTAAGCAATCACAAAAATGGAACTTTCCTTGTTTAACAGGGTATTTTCACAGATTATTTCCCGCATACAATTGCTCCATCCCAATTCTCAGCACTACACAAGGTTCATTTTCTTCCGCATTAAACATCTCTCTAGAGCATGGCTCATCAGAGGACAACAGACACCCTGAAAATTGAGCATTAAAATGTCATTACTCAAACAAAAAAACCATTGCAAATAACATTGCTCAGAATTTCGATAGTCTAATTCAACTCCACAAAACCAACTAATAAGATGTAGTTTATTTGAGATCTGCACACACACTCTTCCATCCATATGGACGTCTAAAGTGTGAAGCTTGCAAGCCCTCTAACCCTCAAATAATAATACAATACACACAATGACAAATAGAAGTAAATAGACATTCATTCATTTACCATTGTAGGACAAAAACTGGGGCTGCTGAACTCAAACTCCAGTAGCAGGTCTTCGTTTCACAACCAAATCATCAGCCGAATAGTAATCAGCAATGAGCCGGTACATGTATGATGGGTTATGCCCTCCACTGAGAAGAAGTAATTTCCAAACCAGCGAAAGCAGAGAAAGAAACCAATTAGTACACATTTTCAAATGTCAATGACCGCGAGAAAAGCTAGTTTTCTATCAGTTACAGTTCAACTTACGTGTCAGTAATAAAGAGACTAACAAGTTTTGGTGGCACATAATCGAACGTAGGGTTTACGACATGGAGAGAACCTCCACCACTTGCAGAATCCATGCAATCCGAGAACTCCCCAAAGTCAAGTAGCTCAGACGGGGATCTCAGCTCGTTTAATAGGACTTCAGGATTGTGTGGATACAAAGGGCACAACTGTCAATAAGATAAAGCAACATTCAACAAAAGCCTAACATTTGGAAACTGTTGCGAGGAATCAGATCAAAATTTAATTCCAAAACAGGGTTATGGCACCAAAGTTTCCTTGCTAGCAATTGACAGAAAGCCTGGAGCTTTGTGTATTGGTAATATTATCATAATATGGACACCTCTTAAGTGAACCAATAACTAAGAAGTGGCTATTTCATTATCGTCATATAAAATGCAAATACTGTTCAATTCCAATTTTCCATTCTTCAAATCCTATCATTAGATCAAGAATATATGCATCAGTTGCAACAGCTTGAGATATCTGAACTTTGAACAAAATTGTTTTAGAGATCAGATGTCTACTACGTGCAGCCAACTGAAATATCATTAACTATATTTCAAAAAATTCTTAGCACCCAGTACCTACCTATCAATATTGAAAAGAGACATTGTACTCAGATTTCTCCAAAACTTGTAGAACTAGAATAACTAAGGTCCATAAGGAAATATTAAGTAGAAATAACATGTTTCAACATCACCACATTGCAAATGAAAAGGAATGAATAAGGACTTCAAAATATGATTATAGATATGATTGATAATCTAAATTGATGATACAAGAAGACGAAAACACTCACTTTTTTATATCAATGCAAGAATTCAAATTCTAATTAAAAAGGAAAGAAATCATGATGGTAATTAACAAATATGAAAACTAATCTTAAGTGATTGCCAAAGATAATATCAAGCTATTGTGCGATATTTTAAATAGTAACATTTTTACAAGACATTTCTTTTAAAACTACAATGTCCTGATAACCCTTTTAAATTTTAATGCACAATAAGTTGTTTAATTAGGTAAAACCATAAAACAAGTACCAAAATGTTAATGAACATTTATTTTAGTTTGAGTGTACATAATTAGCTAGCTATCCTACGGATTATTCTTCACTTCCACTAAATAGAAAGTTTAAAAAGCTAACTTGGTGTCGTTGTTAGGATATAGAATAAGGATTTTAGTTAGGAAAGTTAGTTAGTTTATCGGTTTAGTTAGAGAAGAGTATTTGTATAAATAGGAGAATACAGTAATAGAGGGGATTATCATTAAGTATTGAAAGGAAAAAAAAAAAGAGCAGTGACTATTGTAGAAAGGGGAAACCCTTGGAGGAGAGATTTCTCTTCTATTCTCTATCTATCTTTTGTTCATTCTTAATTTTTAAATAAAATGGTTCTTTCTTTTGAATTCAATTCCTTGGGTACCTAACAGTCAGATATTCATATAAACAAATTAAAAAGCAACACCTTGATTAAATATTTGTTCGGATATTTCAGTTTCCAAAATTTTAATTTATGAGGAAAAAAAATGTTGAATTTTTTGATTCCCACAGATTTAAGTATTTAACATAACAAAAGTAATCATGAGAAGATTTGGCTGGCTAACTATAAACTGAGGTAGATTTGGATTATAAGTTAGCATTTCACCTTGTGACTTCCAGCAAGTACAACAAAAGGAACAGCATGCCTTTGAGCTGCAAGTGCAACCATATTTAATCCAACTGGGGCAATGACTCCACCATTAGCCATGACAGCATGAGCTCCAACTATAACCTATATAATGGCAGGACTGTCACATATGATCACTCAGGAATAACTCCCCCATTTACCATGTCAGTTGATAAGTTGAAATCAGATTAAAATTTGCATAAGAGTCTTGATTCCAGAAAGAATGGCATTTTAGCATACCATGTTCACTCGGGAAATCATGGCAAAAACTGCAGAATCAGTAATCACTGTGGTCTGTAAGCCTCTAGCAGCCAACTCTTTTGCAAGGAGATGTCCCTGATATCTGATTGCATGCAATGTCAACATTAAATGGTCATATGAATAGTATAAAGAAATCCATTTCTAATTGAACATCACCATCCACTGGAAATGTGAGACGGCCTCTACTACCAACCTTGGGGCACCTTCGGCAACAAAGACCTTAAATGATCTCTTTTTCTCCTTTGCAGCACAAAGAAATTCCAACACTGTCTTTGAACTTCCTAGCGTTAATATTACCTCACTGAAAATCATGGAAATAAAATGAAAACAAATAAGAAAAAGAATTATAAATTCTTCTAAAAAATTATATAAAGAAAAAGATCATCTTCTATTCCTATCTATCAAGACATAATCCCATAAATCAACCGAACATTTGTGTTGGTTATAATTAAGATGAGGGAAACATGATATATTAATATCATATAAAGAGCCAAATACTAGTCATGTAGATAAGCAACCCTCAGCAACATGAAACATAGATGGACAAAATAGCTCATTTTCCAAATAAACAAAAATAATATACCACATCAAAATTATTCTCAAGATTAAATATTGACAACTTGGCTGTTTGATGTGTACATTAAATGGCATCTATTGAACATATGTATGATGTTTTAAGTTAATATTATGTGATGTACTTGAAAATTACTCTGACCAATTATATCAGCCAATAATAGGTGTCCTCGGCTATACACTGTCGCATATTAATCACATAATTAATCATTACTTATTTGTTTTATATTCAACCATGCCTTTACATGAGGTAATGCAGTCTCCACAGGAAACTAGAGTAAAAAGGACAAACAGCCTCCATGAAAAGCTTTAACTAAAGTGTGGCTTGATAAATTTAACCGTATAAATATTCAAATAAAATTACTTGGGTTCTTATAGTTGCAGTAGTCTTCGTAATTTCAGTCCAATCCTTACCACTACTAAAATAATGTAGAAAACACTAAAAACAAAGCACTGAAATTTAACATAGGTACTGTCTCTTATCTAATTGTTATAAAGAACAATAACAGTTTAGTTTATGATTAGGAATTTAACACATCTAGAATAGTTGTATGTTCACCATATGGCATAGTATAGAATACACCACTCAAGAAACAAAAGCTTTCAATTAACCATGTGGATAATTCTTGTCTACTCAGACAAGAGTTAGAAATCTTAGCATTGGCCACACAAAAAAAGTATGACTCTTAATGCATAGTGAGCTCAAAAAATTGGCGTGCAAATATGAACAAATATCCATATAAGCCCATCAGAGTCACTGATCAATCTTGCCTATGGTGAGCTGGTATAAAATGTTTTCAAACAAACAAGCACTTTAAAACATGCAAAATATAAACACACGCGTCCTAGAGTAGATTAAGGTGAAACCAACTTTTGATGAATGTGTTCTACTGCTTGTTCAGCTATTTGTTCATAGCAAGTAGATATGTCTTGAATAAGTTCATTAACTGCTTCAATGACATCGTGCTTCAACTTCCGACCTCTTGAACTCTTATCAATAGCTGAAACAAAGGGAAAAAAACTCAAACTCAATATGACACAAGCAATTGAATATCAGAACAGAAATTTCATTACCAAATGCCACTAGAAGGAAAAAAATAAATAAAGGGCAGCCCAGTGTACGATGCTCCCACCAAGTGAAGTTTGGGGAGTGTAGATGTATGTAATATTTCCCCCGCAAACAGAGAGGATGTGTCCAAGATTTGAACTCGCGGCCTCCAAGTTGCAAGGAAGGAATGTTTGTTGTGCAAAGGCTCGTCACAAGCAGGAAGGAATGGATAAAAAACAATAATCACTGTGACCAACAATTAAAGTTTAAAGTATACAGCAATGATAATGAGGCATTCTGATGACTTTAGAAAAAGTGAGGAAACTTAATACATCTAAGCATTAATTTTATCCAATAAAGTTATCTATATTAAAAACAAATATTTGCCTTAGTGAGAATTTTCACAAGTAAAAGCCTAAATAAGAAGAAGAAAAAAATAGGTTCTTCACTGGATATCAAGTAAAAACACAAGCATTCCCTTAAGGTCAAATTAGAAGGCAAAAAAGAAAAGAAAAATATAACATGGTCAACAATATTATAAAAAGTTATTTTATAACACTCTTAATCTTAATAGCCTGGTGCCATACTCACATCTACTTTTCCCTTCAGAATCACCCCCTGAAGAAGATGTGTGTGGAATGGCAGCTGTAATAGGTGTATCCTCTAGAAGAGTTTGCAATGATGGTGGACGCAAGGTGCTTCTTGCAGCAGCTGCAACAGCAGCAGCAGATAAAACAGGATAATCATCTCGATCCACATCATCTTCATCGTCGCTTACAGCTGATAGCTCCAAACCAGCTATAGCAGCTGTGGCAAGGGAAAGATCCTCCTCCCTTATAATGTGCAAAACTCGCCTCGCAATATTTCCCACAGCAAGCTCTGCAAACGCATGCATAACATTTTATGATAGGAAAACAAAAAAACATTTTCCATTACCCACAAAGCATAATAAACCATTATGCATGATCCCACTTAGTGGGATAAGGCTTTGTTGTTGTTGTTGTTGTTGTTGTTGTTGCAGCAGCATGACAATGTAAACATAAAACATCATTCCACAAAAGTAAAACTAAGAATAGAGAAAGTTTGGATAAACTTCTCCATGAAAATTTATGGAAAAAAAAATATTGAGAAAATCTTGCAATAAATATGAGCATTTTAAAGAAATCTACTTGTATAATTTGAAACTAGCTTTGGCATCTTACTTTTTCAAAAATTCTCTTATTTAAAGATAGAATCAACTGATATTTAACGGAGAAGAGTAACAAAACAATAGGAAGTCAGAAATTTCTTGTTAATCCCTCAGATCAATATGATCTTGAGCAATGAATGAGTAAAACTTTTAGGGCTTATTTGAGAGTGCATGACCTCTTTTCGTTCTGGCTATCTGTCTAAAAATTACTCCAACCCCCTCCCTTCTGTCTATTTAGTATATTCTGTTACAACAGTTCGTAGTTACAGCTTAAATTTAATTAGTTTCTCCTCATTCTCCCTCTTCCTTTTCACATATACATTTACAACAAAAGTCTCATATCATTTAACTGTTCCATAAACAATTATAAGCTTGTCAAAACTTTAACATAAGTAAGGAAACCATAATAAATATACTTAATTTGAAAAGCTTCTACAATCTAGAAAGTAATTCAAACTTGGGCAATCATGCAGCAGTAACCCAAAAATACATACTACTTGACTTCCATAAAGACTGAACACAACACAAACATAATGCATATTTGTAGTTTAAAAATAAGTAAAATCGCCATCTCAGCATACCAACAGGATTAGCAGCGATAAGCTTCTCCCCGACAGCCCTTACTGCATTAATCAGAGCTGTGGCCTGATTTGTCTGAGGCAACCTCTGTTGTGAAATCACAGACCGAAGCAACTCTGCTGTCTGCTTTGCCGAGGCCTGAGAACCTTCAATTTTACTAGCATCAATAAATAAATAAATAAATAAATAACAAAAACAACAAACACAGAGAGAGAAAAGCACAACAACAAAATATGAGTTCCCAAACCTCAAAAGTTCCTAATACACAATTCACTGAACTGAAACAGTGCCGATGAAGAAACAACTTACCGTTTTTTAAGCTGATTCACAAAATCATTAACAAGGATATGAACATCCGGCATTTTGGTTCCAACCTGAAAAGGGGGCAAAAAATATTTCATGTAAATAAATGTTAAAGGGTAACCAAAAATAGAATTACAAAACCAAGTGTCTTTGATTTGTGAGTTAAAATAACTTTTATTTACTTCTGGCTGTTACATGTTTTCAAGTTTTCCCAAAAACAAAATAAAAGGAGAAGAAATTATTGCCAAGGAAATACCGAGGGGGAAATTGGGAATAAAGTAGAGATGTTTGTAGGACAGATTGGGGCAGGTTATGTGAGTCCTTTATCATTTCCTAAATTTTGACCGGTCCAACTTTGGAACCCGAATCCGACCCTTATGAAACCCAATGATTAACAGGTTCGACGCAGGCTGAGTTCAACTAAGACCCGACCAGGTTGACTAAAATTCAATGACCACATGCCATGTTATGATCACGAACCTGATCACTCAACTAATCTTTTGACTTCCTTTAACATTTTATTAGAGTTCTTACTCAAAAACTCTCAAACAAACCAGTGTAATACTATTAGAGTTCTTTTTAAAAACTCAATTAACCTGGTCACTAAGAATAAACATGTTCACGCTAATTTCTCCTTATAAATAACCACACAACATCGCCAATAACAACATCAGAAAAGAAAAATAGTGCAATCGTTTGACATCCAAAAGCATATAGAACCAACATAACAATACATAATTTGATATCATTTTTTGAATTGGTAGGCATAAATATTGAATTAGAAACAGACCTAAAACAATACTATCATTCAGAAGCCTCACTTTGAAGATATTTCACACGCTATCATGTCTAGGTACATTATACAAAACCAGTGAAAAACTGAAAGCCTAATTCAAACTGAAACACAAATTTCACACGTGATTTCAGAAAATGAGTAAACTATCCTTATTCTCAATCGCACTGATTCGGCACAGAATAGCGGTGCAAAGTGGAGGTATACTCCGATGCAATTCAATCACATGTGCGATGTCTTTTGCAGTGGAAGCAAAACGCACTGGAATAGCATAATCGCGCACGCTAGAGGAGAGGGGGAGAAAATATTAAAATTAAAAGTAGGGAAGAAGGAAAACCTGAAAGAATTTCTCACTGTTTGTGGCGGCCGACGACCAACTCCGCCTGCGTTTTCCGGCGAAGCTGAGTTGCGTGCGACTCTAATTTGTGTTTTTGATAAAAGGGGCAAAACTGCGTTTTGTTATTTTAGGATTATATAAAATTAAAATTATTCCTCAAAAAATTTAACTTAAAATTATATAAATAATATGAAAGTAAATAAAGCTTTCTTATTAAAAAAAAATGGATTCCTTCTTTATTTTTATTTATTTATAATAATTATTGTTAATAATAAAATTACAGAGAGTGTAAATTTCTTTTTTTATAAAGTCAAAAATAGTATTTATTAAAATAATAGTAAAAAAAAGTTAGTTACACTTTGATTAGTTTGAATAACCTAATTTTATTTTCATCTTTATGGTTTTCAGACAATTTTATGGATGGACCATCATTCATTTCACACGTGATGAATTTTATTCCCCCTTTTCAAACGCCTATAAGGTTTCCTTGATGAGATTTATTTGGTAACCAATGTGTGTCTAATCCACCTCCTCTGCCCTTTTAGCCACCGCCATCTAAAGTCGATCAACCATCGTTTTGCAGTCAATTTTTACCTGGACATTCTTCAACCCCATAATCTGAGCAAATTGCAACGCGTTGATGATTGCTTGATTTTCAATTGCAAGAGGATTGTTAAAACCATATTGATTTCGAGTGATTTTCATAATAATCTCCTTCTCTTGATTGTAAAGGATTGCACCTAAGTTTCATTCCCCTTCAATGGTTGTATTAGCATCAGTATTAAAGGTAAACGTGCTCTCTTCATATCAAGAGTTTGTCATCTTCTCCTTCAATTTGTCCAGCTTATTGAAATTCATATTGTTTTACTCTCTATTGTCTAGTTGATCGTGATTCTTGCGTTGAGTTTTGTTATTTCTCCATGTGTCATAATTATCATTATCTCTACTTTCTTCATTACCCTCATGCTTCAAGTTCATATTCAAGCTGCTACCTTGGTTGTGCTCAGGATGCTGGGTAGTTTGATGAATTTTTTTCCTTCTGCTTGCTACTTTTAGGATACTGGATAGTTTGATGAATCTTTTCCTTCTGCTTGTTACTAGATTCGTAGGTTGATTTTTATAGTATTTATCTTTTTGTTGCTTTCATTCGTCATCTTCACATCCTGACTAGTGGTATGTTACAGGTTGTTACCGAGCTTCACCCATGATTTACCTTTCTCCCTTGGATACTTCCTTGAGAGATCCTCGCCTCCTGCTTATTATTCTTCTGATTCCAGGTCATGCTCTTAGTATGTCTTTTATGCTTGGTTTTTTGTTGTTGTATCTTCTCCCAAAGTTTGTTTGAATCCTCGTTGCTACCTTCATCCCTGTCAACTTTTCTAGAAGATGTATCATGCTCTTGGGTGACATATGAGTTTCTCTCACTATCTTTACTCAAGTACCTCCCCTTGTCTTCCATGTTAAACTTCTTTCTTACGTCTTTGGCCCTATTAATTTTTATCTCCTTATTCAGACACTGAGTATTCACCTGCTGGTTTGCTTTCCTATTATCCAGATTGTCAGGGTTAGTTTCCCTAATAACTAGAGGCACATTGTAATGAGGAGAATTTTTATTGTAATCCCAAATGTTCAACTTATGGGAGATGTTGCTATCATAATTCCCTCGGCTATTGACATAGCCACTACCACTGCCACATTTCCCTTCTCAACCATCCACTAAGGTAATTCTTTGATCTTCTTCTTTAATGTTGCGAAGATGATTATTTATAAAGGTGTTTACCATAAATTGTATTTGATTATAGGCATGTATGTTATATTGGCTAAACCCCCCCCCCCCTGTTTTCCAATGGTACGCCTTCCTTCTCCCTTTATCGACTTTTCTATATTTGTTGTTCACATTATCGCCTCCATAGTTGATATAATGGTGTTGATTGTAGGAATTCTACCAGATTTTATCAGTACTCGCCATTTTGTTCCTACCCTCGTTGAAGGTAATCTCTTTGGGCTTTTTGATTAAGTTTTCCTCCTTGTTATTCTTATTATTCTAATTAATGCCTTTATTCTTCTTAGTAGAATTTTGCCGGTAAACAGTGTTATCCAGCTTGGAAATATTGTCTTGGACTTGATTCTGTCTAGTGTTATGATTGGTACCATTGTTCCTACTATTGTCCGCTTTCAAGTGATACCTTTTCATATTATTATCTTGACATTTGTTAATTTGTTGCTTGTGTATAGTATCATGTTGAGTGTTGCTATGATTGTGATTTAATCTTGTTCTAGTTGTGCTTTTGAACTTTGTTTTGCCATGTTCGATTGTTGTCTTGAGTTTGGGTGTTAAGGTTGATTTTGATAGAGATATTTATGTTGTATTCAACGTAGTTTATAACGTCCTCGGTAGCCATCTCCTTGTCTTCAAAAGAATTTGTTTCTCGTCCACCATATGTTATATGGGATGACCATAACATCCCTAATAGTATTTTTATCTTTGTTCTTTATCAAGTCCCATATCCACTATTTAATATGGTACTCGTAATTATTGAAATTGATGTTAAGATGAGAACCAAACAAAACTTTCCTAGCCCAGTCACAATTTTTGAAAATATGATCCATAGTATTCCCTTCAGTCATACACATAGGACATAATAGAGGATAATTCATACCTCTTTTGCTTATCTCCATCTTGACCGGTATTTCCTTGTTAAGAATAAACCAACACATAGTTTTAATCTTAGGAAGAGTATTAATACTCCACGTTTTGTTCTATGTATGCTCCTCATCTATAAAGTTTGAGCAGTTTGGGTTAGAAGAATAGACCATATTATGGAAGTAATGGTAGTCGATTCTGACCATATAAATGCCTTTTTTGTTTTGTATCCACATAATTGAGTCCTCTTTGTTTTGATCATCTAATGGAATTTGGAGAATTATGTCTCTAACATAGGTGTTATGGCGCGAAAAATACCTGAGTGCATCGCACACTTGAAATACAATAGAGGCGCCACTGAATTATATTTATTCTAAAGGAAATGGAAAATATCGATAAAACCCACAAAAAAATAAATGGTCTTCGCAACCAAGAGCAGATTCGGGAGTCATATATGCAAGGGGAAGGTATTAGCATCCATCACATCCATTATACTCGACGTGACCCATTTAGTTAGTTATGCAAATGAGTGTTAGCGTGATGTTAGTTTGCGATCTTCTATCTATTAAGTGAGAAAGAAAGAAAGAAAGAAAGGTTTTTTATTATTATTGTGCCTGAAAAGATTTCAAAATCCAGCTTCTACATATCTCCAGGTGCGATGGAGAACTTAAGGCTACGTAGTTCTTTGTAGATAACTATGTGTTGGTTGATTGATTCTAAAGAGTGACGTTTTAGATATTTTGAGCAGTTAAACCTTTGCTTGCTACTCACTCTTGGCAGTTGAAGCCTTTGTTTATTTCACATCAAAATGGATAGAGCATACTCATTTCTGAAAAAGGTTTTTTGAGCCACACAAGGGCGAAAAAAAGAGTTTGGTTTAGGTTGAAAGATTTTATATGGACTAGGATAATCGTTTGAGCAAGGTGTGCCCCGAGCGTTCGTTCACCCAAGGCTTTTAAAGAGATGTGCATCTATTTATCATCCATTTTTATAAAGATTTAATCTTTGCGGAATATGAGTAAACATTTGAGCATATGTGTGCACCAAACGTGCGTTTATTCGGGATTCACATGGATGTGCACCCAATTGTCCCTTTACTCCAAGTTGATTAAAGTGTTTTAGATTTAAAGACTAATAATCATTTTGAAACAGGTGTGCTCCGAGCGCTCGACTATTAAGGGGTTTAAAGAGATGTGCATCTCTCGGTCCTTTGTCTTTCAATTTTAATAAGAAAATATTTTCAACGTTACACTTATTCAAGAAAAGACTTGAATCACGTCAATGCAAAGTTAATCGAGTTTGAAAAAGTCACTTGGCGTTGGATCAAGATTTTGAAAACGTCTACTAAAAATTATTTAATGACTTATTTATTTATTTATTTATTTAATTTCCGTAATTAAATAAATAAACAAATGAAACTAATAACAAATAAATGAATAAAAAAAGTTATTGATGTGGGAAAAATATTTTACTAAATTACCATTTAATATTATTATTATTACTATTTAAATCAATTATTAAAAATAAAATTCTATAATAATAATAATAATAAAAAATAAAGGGGTGCAAAAACAGAAAACCAAGACCGCAGATAACATAGGCCCAATGCCCAATAATTCCACAATGAAGAAAGACTATATAAAAAGTGCTGAAAAAAAAAGGTGTGAATAACAAGCCTAATACATAATCCCACTAGTATTGGGTCAACAGTCAACCCAAGGGAGGAGAGTCAATGTTCATTTACTCAATCCAGACCCTTGGATCAAATAGTCATGAGATCGTAGAGGAATGGAAATGCGTGCATAAGAGCTATGGTGAGGGGATCCATATGGGATCCCATGGTTGACCTAAGGTTAACGCAAATGTGAGGTGGCTTGATGCGCCACTTAGCCTGCATGCAAAAGACCAAAGAGAGGGAGTTGAAATGTGTGCACGGGGGGAAAGAGTTCATTTAGAAACTATTCTCTCTCTCTCTCTTTTCTCACTCAGAGAGCTTCAATGCTTCCTCTTCTTCTCACATGAACATTGGTGGTGTTCTTCACAAAGCACCTTGCTCCGCCATGGAGTCCATCGAGAATCCCAAATTCCGGTTGAAGCACAATCGGAGCCATCAACCGGACCACCACCTCTGCCCAGTTTCCAACCAAACACCTTCAAATCCATTCCCTTCCAACATAAATCCTACCTCAATCTTTCTTTTAAACCCATTTCTTCCTCAAAAAACCCTTCAATCACTGAGATCAAAACCTACAGTTTCAAAAAACCCAACCCCTCAATCTCCAAAAATCAGACCAAATTAACCCATAAACCCTCAAATAAACAACATCCACAACATGAAATCACGAGAAAAATAACATATCAACATGAAAACAAGTCAAACATAGTTCAAATCAAGCAATCAACATAGGTTTTACACCAAGCCTAGTTTAATTCCAAACACAACAATATAAGCATCAACAACAAAAGGATTTCATACTACTAATAGAAAGAATAATGTTAGTGTCCAGAAGTTACTAGAGTGAAGGCTCCATAAGTAAGCTCTTTTCCCTGCCTTTGTCTGCTTTTGATTTGTTCCCTTCCTCTACTTCTTTTATTCTTCAACTATGTGGTTTGCTGGTTCTTTGTTGTTTGTTAGGTGGTAGTAAAGGGGTCAAGCTTACTATGTCAGAGTTTCAATATGAAACTCTGGATAGTTTAGGTATTTAAGCATATGGTGAATGAGTTGAGTGAAATTTTGGCAGAATTTCAGTGCTAGCCCTTGATGTGTGTCCTTTATGAGCAAATGATGTAGTTATTTATAGGCTGATTCTAGGTTAGAAATTAGTGAGCGTGTGAGAATTTTGAGTGTGTGAGATGAGGGGATTTCATTGCTGAGATACGTGTGATTCTTTGGAGATATTTTGAATTTATTGGTGCGATGCATGTGAGTGAGGAAGGGATTGAGATAATATCAAGTGGTGAGTTACAATTTTGTTATAGAGGTTTTAATTCCATAATTTTGTGGCGCGGAAGGAGTGTGAATCGAGTGCAATTTTGTGAGGCCATGTGCAGAAAATTTTACATTCTTACCATTGTAACAAACTTTTACTGCTATAATTGAAATTGAAATTCAATGATATCTTGCTTTTCTTTCCAATTTCAATAGAATTTTCTTGTAGGTTGTGCATTATTTGATTCAGTTTGGATGAGCCCATGAATGAAAACTGTGTGGTGATCGAATGTTGTAAGCTTTGTATTCTATTTTTATGCTCAATTTGATTCTCTCTTTGTTGATGCTTTTTTATAGGGCTTGGTCACATGTTTTGGGATGGATTGTGCATAGCTTGGCCTTGAAGAAATGGAGCGGGGGTGCAACCGAATGGCAAAATTTTGGGGTTGTGGAAGCTTGTATAATTTGGGTCCAAGTGTGAAAAACTTCTTGTAATTTAGTTTGGCACTTTGTAGTTTTTAAGAACTTGTACGATTTGAATTTAAATGGTAGTAAAAACTTGTAGTGTGACTTAGTCCTTTGTACTACTTAAAATGAAATAAAAAATGTTTTGGATAACTTATGTCTTATGTTTCATGATGCTTCATAGCAACTTGGTTCACTTTGTACATTGTTTAGAAACTTGGTAATGCTTTGTACAATAATAATTAAATTACCTTGTAGAATAAAAGGAAAATTAATATCTAACTTGAAATATCAAATTCAAAAGTGTAAGACCCTAAATTTGACCCTAAGATCCCTCATGACTATCTCATCATATGCATTGACATTGGGATCACACCTTGGCATCCTCCTTACCCCTCATCCATTGGGTTTGCATTGGGAGAGATCATCAATCACATTTGATTGTATCATACTTCATTTTTCTTTGTTTACTAACCCAAATACCAAAAATATGTCAATGTATAGTTTGTTGCTTTTGTAGGTAATGTGTATGCTCACCCATGCTTTATCAAGCTCATATCTAAGGTTTAAGACCCTCAATGCAAGGAGTGCAATCAAGAAGTGATTCACATTGACTCTAAGTATCATATATGGACCCCCATGATCTTCACATGTTATCTTGATCAAGAAATCATCAAGAGTTTGGAGTTTGTTTGCCTTGGAAACCCTAATTCATCTGGGTATCTTGTGTGACTTTTTCAACAAGTTTCTTCAACAATTGATCAAATATTTCAAGGGATACTTCACTCTACATTATCTTATGCATATATGTGTTGGTGTAAGCCCTAGAGACCAATACTTTTGGTACTTGTATCGAATTATTTATTAATAATAAAAGGCTTTTTCTTTATTATGTTTGTTTAATAAAGTCCCTAGAATAACTAGTCCGTTTAATGTATTAAGTGTGACTTAATCATGAGAGTCCATTAAACATAAGGACATTATTCTTAAAGTATCCGTAGTCGAGCCTTATTGTGAAGTGGGATAACATTAAAGCATTAAGACTATTATGTATGTAGACTGATGATCACATCTCATGGATCATGGATAAGGAGTTAACAAGTCTTAAACATAGGTATGAATATTAAGAGTAATATTTATACTGGATTGACCCTCTATGAGAATATTATATATAATGTTACGCAAAGTGTCATAAGTTATTCTCATGGTGATAATGGTGTATACCACCCTTCGACCTGAAACCACTATGGACCCTAGATGTAGAGTCGAGTGCCTTATTGCTGATCAAACGTTGTTCGTAACTGGATGACCATAAAGACAGTTGATGGGTACTCCACAAAGCATGCTGAGGGACATGAGTGACCTAAATGGGATTTTCCCATCCTGCGTAACAAGATAAATGTCTATGAGCCCAATATTGAATTGGACAAGGATGACACGGTTTATGCCTTGCATTCAATATAGACATAAGGGCAAAAGGGTAATTGTACATATAAGTATTATCACAAAAGGATTTGTCAGATCACATGACATTTTCGTGTCTTGGGTAGCAGTGATGTGTTGCTAGATACCTCTCACTATTTATTATGTTAAATACGTGATTTAATATTATTGCCAATGTCGCGAAAACCTACAGGGTCACATGTAACACCCTTCTAAAATACCCCAATTATTTAATTAAAATAACAACATATATCATCAGAGTAAAGGTGCAATTAAGGGTGTCACACAAATACTTCACACCATTCACCATAATATTTAGTCATGCTCATTATTTAATTCAAAACATAAAGCATTGCACAATACGCAGCGGATAGAGATCAAATCGATCATTCAAAACATGTAGCATATTACATGTAACTGGTTCACAACCAACAAGAAACATTTAAAACATCCCATCCCGATGTTACATCTACCAGAGCATGACCCACTAAGGAACTACACTAGACTCCAAGCACTAGCTCCTACTCAATCACTGCTCGTTACCTGAAAAACAGTTGTAAGGGTGAGTTCCTCAATCGATATAATAAGCATTATAAAATATCATGCAATGTTAAGTAATTTAACACATTTCATCACCCAAATCAGATTACCCATTCAGCAACGACAATATCAACTCAATCATACTCAACATCAACACAACACACAACACACAACACACGTATAATACTGGAATACATCCATTCATATCATACGCCATACATACATTATGCAATGAGACTCCATGCATGCGGTACCGACTATTCGTGAACATATAGTTCAACCTCACCGACCAAATCCAGGTACGGCTACCAAGCCCACTAGTCCCACTCATTTGAGACCTAGTGACTCACTCACTAATTCCTCACCATGGGAATTAGCTACCACCCCAAGGGCTATGCTATGCACGCTAATCACCTAGCATGCAAACATCAACAACGATCTACAATGATTTACTCACTAATTCCTCACCATGGGAATTAGCTACCACCATAAAGGCCACAATATGCATGCTAATTCACCTAGCAATGCAACATCATTAACAACAATCCACAATGGATATATGCTCGCACTCTAAGCCAATCAACAGTCCATTCACCAACACATGCATAATATATACATTCACAACATTATGCATATTTTCACACATCATCAGCATATTTATCACATAATCATATCATGTCATGCCAATAAATCAATCACAGTATTAGCACACTCTACTAATACCTATACTACTCAAAACAACAGGAAATAATCCATACTATATCACATACCGCTATAGGCCAACCATCAAATATGAACACAACATTTAAAATACCAATTTTCCCACTTTTCAACAGTGTTAACCGGTTAACGCCCTGGGTTAACCGGTTAACGCAGACCAAAACACGCTTCCTGGCCAAATTTAACAGTGTTAACCGGTTAACGCCCTGGGTTAACCGGTTAACGCAGACAGAACAGCAATTTCTCAGAAATCACAACAGTGTTAACCGGTTAACGCCCTGGGTTAACCGGTTAACGCAAGCAAAACAACAATATTTTCACAGTTCATAACAGTGTTAACCGGTTAACACCCTGGGTTAACCGGTTAACGCAAGACAGAAAGCTGTTCCTGCGCTAACACGAAGCAGAATGCAGAATTCTCCGCATTTTTCCGCCGTTGGAGGACTTCCGGACCTCCGATTTCAATTCCATAAAAAGCTACACTTTCGGGAAATCAAGACTCATCCAATTACAGAGTCAATTACAGCTTTAACACAACTTATCCAACACAATTTTTCAGCATTCAACATCCCAATTAGGGTCAAATCAATGGCTTATCACTACCCATCACATGTTAACCCATAATACCCATTAAACGACGATAAACCCCCCTTACCTGAGTTAATCCGGCAATCCTTTAGCCTCAAGCTCTTCTCTTCTCCAACCTTCTTCCTCTTGCTCTGCCTCTTTGCCCTTTTCCTCTTTTTTGAGCCGCTTCTCTGTTCTCACGTGAAAACCTTTTATTTACCAAATGGACTCTTTTTCTTATTTCCAACTTATATATATTTCCAATAATTATTATTCCAATAATAATAATAATAATCCAAAAATTCCAACTATTTAATTAAATTAATAAATATAATATTAACTTAAATTAAATAATTATCTTATTTTTATCGGGGTGTTACAACTCTCCCCCACTAAAAGAGTTTTCGTCCTCGAAAACATACCTCAAGCGAATAACTCAGGATAAGACTCCTTCATCTGACTCTCAAGTTCCCAAGTCACATTGCCACCTGCTGGTCCTCCCCAAGCTACCTTTACCAAAGCAATCTCTTTACCCCGCAACTGCTTCAACTCTCAGTCCTCTATCCTCATAGGTGATGTTTCAACAGTCAGGTTATCTCTCACCTGTACATCATCTACTTGGACCACATGCGACGGATCAGGAATGTACCTCCTCAACTGAGACACATGAAAAACCTCATGCAAATTCGCAAGCGACGGCGGTAAAGCGATACGATAGGCTACCTCCCCTATCCTCTCCAAAATCTGATAAGGACCAATAAATCGAGGTGTCAATTTCTTTGACTTCAAAGCTCGACCAACACCAGTTATCGGAGTAACACGAAGAAACACATGATCTCCCTCTTGAAACTCAAGTGCCTTCCTCCTCTTGTCGTGATAACTCTTCTGACGACTCTGAGCAATTCTCATCTTCTCCTGAATCATCTTAATCTTTTCCGTAGTTTGTTGAACAATCTCCGGTCCAACTACAGCACTCTCACCGGACTCATACCAACATAAAGGTGTCCGACATCTCCTACCATACAAAGCTTCAAACGGTGCCATACCAATGCTCGAATGAAAACTATTGTTGTAGGTAAACTCAATCAAAGGTAAATAACAATCCCAAGCACCTCCCTTTTCCAAAACACAAGCCCTCAAAAGATCCTCCAGTGACTGAATCGTCCTCTCAGTCTGACCATCAGTCTGCGGATGATATGCAGAACTCAATCTCAGCTTAGTTCCCAAAGCCCTCTGCAAACCTTCCCAGAACTTCGATGTAAATCTAGGATCTCTGTCCGAAACAATACTCGACGGAATGCCATGCAAACTTACAATCTTCTCAATATACAACTCAGCTAATCTCTCTAACGGATAATCCATTCTGATCGGAATGAAATGAGCCGATTTCGTCAATCTATCAACAATCACCCAAATAGCTTCAAAATTCTTAATTGTCCTCGGTAAACCAGAAACAAAATCCATACTGATACTATCCCACTTCCACTCTGGAATAGCCAACGGTTGCATTAGCCCAGACGGCTTCTGATGCTCAATCTTTGACTTCTGACAAGTCAAACAAGAATAAACAAAACTCGCAATTTCTCTTTTCATTCCCGGCCACCAAAATAACTTTTTCAAATCATGGTACATCTTCGTAGCTCCAGGATGAATACTCAGGCCACTACGATGTCCTTCCTCAAGAATACTCTTCTTAAGCTCGGTAACATCCGGAATACACACCCGATTACCAAATTTCAAAACACCATTCTCATCAACTCTGAATTCACCACCTTGACCTTGATTCACTAGAGTCAACTTATCAACCAAAAGCACATCGGATTTCTGACCCTCTCTGATCTCATCCAGAATACCACTCGTTAACTTCAACATTCCCAATTTAACACTATTGTGAGTACTCTCACACACCAAACTCAAGTCTCTAAACTGCTCAATTAAATCCAATTCCTTAACCATTAACATAGACATATGCAATGATTTCCGACTCAATGCATCAGCCACTACGGTTGCTTTACCCGGATGGTAATTCAAACCAAAGTCATAATCCTTCAGAAACTCTAACCATCTCCTCTGTCTCATATTCAGCTCTTTCTGATCAAACAAATACTTTAAACTTTTATGGTCACTGAAAACCTCAAATCTTGACCCGTACAAGTAATGCCTCCATAACTTCAGAACAAATACCACGGCTGCCAACTCTAAATCGTGTGTCGGATAGTTCCTCTCATGAACCCTCAGTTGTCTCGAAGCATAAGCTATAACCTGCTTGTTCTGCATCAACACACCACCCAAACCCAACAATGAAGCATCACAGTAAACCTCAAATGATTCCGACGAACTCGGTAATATCAGAATAGGAGCAGTAGTCAACCTTCTCTTTAACTCTTGGAAACCTTCTTCACATTTTGAGTCCCAAACAAACGCTTGCCCCTTCCTAGTCAACATCGTCAACGGTAACGCCAACTTAGAAAATCCCTCAATGAATTTCCTATAATAACCTGCAAGTCCAAGAAAACTCCTTATCTCAGAAACTGACTTCGGAGCTTCCCACTTAGATACCGCTTCTATCTTAGAAGGATCAACAGCAACACCATCTCTTGAAATCACATGACCAAGAAAACTAACCTCTTCTAACCAAAATTCACACTTTGACAGTTTAGCAAATAACTTCTTTTCTCGTAGAACTTCTAAAACCACTCTCAAATGTTCAGCATGCTCTTCTTCCGATTTCGAATACACCAAAATATCGTCAATAAACACCACAACAAACTTGTCTAGATACGGATGGAAAATCCTATTCATATACTCCATAAATACTCCAGGCGCATTAGTCACACCAAAAGGCATTACAAAATACTCATAATGTCCATACCTTGTTCTGAAAGCAGTCTTCTGAATATCCTCAGTTTTCACACGTATCTGATGATAACCCGATCTCAAATCTATTTTGCTGAACACACTCGCACCAACCAACTGATCCATCAAATCATCAATCCTCGGCAAAGGATACCGATTCTTGATCGTCACTTTATTCAGTTGCCTGTAGTCCACACACAACCTCATAGTACCTTCTTTCTTCTTAACCAATAACACTGGTGCACCCCACGGTGACACACTCGGACGAATAAATTTCTTATCCAACAGATCTTCCAGCTGACTCTTCAATTCAGCTAACTCAACAGCAGACATACGGTACGGAGCCATCGACACCGGCCTAGTACCAGGTACCAAATCAATCGAGAACTCAACTTCACGCTCTAGCGGTAATTCATTCACTTCTTCCGGAAACACATCAGGAAAATCACACACCACAGCTAGATCGCAAATCACCAGTTTATCTTTAGCCTCCAAAGTCGCTAACAGCATAAACAACTCTGCCCCATCTGCTACTGTCTCATTCACCTGCCTTGCTGATAGAAACAAACTCTTTCCTTCCTCAATCTCAGGAAAAATCACAGTCTTATCAAAACAATTGATATAGACTCGGTTAAACACCAACCAGTTCATACCCAGAATAACATCAATCTGCACTAGTGGAAGACACACTAGGTCCATCCCAAAGTCTCTACCAAAAATACTCAAAGGACAATTTAAACAAACTGAAGTAGTAGTCACTGAACCCTTCGCAGGAGTATCAATCACCATACTTCCATGCATCTCAGATATCTCTAACTTAAGTTTCACAGCACAATCCAAAGATATAAAGGAATGAGTCGCACCTGTGTCAATAATAGCTACAAGAGGAAAGCCATTAATATAACACGTACCTCGGATCAAACGATCATCTGCAGAAGTCTCAGAACCCGATAAAGCAAAGACCTTGCCTCCCGACTGGTTCTCTTTCTTCGGCTTAGGACACTGTGGACTAATATGACCCACCTCTCCACAGTTGAAACAAGTCACAGTCTTCAACCGGCACTCTGCAGCCAAGTGACCACCTTTTCCACACTTGAAACACTTCTTCTCAGCACTGGTACACTCATGGAAATGATGTCCAGCCTGACCACATCTATAACACTTAGCAGGGGCACTGGAGTATCCCCCACTAGGTCTCTTCATCCCACTCTGTCTCTGGAAACCTTTGCCAGCTGCATACGGTTTCCCACGATCATTCTGATTCTTGCCTTTCCTATCAACCCTCTGCTGATAGCTCTCCGCTCTGGCTTTGGTATCCTGTTCAAAAATCCTGCAACAGTCAACCAAATCAGAAAACACTCTAATCCGTTGATACCCAATAGCCTGCTTGATCTCGGGACGTAACCCGTTCTCAAACTTCACACATTTCGAAAATTCCCCAGTAGCCTCATCATAGGGAGTGTAATACTTCGACAGCTCTGTGAACTTGGCAGCATACTCAGTAACAGACCGATTGCCCTGCTTCAATTCCAAGAACTCTATCTCTTTCTTTCCTCTGACATCCTCTGGAAAGTACTTCCTCAGGAATCTCTCTCTGAACACAGCCCAAGTGATCTCAGCACTCCCAGCAACTTCCAACTCAGTGCGGGCAGCAACCCACCAATCATCTGCTTCCTCTGACAGCATATGCGTACCGAACCTGACCTTCTGGTTATCGGCACACTCAGTCACTCGGAAGATCCTCTCGATCTCCTTCAACCACTTCTGAGCACCATCTGGATCGTATGCTCCCTTGAACATTGGAGGATTGTTCTTCTGGAACTCACTCAATTGACGAGCAGCTCCCATTCCCACAACATTCGGATTCCCTCCAAGTACTCCAGCTAGCATACCCAGAGCCTCAGCAATCGCAGCATCATCTCTACCTCTTCCAGCCATCTCTATTCTGAAAACCCAACAAGCTAAACAATAAGTACTGATAGGGTCATACAACACCTATCCCGTACAGGGGAAACAGAATAATTACGACTCGACTCGACCGACTATGCTCTGATACCACTAATGTAACACCCTTCTAAAATACCCCAATTATTTAATTAAAATAACAACATATATCATCAGAGTAAAGGTGCAATTAAGGGTGTCACACAAATACTTCACACCATTCACCATAATATTTAGTCATGCTCATTATTTAATTCAAAACATAAAGCATTGCATAATACGCAGCGGATAGAGATCAAATCGATCATTCAAAACATGTAGCATATTACATGTAACTGGTTCACAACCAACAAGAAACATTTAAAACATCCCATCCCGATGTTACATCTACCAGAGCATGACCCACTAAGGAACTACACTAGACTCCAAGCACTAGCTCCTACTCAATCACTGCTCGTTACCTGAAAAACAGTTGTAAGGGTGAGTTCCTCAATCGATATAATAAGCATTATAAAATATCATGCAATGTTAAGTAATTTAACACATTTCATCACCCAAATCAGATTACCCATTCAGCAACGACAATATCAACTCAATCATACTCAACATCAACACAACACACAACACACAACACACGTATAATACTGGAATACATCCATTCATATCATACGCCATACATACATTATGCAATGAGACTCCATGCATGCGGTACCGACTATTCGTGAACATATAGTTCAACCTCACCGACCAAATCCAGGTACGGCTACCAAGCCCACTAGTCCCACTCATTTGAGACCTAGTGACTCACTCACTAATTCCTCACCATGGGAATTAGCTACCACCCCAAGGGTTATGCTATGCACGCTAATCACCTAGCATGCAAACATCAACAACGATCTACAATGATTTACTCACTAATTCCTCACCATGGGAATTAGCTACCACCATAAAGGCCACAATATGCATGCTAATTCACCTAGCAATGCAACATCATTAACAACAATCCACAATGGACATATGCTCACACTCTAAGCCAATCAACAGTCCATTCACCAACACATGCATAATATATACATTCACAACATTATGCATATTTTCACACATCATCAGCATATTTATCACATAATCATATCATGTCATGCCAATAAATCAATCACAGTATTAGCACACTCTACTAATACCTATACTACTCAAAATAACGGGAAATAATCCATACTATATCACATACCGCTATAGGCCAACCATCAAATATGAACACAACATTTAAAATACCAATTTTCCCACTTTTCAACAGTGTTAACCGGTTAACGCCCTGGGTTAACCGGTTAACGCAGACCAAAACACGCTTCCTGGCCAAATTTAACAGTGTTAACCGGTTAACGCCCTGGGTTAACCGGTTAACGCAGACAGAACAACAATTTCTCAGAAATCACAACAGTGTTAACCGGTTAACGCCCTGGGTTAACCGGTTAACGCAAGCAAAACAGCAATATTTTCACAGTTCATAACAGTGTTAACCGGTTAACACCCTGGGTTAACCGGTTAACGCAAGACAGAAAGCTGTTTCTGCGCTAACACGAAGCAGAATGCAGAATTCTCCGCATTTTTCCGCCGTTGGAGGACTTCCGGACCTCCGATTTCAATTCCGTAAAAAGCTACACTTTCGGGAAATCAAGACTCATCCAATTACAGAGTCAATTACAGCTTTAACACAACTTATCCAACACAATTTTTCAGCATTCAACATCCCAATTAGGGTCAAATCAATGGCTTATCACTACCCATCACATGTTAACCCATAATACCCATTAAACGACGATAAACCCCCCATACCTGAGTTAATCCGGCAATCCTTTAGCCTCAAGCTCTTCTCTTCTCCAACCTTCTTCCTCTTGCTCTGCCTCTTTGCCCTTTTCCTCTTTTTTGAGCCGCTTCTCTGTTCTCACGTGAAAACCTTTTATTTACCAAATGGACTCTTTTTCTTATTTCCAACTTATATATATTTCCAATAATTATTATTCCAATAATAATAATAATAATCCAAAAATTCCAACTATTTAATTAAATTAATAAATATAATATTAACTTAAATTAAATAATTATCTTATTTTTATCGGGGTGTTACATCACACACAAAGGGACAGATTGATGAGAGATAGAGTAACTAAGGAACACTGTAAGATACGGTGCACTTAAGTGAATTGTATAACATCGTAAGGTATGGTGTACTTAAGTAGAATACGAAATATGGTAAGGTACCACGTGCTTAAGTGATTTTGACATATTATAAGATATGGGTGACATACACTTAAGTGGGCTTTTTAGCTTGCAGCCCACATAAGTGGTTCTATAAATAGAACCCTTGTGCAGAAGCACTTGTGCAGTTGTAATTTCGTTTCTCTCTCTCTCACACACTCAAAGCCTTCATTCGTAGCAACTAGCATTGAGATTGAAGGAATCCGTTCGTGTGGACTGAGTAGAGGCGTTGTCACCATTAATGTTCGTGATCGCTCCGTAGATCTGCGTCAAAGGTTTCAATCTCCACAAGAGGTAACGATTCTATCACTGATTATGCACATTCGTAAGGATCACTAAAGGAGAATTTTTTTAAATTACGCTGAGTTTTGGATCGCTCTTCTCCTTCAGTGGTATCAGAGCCACTTACGAAACCATGCATCTGATAGCTGTTTATTTTCTGTATTTTTTGTATGAATACGATTAAAAGATAGAATGAATCAAAGAATAAACGAGTAATTAAATTTGGCATCATGTGTGTACGATTTGGATGATTGATGTTGACTATGCTTCAGAATCCGACGTTAGTATGGTGAAGCAGCGATACATCGATCGTCCATAGGTTACACAATTAAGATCGATCAAGTTATATATATGATATAAGTAATCCTGATGTAAAATACAGTATATATGATATACTGTTTCTGTTTCGTTTATTCAAACACTTAATAGTTGTTTTCCTTTGAGCGATCAATGGTCATTTGCTTTTTGATCCGACATTAGTATGGTGAAGCAATGATGTGTTGATCAATCATACTGAATTAACAATCGAGGTGTGTTTGACGGTCTGAAATTGGTGCATTAGGGTTCATGACGGCACAAGGGTTGTATTGCCAAAGAGTTATGCGATTAGGGTTGTGACTGCGCAAGAGTTATGCTTTAAAGTATCAAGTGTTGATGCAAAAAATGACGTCGATTTCAAATGAATTGTTCATTAAAATTTTGCGTCGGGGCGCTGCCCCTAACAACCCTGCAAGGGGGCGCTTCCCCCTTAACCCCCGTCCGCTGAACGGTCAGCGAAACCACCGGCTAACTCTGCGTAATGTGATCGGTCGCCGAAATTGCATTTGGTTTTAATTAATTGACAGAATTTAAATTAATAATAATAATGTGTTTATTATTATTGTCTTATGGTGATCAGTTATGGCCTTAATTTTCCTTTATTTTGTTTTGAGATTTTAAAATGCGACTTGTGTGTCGTGCTTCTCTTTTAATCTCTTAATGTAACTTCTTTTCTCATCTCACTCACTCGTATGTAAAACGAGTTTCTTTTATGTAATGTTATGTTATGAAGAAAGAGAAGAATACAATATCAAAGGAGGACAACCTTGAAGATCTTGCTTGGAGAATCTTAGATCGTTATTAGGTTAGCTTAGGTTCTCTCATTGGCTTGGGAGAACAATTGCGCTAGGGGCTATAACTGATTCATTATGTATGTTGATGCATGTGAATGTATATTGATGCATGTTAGAGACGATTTATATGATAAATAAGCCGGTGAGATCAGAATAATTGCAAATTTCCTCAAATTAAATATTAAGTTTATGCTTTCTAAGTTTTAGCACTCATCAAGACTAGTATCGAATAATGTAGGTTTCCCCTACGTGAGGTGCATATTCTATATTAGTAAGGTGCGATGGGATAATTGTAATATCCAATTTCTAAAACAATGGGTCAAACTTAACTAAATAATTATAATAAGATTATATATGTTTAGAAGCAAAAGTTGGAAATGATCTATGTGATGGATTGGAATAAGGAGTTATTCACCCAACTAAAATGTTCGAGAGTTGTATTAGATACAATTGGAAGGAATTCCTACTTGTTAGCTCAAATTTTCGACGCCCACCACAAATTACCAAAATTGGAAAATATGCACAGCTGGTTTTGACCAAGAAGTGATTCGACCAGCTGGGGGTAGACCGACTTAGCTGATTGGATAAAGATCAAGCTTGTAGCTGAAATTTCGGAGCAGTTCCTTGAGGAGCGATTAGAAAGCGGTTTCGATCAAAGATTTGAAATTTAAATAAAGGAGGGAAGATTACCTTCGTTAGAAACCGCGAGGACACGCGTGGAGCAGAGTGAGCGAACACACGCATGCAGGGCGCCACGTGTATCGACGTTATTGAAGGACCGTCAAAGCGGTTATTTCGATCCAGTATAAATATAGGGTCTTAGTGTTAGAAAAGTGTGTATCAAATTGTGTACAAAATCTGTAAATTTACTAAGTATTCGTGTGAAGAAGAACTGTAAAACGCAGAATGTACGTTGTCTACACCATTGTTTAATCATTTCAAAGCATTATAAATTTGTCTTTACTTTCTCTTCAGAAACATTCTTCCTTGTTCTTTCCTTTCAAACACTTTGTTTTTACTTTGTCATTTGCAAGTTTAAAGATCCTTAGTTCCTTTCTTTGCCTTAAACTTTTACCTTACAGTCTTAAAGATTCCAGTGCTTACAAACCTTTTTTATTACTTTCAACCCTTTTACAATTCCCGCTGTTTACTTCATTTTTCTTTCTAAACGCTTATTTAAGACTTTTTATTTTCGTTTAAGTCACTCTTTTGTCCTTAATTTTCTTTAATACTCTGATCTGACGTTTAGTTTGATCATTTATTACTATTACGTTTACGAGACACTTATCACATGTCCTAGGATCAATCTGATTGATCCTGTGAGTAACCACATTTAGAAATTTGGAAGATCATCATTTGTTTACCATTTTTCAAGGTAAACAAATTGGCACGCCCAGTGGGGCCACTGCTAACGTCACGTATTGTGTAGCATTTTTTATTGCTAAGTTCTGTTTGAGAAAAGAGTCGTTGTATACTTTTAAGAAGTGATAAAAGAGCCATAAACGACGAACAACGAATAGGAAGAGAATCACAGACGGTGATGGCGAATAAGAATCCTCCAGAAACTCAGAATTCTTAAAATCCGTCAACTAGCAACATAGTGCCTCCTTCTTCTTCGGTAGGGACAAACACGGGCATAACACATGCGTCCGAAATAGTTTCGTCTATGGTGAGTTCAATGCCTACACATTTGATCTCCCATTCTGAACCAATTTTGACTTACGTTGGACCTAGGGGACCTCCCCACACTCCTTCACCAATTAGGGACATCCCAAATAGGACGTTGGTACCCCCTGGTTTTTCAATACCATTTAGCGGTCGAGAACAGTCGTATGGAATACCAACTTCAATGATGGCTAATCTACAGAACATGGGTTCTACTTTTTCGGAACCGGCGGCTAACATAAATTCACCAGTACAAGGGTCATGGATAAACGCGGGTCGAACCAATCAAGCGTTAGGTCTAAGACACCCAGTACAATTACCCACTCTTACCAATAATTATATGGTGGCATGGAGGCAACAGATGGACGAAAGTAATCATGAAATGGTCCAGATGTTAACCCAAACTTTGGCCACTATGCTAAATCCTCTGATTCAGAATACAACTCAGTCGAATCAACAGATGACGGCACAAGTGGCTTGAATGTCTGAGTTTCTTGGTATACCTCAGCACTAGCATCCCCTGCTTAGGGATTGGGTAAGAGAGAATCAAGAGCTCACGTTTGAGAAGGACCTCACCATTAACCAGATCCCACAAAATCAAGGGGGAAGAGTAGTACCTCCTAGGATCGAACCACATGTACCTAGGGAACCAAGGATGTTAACATTAAATAGGAATCAAAATGCCGACGATATCATATGGCAAGTTCGACATAATGATGTGGTAGTAGATAATAACCTAGCAGCTATATTCGAGAGAATTATGGTTCGAAATGGGGTAAATTTTGGCCTTAGAAGACCAAATTATACGTCCCCTTTAGCAGAATATGCCTTACAGACAAATGCGTCTCTGAGGACCAAAATCCCCAAATTCACCAAGTATGTTGGGGATACTACTGAGTCTACTATCGAACACGTGGCGAGATATCTAATCGAAGCTAGAGATATGTCAAATAACGAGAGTCTTCAGATGAAATTTTTTCCAAGTTCTCTTACAAAGAATGCTTTCACATGGTTCACAACTTTGCCCCAAAATTCGATCCATTCGTGGAACCAGATAGAAAGAATGTTCCATGAACAGTTCTACATGGGGCAAACGAAGATAAGTTTGAAAGAGTTGGCTTGTGCCAGACGAAAATTCACTGAGCCAATTGACGACTACCTGAATAGATTTCGACTACTCAAAGCCAGGTGTTTCACGCAAGTACCAAAGCATGAGTTGGTCAAAATGGCCGTTGGGGGCCTTGATTATTCGATTAGAAAGAAATTGGATACTCAATGCCTAAGGGATATGGCCCAGTTGGCTGACAGAGTTCGACAGGTAGAACGTTTAAAAGAAGAAAAGGCTAGGACAAACAAAGGTAAAAGGGTAGCCTATGTCGATTTTAGGAAAGATCACAAAGACTCAGGTCATGAAGTTCCAGACTTCGACGCTACTAAGATCGATCTTGCTGGATTGACACAGGGGTCACCATATGCGTGCAAAGTTTTAGCCCATTTGAACGGAAAAAAAAACTCTGTCGAACCTGAAAAGAATGACAGGTTTCCTAAGAAAACATATACCTTCGATGTTATAAAATGTGACAAATTTTTTGACTTATTGGTTAAAGATGGTCAAATGATAGTACCCCCGGGTGCTAAAGTACCCCCTTTAGAACAAAGAAAGAAACATGGGTTTTATAAATACCATAGTTTTTAGATTATAAAACGTCTCAATGTTTTCTTTTCAGGGATCTAGTGCAGAATGCAATCCAGGAGGGAAGACTTTAGTTCAGTGATAAGCCACGAAGCTAGATGAAAATCGACTCCGATCCTCTACAAATTGCTGAAGCTCATTATACTGAGCCAGAGGAGGTGAATTTCATTGAAGTTGTTGATGATTTATGTATGACCGAAGTTACTGAAGACTTCGTCCATAGGCCTGTCATGGTTAAAGTACATGAGTACTCCGAGCAGGCACCTCTTGACGGTTTGGCCCTAAGGGGTACAGAGGACATCAAGAAAGAAAATGTTGAAGCCTCAGATGTCAAGGATGTTGGAAATTCAAAGTTAATGATGATCACTAAAGAAATCGTTGATAATTTCATTCGGTTGGACAAGGCCACTGATGGCCTTCAAAAACAATTCCAAAAGTTGGCTATTACTGAGGATATCCACATGGAAGTTAATATGGTGGAGGTATCTCGAGAAGTCTCAATAGAAGTCGATGATGAAGGTAAACAAGAGGAATACAACAAGGTCGCCTTCCCTCAAGAGGAAGAAACACTATCGGAATTCCTCCGAAGGTGCCAAAAGAAGAAATCGGAAGTTATGTTATGCCCCAGTGTAGCACCTCAAATTTGCACCTATCATTGTACATACATTTTCATATTAGGTCCTAGCATATCATGGTCCATTGCATAGCATTGCATTGCCTCATTTGCCTCAAGTGCAAGCCAATCAAGGAATTAGGTCAAACTGATCAGGAGATCAGTCAACCAAGCAAGCAAGTGCATTTCTCAAGGAGCCAAGGCCCTAGGGTTTGTCCAACAAGATCACATGACTTGGGGGTCCATTTGAAGTGTTCAAGTCAAGGGTTGAAGGCTCAGAGGTCATCAGTTCACACACAGACAGTCAAAAACCCTAGACAGTCAACAGTCAGTCAAAGCAGTGGATGGTGGCCATTCTTGTGGGATTTGGGCACCATGATCAATAATCAAGAGTTCATACAACTTGGGACATCATTTGAAGTCAAGTTCTCAAGGAATTAGGGTTTGGAAGTCATCAGTCAATGCGCAGTCAGCCAGAAACCCTAAAAGTCAACTGTTGGTCAACTGTCCATTTAATCAGTGATTTGATGACTGGAATTGGTTTGTGAGAGCTCATTCATGGCCAAATAGTCCTCATATATCATGTCAAACACCATCATGGAAGAATTTGAAGCCAGAGCAAAAATTTCCAAAAATGGAAACTAGGCCTGTAATTGAAACTTACCAAAAATGGAAAGTCTTGATCCTCAAACTTACATCATGATACAAGCTTCAAATGAATTTTTTCCCAACATGAAAGTTGAAGATCTTGTTCTCCCATTTCCAAAAAGTCCAAGAACTCTCAATTCCCATGTGTGGTTGGCAAGTTATGATCGAATCGATTTCAGAAATTCTTGAACTTCAAAAGGCCATATCTCTCAAACCGTTTGGCCAATTTGGGTGGGGTTTTTTCCTACAAGTCACATTTGATCTCCTCTTTCCAAAAATATAAATTTCATGAGCCAAAACCTTGCCAATCAAAATGGCATTTTTTGACTTGTCTCATTTAAATTCAAGTTTGACCAAGAGTTGACTTTTTGATTTAATCATCTTTTAACCATTTGGCCATTGGAATATGTTCAGAAATGTTATTTAAAACTTGTTGGGAGCCCATTCCCATGAAGTACATACAGCCCATGCTAGCTTGCTTGAAAATTGGAAGAAAGTACCATTTTCCAACCACCACATCCCACAACCATGCCTGGTACTGTCCAGCAAACTTTGAGCATGATTTTCTGTCATGGCTAATCCCTAGTAGCAGAAGAAAAACCACATTTGACAGCAGAAGAAAGCATGGCTCACTCTCTAAAAATCTGACCTTGCTGTTACATTTCAGGGGGCTGTCAAAAAAAAACTCATAATGAATTGAGTTTGGGTTGGCTTAACACAGACATTTTTTTCATCATTTTGGAAGAGCTAGCCAACATAACCAACTGCACACAGCACTCTCTCAAACCTCACCTTGCTGTTTTGCATTCCAAATTTTTCTGTCAAAAGCACAAAGGGACCAAACCCTACCTCACCACATAGAAATGTCCAACAGCATGGCCTAGCTTGAGAACCTCAAACCTCACTTGCTGTCATGAAAGAGCAGCAGCAGACCAACCAAAACCCCTCTCACTTGCATTTTCCAAAATTCACCATGAACCAAACCTGAACCTGGCACTGTGATTTCAAACCTTGCTAGCAACCCTCCAAACCAGCAAAAGCCACCTTCACTCACTTCCTCAAGAATTGACTTGGCTTGGCCATTTCCAACTCTCAGTCCAAACACAAAAGCAACCTAACCTGGCCTTGCTTGTGACAAGAATCAAACCTCATTTTCTGTCAAAACATAACATAGCAGACCATCAAAACTTCATTCATTTTCTAAACATCATCTCATCTTGGCATTTGTCTAAAGTCTGTCCCAAAACCAAAAGAACTGAAGCATGGCATTTTGTTGTTTCCACATCTCTTCATCATGTTTAAACCAACAGCAGCCAACCTAACCAACAGATCACAAACCAACTCACTCATGCTAAAATCCTCACTCTCTCATTGGATTTCTTCACCCAAATGGCAAATTCTGTTCACAAACAGAAACAACATCAAAACAGAAAATGATAACTTCATTTTTCTGTCAAAAAATGAAACCAGCAGCAGCATCAAACACATCATACAGCAAGAGACCTTGGTTAACTCACTCATGCTAAAATCCTGATTCTCTCTCATTTGGCAAGATGGCAAAATTCTATCAAAAATAGAAGCAACCTAGCAGCAAACTTCACTTCATTTTTCTGTCAAAAATGAACAAGTAGCAGCCAAACCAGCAAAAAGCCTTGGTCCTCTCATTTTCTCTCAAGCCTCACTTTGGCCATTTTTCTAAAACCTGTCCAATAGGCAACTTCTCAACAGCAGACCTTAATGTCATTTCCTGTCTAAAAATGAACAAGTAGCCACCATCTAACCACAGCAAAAGGCCTTGATGCTCTCATGCTCAAAAATCACATTCTTGCACTTTTCAAAACCTGTTCCAAAAAACTCCAAAGAACCAAGGCATTGCACAATACCAAATAGCATGGTCCTTTCCTCATTCCCTGTCATGAGGAACTAAGAGCAGCCATACAAGCCTAGCCAAGATTGCAAACAGAATTGATGTATTCTCTCACATGTAAAAACCTCACTTTTGGCCATTCCAAATTTCTGTCAAAGACCAAACCCTGCCTTGCCTAAAACACAGTCCAAGCATCATTTTGAACTGATTACCATTGCATTTTCATACCTGCAAGCAGCTTTGGAGCAACTGGTTTTCCTCAAAGCAATTTCCATAACAGCACTCGTGTCCCTCCATTTCAAGCATCAATGAGCAAAGTACTTCAAACACTCATCACTTGAAGACCTAAAGAGCATCTGTTTCAGGCTAAAAGGACCAAACAACAACTGTTTCTCATTCTGCTTCAAAAATAGGTAAGTGCCCGACCCTCTCTTTTCATCAAACCATGCTATGTTTTTGATAGTCCTTGCCTTGCTGAATGTTGTGAGCTTTATATCATTTGATTTGGTTAACCATGTTGCAAGAAATCTGAACTTTCATTTTCATGAACAAATATGTTTTCCCTCGATTTGGTTTGTTTAGGTTGATTTAATGAAAATGGATAGCACATTCATGTTGTATGTTGCATAATGATTCTATTGATGTGCTTGATTTGTTATTCTGGGCCTTTTGAAAATTCGAGCTCATGAAGGTGATGAAGTTGTTGCTGCTGTTGCATAAACCTTAGCCTGCCCAGAAATCCACATGAATGGTGTTTGTTGTGTTTAGTTGTGTCTGCTTGATTGTTGCATGATTGTTATGTGCCATGATGCTGGTGAAACCATGTTTGATTGCTGTTAATGATGAACCATGAAGATGAGTATGCCCTGCTGTTCATGCCAAACCCTAAAACCTGCCCAGAAATCCACATGAATTGTGTTCTGTTTGTTTGTGTTATGATGCTACATGAGTATTAATGCCATGCTGTTGTGTGATTGGCTTGGTTTGATTTTCGTTTGATGATTTTGAGCATGAATTGGATGAATGTTGCTGCTAAAACCCTAGGGTTTTTGAACCCAGAAAGCTTGAACATCCATTGGCCCTCTGCACTGTTTCATTGGGCAACAGCCAATCACAACATTTCGTGGCCCTTTGCAAAACGCATCGTTTTGATTAATGATGCCCATAATTACAAAAATGCCACGCTGACTTCCTTTGACTCACTTAAATCATGTTATGTGTTCATGTTTGCTTCCATTTGTTCATTCAACTTACAAAATCCATTTTTAATTCATTTCAACTCCAAAAATTATGGGATTTTTTGCATTGTGACCTGTTGGATGTCTAGTATTTTACCATGATTTTTAATAATTTTTCTGATCATTGGATTTTAATTGGCTCTAGGGTTTTTGTTATGTGACCATAAATGATACATGTTGCCAAAACAATTGTGAAATACTCATGTTGCATCCATTGGTTCTGAAATTTTTTGTGGAGAAACTAGACACATTCACCTTTGTTTTGATATAAAGTTTGTGCATTTATCATATGTGGTGTGTGAGCTTTGAGTTTTTGAAGTTAGGTGTTACATTTGGTGCCACACCATGAATGTGCATTTTCCCAATTTTGGTTGACATGTTTCCTTACATCCAAATGACCCCAAATTTTGCATGATCCCTCCCTTACATGTCTAGTTCATGTGTGATTTTTCCTGGATTTAATTGTGCAATTTTCCATTTGATTGTGAATTTTCTTCCCTGCCTAGTCAATGGTTGACTTTATATGATACATGTTGCCAAATCCTTTGGGAAATTCTCATACCATATTGTATGATCATGAAATTTCATATGTGATAACTAGACATATTGAGCTTTGCATTGGTGTTAATCCCATCCATTTCTCATCTGTTTTCATTTTGTTATGATTTTTTGAAGTTGACCCATGATTGTTGACCTTCTTTATGCTTACTTGAAACTTGTTTGACTTCATGATTTTCATTGACTGCCTTCCTCTCATCCAAATGCCATGAAATTTGACATGCTTACTATGCTAGATGTTAGGATTGAGTGTGAATTATCTGATGATTTTTGAAAATATTTGGGTTGACTTTTGATGCAAGTCATTCTGTTGACTTCTGTGAGCTTCTAAATGCTATACTTTGACTTCAAATGTTCATGAAATGATAATAATGCATGATTTGAATGTGAGACCAATTGAGATTGATTCTTAAATGTTTGAATTTAACTTTGGTTGACTTTTCTTTGCTGTTTTGACTTTTTTCATTTGTTTTTGACCCCAGGCTTGTCCTAGGGGTCTTTTGGACTTACAATTGAGTTAATGTTTCAGGTTAAGCACCAATGCCTCAAAGATCATTCAAACTTATTTGAACTTGATTGTTTACCATGTGCTAACCTTTGTTTTGTAGGTGTGACTCATGTGTTTGAGTCTTGCTTTGCACAGTTGATCATCTGTTTTGTTTGTGAATCCCATTCCTTTTGCTTTTAACTGTTGAATTGCATACTGATTGGTTTGACTTTTTCAGGTACTTTAGTTGCTTAAGTTCTCTGAACTTGATTTGCTTTGCTTTTTAGCAACTTGCTTGAGGTATAATCTCTGTTACTTCATGTAGTCTGGAGACCCGGCCTGTTATTTGGCCGGGCAAATTGTCTGAAGTCCTCCTTAAGAGGCAATGCTTGTGTATGTTTAATTTGTCCTTGTACAGAGTCAAAGACCTCCTAAGTGAAGAGGCAATTGGTAGATCAAAGGGATAAGCAATCTATCCCCTACTATTCAGTGGGTCTCCTCAGTGCTCCCATTACATGGTTGTAGCACTGAGATCTTAACCCAAGATCTTGTGCAATTGCACAGTTGAGTCAGTATCCAATGTGTAGAAGGGTTCCCACTTTCTGAACCCACACATTCTTGTCAAATGCTCTCCCAGGCCAGGGATAGAAGCAATGAGGCACACCCCTCATCACCTTTCATCTGCTTCACCTTAGCCCCTCAATGGCAAGGTTAAGAGCACATTCACCCAGTTCCAGAGGTTTGTTTGTTGAGGTTGATATGACCCATCGACTAAAACCTAACCCTTGTTTGAGCCACTTGCTTGTGTATAGTGTGTGCTATCTGTGCTTGTAGGATTGTTTGACTTGCTTCCTGTGCAAGTTAGGATTGTTTGACTTGCTTCCTGTGCAAGTTAGGATTGTTTGACTTGCTTCCTGTGCAAGTTAGGATTAGTTTAGACTTGCTTCCTGTGCAAGTTAGGTTTTGCTTGGCTTGCTTCCTGTGCAAGTTAAGTGTGTGTGGCTTGCTTCCTGTGTGAGCCATGCTTAGGATAGGTTGGCCCTTGGGCCATTTAGCTAGAAACCTTAACTTAGGGATGATTTGCATGATAACATCTAGGCTCGAGTCGTAGTCTCCCTAGTTGTGTCTCCCTCTGTTGTCTGGTTAGGCTAGTCCTTTATCCCTCTGTAGGGGAACTACATCGCCCTGATCTTCATACCAGATGAAGTATGTAGGCAGGAGATTGAGCTGATCTCTCCGGGCGCCCTTTTTTTCTTTTGTGTGTGTTGTTTGACAGTTGCTAGGCTCGAGTGCCTGACTCCTTAGCAATTTGTTGTCTGTCTGTTTGAGTGTGTGCTTGACAGTTATAGGCTCGAGTCCCCGACTCCCTACTAACTTGTTTTGTTGTTGTGTGCTTGGAAGCTAATGTAAGTCCATCGAGTGGCATTTGGGTTCCAGTGTGCGTGCGTTTTGGTCCGGATGCTGATGTAAGTCCAGCAATTGGCATTCAGGCTCCATGTTTGCCTTCTTGTGTGTGTTTTGGTTCGGATGCTGATGTAAGTCCAGTGATTGGCATTCGGGCTCCACGTTTGCCTATTTTTGTTTGTTTGTGTGCGTGTCAGCCGAGCTACGAATGCTCTGATTCTTCTCTCGTCCGAGAAGATACGTATGCATAGGATACGATATCCTAGCGAGCATGTGTCGTCTCCCCAGTCCGAACTACTTCGACTCTGATGTCTATGCTTGATAGACTAAGTAGGCCCAGGATGCGATATCCTGCCGAGTCAGTTTCAGTCAGTTTCTTTTGTCTCTTTCAGCCAGTGTGTGTGTGAGTATGAGCAGTGTTTAGCAACCAATTTATCCTTCCTTTTGTGCGTGGATCCCGTAGAGTACTACGGATGCGTAGGGGTGCTAATACCTTCCCTTCGCATAACCGACTCCCGAACCCATACTCTTTGGTCGCGAGACCATGTTCTTTTCCAGGTTTACTTCGAGCGTTTCCTTTCCCTCTTTTGGGATAAATAACGCACGGTGGCGGCTCTGTTGTTTCTTCTTTTCCCGCCGGTTTTTCGCGCGATGCGACAGCTGGCGACTCTGCTGGGGACCTAGAGAAGTTGACCTGTGCTGGTCCATCTTCCCTGGGCGAGTCTCTCCTAGCGCTCTCTAGGTTAGGGTTTGGTTGCTTTGTGCTGTGTTTATTTTTTGCATTCACTATTTACTGTTTGCATTCATTGTCTATTGTTTGCATTTATGTTTGTAATTATGTTTGCATTCATATTCATCTGTTCACCTGGCTGGTTGTCTGTTTCTCTCTGTTGGGGTGGGAGTTACATGAGGTAAAAGGCCCAATACCCAGGCCATGAGTGAAATCTAGGATACTTAGGAATAGAGTGATTCATGGGAAGCGGGTGGTGTACGCCACTTAGCGGAACATTGATATCACGAGCAGTTCAGACTCTGATGGGGTATTATCGGTGCATACATCGGGTGTGCACAGGATGATATTCTTGAAAGGGTTGTTTATCCTGCGTTTCTCTTGACCTTACCCTGGCCTAGACTACACCCGTGAGTGGGGAAGGGTTCATCATTACAGGTACTGTTGGTGACTTATGGTTTTGTTGGTGACTTTGGGTTCAGACAACAGTATATTCAGTTGACCTTGGATTTTCAAGTTGGATTTGGGTTCTGAGTTTAGACCGAAGCTTCGACTTTGTGATCAGAGATGCACCGCCAGCCAGTTGTGTCTGCATCATGTGCATCATAGCATATTTATTTTCAAAAAGATACGCAAAAAAAAAAAAAAAAAAAAAAGAAAAAAAAGAAAAAAAAGAGAAAGAAAAAAAACTAATCCCTGCATGCATATCATTTCTCAGGTACATTCCAGAGCTTGTTCATTAATAGAGATGGCAACAGTCCCAGAGTTGAAGCGGAAGACTTGTATCTATGTTTTTCACCGGGAGCCTTTGACGCCTCTGATTGAGTTGGGCAGTCTTGTGACCAGTGATCGTCTGTGGGGGTTCGTGAATCAGTATGGGGATATCCTGACAGTGTTGAAGACAGTAGTTGACCCGGTGCCGTTGCAGACACTTCTTCAGTTCTATGACCCGGAGCTTAGATGTTTCACATTCCAAGATTACCAGTTAGCACCTACTCTCGAGGAGTATTCTATACTGTTGAGCATCCCGATTCAGCATCAGGTTCCTTTCTTGGACGTACCAAAGGAGGTTGACTTTAAGGTTGTTGCCAGAGCTCTCCGGTTGAGTGTTAAGGAAGTTTGTGATAATTGGAAGCCCAGTGGGGGAGTTGTGGGTCTGCCATTGAAGTTTCTTCTGAGAATAGCCAGAGATGAAGCAGAGAAGGGAAATTGGGAAGCTTTTCACGCACAGCTTGCCGCCTTGATATATGGAATCATCCTATTTCCCAGTATGCCAAATTTTGTTGACCATGCTGCCATCAGCATTTTCATCAGAGGAAATTCAGTCCCCACCTTGTTAGCTGATACTTACTATGCCATCCACAGTAGGCATGGTAAGGGTGGAGCCATCAGGTGCTGTCTACCTCTCCTGTTTAGATGGTTCATGTCACTCCTGCCTGGTAGTGGACCCTTTGTGGACACTCAGAGCACTCTCAAGTGGACTCAGAGGGTCATGTCGCTCACCTCTTATGACATCAGATGGCAATCTTACCGGATGAATGTGAAGAATGTTATTATGAGCTGTGGAGAATTCCGGAATGTGCCACTCGTGGGGACCAAGGGTTGTATAAATTATAATCCAGTTCTTTCTCTTCGCCAGTTAGGTTTTGTTATGAGTAGAAGACCACTTGAAGCTGAGATAGCTGAGAGTGTGTACTTTGAGAAGAAGGATGACCCTGTTAGGTTGGAGCAGATTGGGAGAGCTTGGAAGTCCATTGGTGTCAGAGATGGATCCGTCTTAGGGAAGAAGTTTGCCATAGCCATGCCTGATTACACTGATTGGGTAAAGAAGAGAGTGGAAACTTTGTTGCTACCCTACGATAGGATGGAACCGTTGCAAGAGCAACCACCCTTGATTCTTGCTGATAGTGTGCCTGCTGAGCACTATAAGCAAGCTCTGATGGAGAGTCGTCGGTTGAGGGAGAAGGAGCAAGACACCCATATGGAGTTATACAAAGCTAAAGCTGATAGGTTGCACATGGCCCATCAACTCAGGGAAGTGCAAGGAGAAGATGCTAGCAGAGCAAGGAGCAAGAAGAGATCATATGAGGAGATAGAGTCTATGTTGGATGAGGAGCATAGGGAGCGCTTGAGACTGCAGAGAGCAGAAGCCAACTATCAGAAGAAGATCAGAGACCTAGAGAAGCAACTCAGAGACAAAGACGCTCAGTTGAAGAAGGAGATGGAGTTGAGACAGAAATCAGAGGACTATCTTGGAGGAGAAGTCTTGGAGCTCAGAAGACAGTTGAAGGAGAAGATCACCCCTCTACCAGAATGTTCAGAATGCACACTGTTGATAGACCAGTGCCATTACCTGAAGACCCTCATTCCAGAAGACCGTCTGTCTTAGTTTGTATCTTCGTTTGTGTTTTGTTGAGAATCACCTCCAGGCTTGTTGGATGGGATTCATTTCTTTGTACTCCGTCTTTGGATCTTCATTGTTGAGAATCACCTCCAGGCTTGTTGGATGGGATTCATTTCTTTGTACTCTGTTTATGCGAATTTTCTGTTGACTCGGTGGTATTGACCTTTTTACCCTTATGTATGGATAAGGTTGTCAGTATTTCCTTGTTGTTCTCATTTTCCTTGTATCTGTTTGTCCTCTTGTTGCTGCAGGTTGCCATCTTTTCAGGATGGGTCAGGCTCTTTGAATGCCTGAGAAATGAGCATATCATGCGCATCATACGCATCATTAGCATCATACTCATATCATTTTGCATAACAGGTGTTCTTGGTCGTGGCTTCTCACTCTGGTTCCTGTTTTAGGCAGGATAGCTGATCAACGTCCACACCGCTACTCAACAAGACTGAATCAACAGAGAAGTATGGATCAATTTCAAGCAGAATTGGCTGAGATGAAGGCTAGCATGGCCCAGTTTATGAATATGATGCAAGGGGTTGCACAAGGTCAAGAAGAACTTCGAGCTATGGTTCAAAGACAAGAGGCTGCAAATCCACCGGTCAACCATGCTCCGCCAGAGGGAGGCCCGGTCAATGATAACAATGTTGCTGCTGCTGTACCCATCAACAACTATGCTGTAGGTGATGAGTTGGGGGGTATTCGAATCAACGGTCAACCTATTGTTCCAGATGCCGCTAATGCCAGAGTAGTCCGTGCTCCGGCCCGTAATCCTGTTCCGATTGTTGACAGACAAGAGGATATGTTCTCTCTGCTCAGTGAAGACGAAGACGTTCTGGGAAGGGTTAACGAGAGAGACCGTAAAGTTGAAGCTCTTGCTGAGAAGATCCGTGCTATGGAAAGTCAGAATTCTCTCGGTTTTGATGTTACTAATATGGGGTTGGTTGAAGGTTTGAGAATCCCTCACAAGTTCAAAGCACCGTCCTTCGATAAATACAACGGTACTTCTTGCCCTCGCACCCATGTGCAGGCTTATTATCGAAAGATCTCTGCGTATACCGATGATGAAAAGATGTGGATGTATTTTTTCCAAGACAGTCTATCTGGGGCTTCTTTGGACTGGTACATGGAATTGAAGAGAGATTCTATCCGCTGTTGGAGGGATCTGGGTGAGGCCTTTTTGAGGCAATACAAACACAACATGGACATGGCACCGAGCCGGACTCAGCTGCAGAGTCTTTGTCAGAAATCCAATGAGAGCTTCAAGGAGTACGCTCAGAGGTGGCGTGAACTGGCTGCTAGAGTTCAACCCCCTATGCTGGAGAGGGAGTTGACAGATATGTTTATTGGTACTCTTCAAGGTGTGTTTATGGACCGGATGGGGAGCTGCCCATTCGGTAGTTTTTCTGATGTTGTCATTTGTGGAGAGAGGACTGAGAGTTTGATTAAAACTGGGAAGATTCAAGATACTGGTTCCTCTTCTTCTAGGAAGCCGTTTGTTGGGGCACCTCGTCGAAGAGAGGGTGAAACTAATGCTGTTCAACACCGCAGAGATCAGAATAGAAGTGAATACCGTCAAGCTGCTGCAGTAACCATTCCGGCACCTCAACCTCGTCAGCAACAACAACAAAGAGTTCAACAACCACAACAACAACAACAGCAGCGTCCTTTCCAGCCTAGGCAGAAGTTACAGGCTGATAGAAGATTTGATCCTCTGCCTATGTCTTACGCAAAGCTACTACCCGAACTACTCCGGTTAGGGTTTGTAGAGTTGCGTACGATGGCCACTCCAACAGTGCTGCCTCCTGGCTATGATGCTAATGTTAGATGTGACTTTCACTCTGGGGCACCAGGGCATCATACTGAGAAGTGTCGGGCTCTCCAGCACAAGGTACAAGATTTGGTCGATGCCAAGGCGATCAACTTCGCTCCAGTGCCTAACGTCGTAAACAACCCTATGCCTCAGCATGGTGGGCATAGAGTGAACAATATTGAGGGGAAAGAAGCTGAAGATCTGGTTGTTAATGTTGATGATGTTCAGACTTCTCTGCTAGTTGTGAAGGGCCGTCTACTGAATGGGGGTATCTACTCGGGCTGTGATGAGGATTGTTTGGGCTGTGCAGAATCTGAGAATGGTTGCGACCAGTTAAGGGCCGGTATCCAGGGTATGATGGATGAAGGTTGTTTGCAATTCAGTAGGGCTGTAAAAGATCGTGGAACAGTGTCAACTATCACCATTTACTTTAAACCGTCTGAAGAACGCGGACAAAGGGTTGTTAGCGCACCTGCAGCAAATGGTACCCCAGTTACCATCCCCGTGCCTGTAACCATCAGTGTTCCAACCACTATCGTTGCGTCTGGAAGAAGGGCTGTTGAGAATAGTAGAGCCGTGCCATGGAAGTATGATAATGCTTACCGCAGTAACAGAAGGGCTGAAAGTCAGACGAGACCAGTGAATCAAACTCCAGTGACAATTGGTTTACCGAATAGAGTTCCTGCAACTGTTGGTCCGGCTGTGGATAATGTAGGGGGTCCAGGAGGTTTTACCAGAAGTGGTCGTCTGTTCGCACCGCAGCCTTTGAGGGACAATAATGCTGAGGCTCTCGCCAAAGCAAAGGGTAAGCAAGCTGTGGTTGAGGAAGAACCTGTCCAGAAGGAAGCGCCCGAGGGGTCATTTGAGAAGGATGTGGAGGAGTTTATGAAGATAATCAAGAAGAGTGACTACAAGATTGTAGACCAGTTGAATCAAACTCCGTCCAAGATTTCTATACTTTCACTGTTGTTGTGCTCTGAGGCACACCGTAATGCCTTGCTGAAGATGTTGAACCTGGCTTACGTACCTCAGGAGATTTCTGTCAATCAACTGGAGGGTGTGATGGCCAATGTGAGCACCAGGCATGGTGTAGGTTTCACTAACCTGGACCTACCGCCTGAAGGGCGTAACCATAACAAAGCCTTGCACATCACCATGGAGTGCAAGGGGGCAGTGTTGTCTCACGTATTGGTAGACACCGGGTCGTCGCTGAATGTGTTGCCTAAGCAGATTCTGAGGAAGATTGATGCGGAAGGGTTTGTGCTTAATCCCAGTGACCTGATCGTTCGTGCTTTCGACGGATCCAAACGTTCTGTATGTGGGGAAGTTACCTTGCCTGTGAAGATAGGTCCTGAGGTATTTGATATCATCTTCTATGTTATGGACATCCAGCCCGCCTATAGTTGTTTATTGGGGCGTCCGTGGATTCATGCAGCAGGGGCAGTCTCGTCGACTCTCCATCAAAAACTCAAGTATGTCTGGAACGGTCGGATTGTGACTGTGTGCGGTGAAGAAGAGATTCTGGTGAGTCATCTATCCTCGTTCAAATATGTTGAGGTGGATGGCGAAATCCACGAAACCTTATGCCAGGCGTTTGAGACTGTGGCTCTTGAGAAAGTGGCGTACGCTGAGCAGAGGAAGCCAGGTGCTTCAATCACTTCTTACAAGCAGGCTAAGGAGGTTGTTGATTCTGGCAAAGCTGAAGGCTGGGGCAAGATGGTGGATTTGCCGGTTAAAGAAGACAAATTTGGTGTTGGTTATGAGCCTCTCCGAGCAGAGCAGAATGGTCAAGCGGGTCCGAGTACCTTTACCAGCGCTGGGCTGATGAATCATGGCGATGTCTCTGCAACCGATAGTGAAGACTGTGACAGTGATTGTGATCTGGACAACTGGGTTCGCCCGTGTGCACCAGGGGGGTCTATCAACAACTGGACAGCTGAAGAAGTGGTTCAAGTTACTCTTCTGACAGAGTAATTTTCTGTTGTTTTGTCATTTTGCATGAAAATCCTACGTTCTGCCCAAGGCGTAGTGATTCATTGTAGGGCCTCATCATGTTTTAATGATTATCATTAATGAAGGACATTTTTTGAAATCAAACTTTGTGATCCCTGTCTTTCAATTTTTTGTTTTCATCTTTTTCAAAAAAACAATAAAAATGGCAATGTTTTTGTTTTTTGTGACTTTTTTTGAACTCTTTTTCTAAAACAAAGCATTAAACATGCAGAAGCGATCTTATGGCATTCACTATGAACAGTTCTGTTATGGCTCAGTATGATTTCGACAATCCCATCTACCAAGCTGAAGAGGAGAGTGAGGAAGACTGTGAACTCCCTGCAGAATTGGTCAGATTACTGAAGCAGGAGGAAAGGGTCATCCAACCTCATCAGGAGGAGTTGGAGGTTGTTAATTTGGGTACTGAGGACGCCAAAAGAGAAATCAAGATTGGGGCTGCTTTAGAGGACTCTGTCAAGAGGAGGCTGATTGAGATGCTGAGAGAATATGTGGAGATATTCGCCTGGTCATATCAAGATATGCCTGGTTTGGATACAGACATTGTGGTGCACCGGTTACCTCTTAGAGAAGGATGTCCTTCGGTCAAGCAGAAGCTTCGTAGAACGAGTCCTGACATGGCAACTAAGATCAAGGAAGAGGTCCAGAAGCAGTGGGATGCAGGTTTTTTGGCTGTTACAAGTTATCCCCCATGGGTGGCCAACATCGTTCCTGTGCCGAAGAAGGATGGCAAAGTCAGAATGTGTGTCGATTACCGGGATTTGAATAGAGCGAGTCCGAAGGATGATTTCCCATTACCTCACATTGATGTATTGGTTGATAATACGGCTCAATCCTCGGTATTCTCTTTCATGGATGGTTTCTCCGGATATAATCAGATCAAGATGGCACCAGAGGATATGGAAAAGACGACATTCATTACACCTTGGGGCACGTTCTGCTATAAGGTGATGCCATTTGGGCTAAAGAATGCTGGTGCTACCTATCAGAGGGCAATGACGACTCTCTTTCATGACATGATGCACAAAGAAATTGAAGTATACGTAGATGATATGATTGCGAAGTCGCAGACAGAAGAGGAGCACCTGGTTAATTTGCAGAAGCTGTTTGACCGGTTGAGAAAGTTCAAGCTGAGGTTGAATCCGAACAAGTGTACGTTTGGGGTGAGATCAGGGAAGCTTTTAGGCTTCATTGTCAGTGAGAAAGGGATTGAGGTTGATCCAGCGAAAGTCAAAGCTATTCAAGAGATGCCTGAACCGAAAACGGAGAAACAAGTCCGTGGGTTTTTAGGGAGATTGAATTACATTGCAAGGTTCATATCTCATCTAACGGCCACGTGCGAACCAATTTTCAAACTGCTCAGAAAGAATCAGGCGGTCAAGTGGAATGATGATTGTCAGAAAGCTTTCGACAAGATTAAAGAGTATTTACAGGAACCTCCAATCCTTATACCTCCAGTTCCAGGGAGACCTCTGATAATGTACCTGTCAGTGACTGAGAATTCGATGGGGTGTGTATTGGGACAGCATGACGAGTCTGGTCGAAAAGAGCATGCCATATACTACCTCAGCAAAAAGTTTACCGACTGTGAAACACGATATTCACTGCTCGAGAAAACTTGCTGTGCTTTGGCCTGGGCTGCTCGCCGACTGAGACAGTATATGTTGAACCATACTACTCTGTTGATTTCTAAGATGGATCCAGTAAAGTACATCTTTGAGAAACCAGCTCTCACCGGACGTGTTGCCCGTTGGCAGATGATTCTAACAGAGTATGACATTCAGTACACGTCCCAGAAGGCCATCAAAGGTAGTATTCTGTCAGACTACCTCGCCGAGCAACCGATTGAAGATTATCAGCCTATGATGTTTGAATTCCCTGATGAAGACATCATGTATCTTAAGATGAAAGATTGTGAAGAGCCTCTCGTCGAGGAAGGACCGGATCCTGATGACAAATGGACACTGATGTTTGATGGGGCTGTGAATATGAACGGTAACGGTGTGGGTGCAGTATTGATCAATCCTAAAGGTGCTCATATACCTTTTTCTGCCAGATTGATGTTTGACGTCACCAACAATGAAGCTGAGTATGAGGCTTGTATCATGGGGATAGAAGAAGTCATTGATCTGAGGATCAAAACTCTTGATATATTTGGAGATTCAGCTCTAGTGGTCAATCAAGTCAATGGAGATTGGAATACGAATCAGCCGCATTTGATTCCGTATAGAGATTACACCAGAAGGATACTGACGTTCTTCAAGAAGGTGAAGTTGTATCACGTCCCCCGGGATGAGAATCAAATGGCTGATGCCTTGGCTACTTTGTCATCTATGATCAAAGTTCATTGGTGGAATCATGTGCCACATGTTGCGGTGAATCGACTCGAGAGGCCTGCGTATGTGTTTGCAGCCGAGTCTGTTGTGATTGATGAGAAGCCGTGGTATTATGACATCAAGAATTTCCTCAAAACTCAGGAGTATCCTGAAGGTGCGTCGAAGAATGACAAGAAAACCCTGAGGAGGCTAGCTGGAAGCTTCTATTTGAATCAGGATGATGTGCTATATAAGAGAAACTTTGACATGGTCTTGCTCAGGTGCGTGGACAGACCCGAGGCAGACATGTTAATGCAGGAAGTTCATGAAGGTTCCTTCGGTACTCATGCCGGCGGACATGCAATGGCTAAGAAATTGTTGAGAGCGGGTTATTACTGGATGACCATGGAATCCGATTGTTTCAAGTATGCTCGGAAGTGCCATAAGTGTCAAATCTACGCTGATAAGGTGCATGTACCACCAAGTCCTCTGAATATCATGAATTCGCCTTGGCCGTTTGCCATGTGGGGCATTGATATGATTGGGAAGATTGAGCCTACTGCTTCGAATGGACATCGCTTCATCTTGGTTGCGATTGACTATTTCACCAAATGGGTAGAAGCAGCTTCCTATGCTAACGTTACCAAACAAGTGGTTACCCGGTTCATCAAGAAAGAAATCATCTGTCGTTATGGAGTTCCTGAGAGAATCATCACTGACAATGGTTCGAATCTCAACAACAGGATGATGAAAGAGCTTTGTAAAGATTTCAAGATTGAACATCACAATTCTTCTCCTTACAGACCGAAGATGAATGGTGCTGTAGAAGCGGCGAACAAGAATATCAAGAAGATTGTGCAGAAGATGGTCGTTACGTACAAAGATTGGCATGAGATGTTGCCTTTCGCTTTGCATGGGTACCGTACCTCAGTACGTACGTCGACCGGGGCAACCCCTTACTCCCTTGTGTATGGTATGGAGGCGGTCCTACCTGTTGAAGTGGAGATTCCTTCTCTGAGAGTTTTATTGGATGTCAAGCTGGACGAAGCCGAGTGGATTCGAACAAGGTTTAACGAGTTGAGCCTTATCGAGGAGAGACGACTAGCAGCTGTATGTCATGGACAGTTGTATCAGCGAAGGATGAAGAGAGCCTTTGATCAGAAAGTGCGTCCTCGAAGCTATCAGATCGGTGATCTAGTTTTGAAGAGGATCCTCCCTCCCGGTGCAGATAACAGGGGCAAGTGGACTCCTAATTATGAAGGTCCATATGTTGTGAAAAAGGTCTTCTCCGGTGGAGCCTTGATGCTTACAACTATGGATGGTGAAGATTTTCCGTCTCCTGTTAACTCAGATGTAGTCAAAAAATACTTCGCATAAATTGACCCGCTGGACAAAAAGAAAAGAGTCCAGGCAAAAAATGGGCATCCCGGCGAACCAAAAAAACAGAAAGAAAAGGTTCGGGCAAAATTAGGGATAAAATGAAAAAATTGTACACCCGGTAAGTCGAAAACCCGCAAGGGCGGCTTAGGCAAAAATGGGTATCCCGGTGGATTGAAAACCCGAAAGGGCGATCCAGGCAAAAGTTAGGGATTAAAGCGAAGACTACAGTCTGAGTTGTCTGTACTTCGTCGAGCTTTGTCGTCTGCCATCTCGAAAGATGTGATCCGTCCAGTCATTCTTCTCAGAAAGCAAGGAGTTGGGAGGAAAACTGATAATCTGTGAGTTATAACAGAATTAGGAAATAGTGGATGCCGTGTTCACATTGCCATTAGGATAGATTTTTTCCTTTTGTGCGCAATTACCTCTTTCTAGGAATTGCCTCCCAATGTATTTGCCTTCTCAGGCACATTTTCAATCAATAAAAGTCGTTATTCAGATAAATGGCTCTTCTGTTTTTTATTTTTACTGTTTTGTTTGCAAAATGTCCGAATTTTTGATAAGCATTGCATATAAGAACATGGAGGCTACACAATAACGTGCAGGACGACAAAACATTTGAAAATCATTTTGAATGTTGAGGACACTTGAGCGTATCTTGTCCATGTATCCCCTGGGGGCATTTTGTTGTGATGTTTTTCAGATTGGCATCTGTGAGGACGTTTCCTCAACAGATATTTTTCCCCAAGCAAGTTCGGAAGCTATCAGAGCTATGTTTCCCTGCGAAGACGTCTGTGGATAGTGCCTTCTATTCCCCAGCAGATCTGAGGATTGCCTATCCCCAACAGACCTGTATTTGCCGATTTCCTCCCCGAGTGAGGCAGTTTCATTGAATTTTATCTCCAGCATTTATCCTATCTGTGGACTGAAGGATATTCCCAGCGGAGTTTACCTTTCCCCAGCAGCAGTGCTATTTTCCAACATGAGTGTGAAGTCGTTTTACCATTCCCCAAGCAGAGTTCCCCGCAGAGTATTTCCCCAAGAGGAATCTCCCCACAGAGTCAGAGTATCTGATCATTTCGGCTCACTAGCCAGGGTTCATTTGCATTTTGCATGTAGTAATCATTGCATTCTCAAAAATCGCGTAGCATTTCCATTCATAAATGGAGCATTACGCCATAGGAAAAATCAAACATATGCATTCATATGTTCGAAACCCCATTAGACCGTATTCCCTGCAGAGACGGATTTTTGTTCAACCTGTGCAACGCATTTGTTACAGTTGCTCCAAACAACAATTGGTGTTGGTAATCCCCATAGAGGTTTATTTCCTCATCCGTCGGTGAAAGGAAATCCTGTTTCTCCCCAGTGAGACCCCCTGCAAGTGTTCAGCCTTGCCCGGTCATCTTGAGAATGTTAGTATACCCTGTCAGCACCCGTGTGTGTTGTTTCCTTGGTGTCGGTAAACACCATCTTTCGGTGATTCCCAGTCGTGCGTAAGTGTCTGGTTTTCTTTTGATGTCTGTAAGCATCATCTTTCGATGTTCGTAACATCGTTATCCCTTCCCTAGTGAAGGTTACTCCTCTCCGTTGGTGTCGATAAACGTCGAGTTTTTTCCTAGTCATCCGGTGATGTCTAGTTGTACCCTCCCCATGTGGACTTACCTCTCCGTTGGTTTCGATAAACGACGAGTTTTTCCCATTCGTCCGTTGACGTCTGGTTGTGTTTCTCTTATTCCCATTCATCTGTAAATGTCTGGTCGATCTTTTTGGTGTCTGTAAACATCATCTTTCGATGTCTGTAAACGTCGAGTATTCCCATTCATCAGTAAATGTCTGGTCGATCTTTTTGGTGTCTGTAAACATCATCTTTCGATGTCTGTAAACGTCGAGTCTCCCCATCCATCAGTAAATGTCTGGTCGATCTTTTTGGTGTCTGTAAACATCATCTTCCGATGTCTGTAAACGTCGAGTTTTCTCCCATTCATCCGTCGATGTCTGGCCGAGTCCTCCCAGTCATTCATTAATGTCTGGCTACCTCTCCGTTGGTTTCGATAAACGTCGAGTTTTTCCCATTTCGTCCGTTGACGTATGGTTGTAGTCCTCCCAGTCATTCATTAATGTTTGGTTACCTCTCCGTTGGTCTTGGTAAACGTTGAGTTTTTCCCATTTCGTCCGTCGACGAATGGTTGTATCCTTTCCAGTCATTCATTAATGTCTGGTTACCTCTCCGTTGGTCTTGGTAAACGTTGAGTTTTTCCTAGTTGTCCGTTGGCATCTAGTTGTGATTTTCTTTTCCCATTCATCGTCGTTGCGATGTCTGGATGTGGCCGTACCCTTTGAAAACAAAACCAAAAAAATATATACCCAGTAATAAATATCAAATCCCAGTGGACGTTTCCATTGGTGGATCCCTGTATTGTGCAAATTCTGCGGTTCTTGGTATTCAATCCCTGTTTACCCTGAAAGTCTGACAGCCGTTGCTCTCATCCATTCGGGTTTCCAGCTGATTGAATAGGGGCAGCTGTAGCACCTCAAATTTGCACCTATCATTGTACATACATTTTCATATTAGGTCCTAGCATATCATGGTCCATTGCATAGCATTGCATTGCCTCATTTGCCTCAAGTGCAAGCCAATCAAGGAATTAGGTCAAACTGATCAGGAGATCAGTCAACCAAGCAAGCAAGTGCATTTCTCAAGGAGCCAAGGCCCTAGGGTTTGTCCAACAAGATCACATGACTTGGGGGTCCATTTGAAGTGTTCAAGTCAAGGGTTGAAGGCTCAGAGGTCATCAGTTCACACACAGACAGTCAAAAACCCTAGACAGTCAACAGTCAGTCAAAGCAGTGGATGGTGGCCATTCTTGTGGGATTTGGGCACCATGATCAATAATCAAGAGTTCATACAACTTGGGACATCATTTGAAGTCAAGTTCTCAAGGAATTAGGGTTTGGAAGTCATCAGTCAATGCGCAGTCAGCCAGAAACCCTAAAAGTCAACTGTTGGTCAACTGTCCATTTAATCAGTGATTTGATGACTGGAATTGGTTTGTGAGAGCTCATTCATGGCCAAATAGTCCTCATATATCATGTCAAACACCATCATGGAAGAATTTGAAGCCAGAGCAAAAATTTCCAAAAATGGAAACTGGGCCTGTAATTGAAACTTACCAAAAATGGAAAGTCTTGATCCTCAAACTTACATCATGATACAAGCTTCAAATGAATTTTTGCCCAACATGAAAGTTGAAGATCTTGTTCTCCCATTTCCAAAAAGTCCAAGAACTCTCAATTCCCATGTGTGGTTGGCAAGTTATGATCGAATCGATTTTAGAAATTCTTGAACTTCAAAAGGCCATATCTCTCAAACCGTTTGGCCAATTTGGGTGGGGTTTTTTCCTACAAGTCACATTTGATCTCCTATTTCCAAAAATATAAATTTCATGAGCCAAAACCTTGCCAATCAAAATGGCATTTTTTGACTTGTCTCATTTAAATTCAAGTTTGACCAAGAGTTGACTTTTTGATTTAATCATCTTTTAACCATTTGGCCATTGGAATATGTTCAGAAATGTTATTTAAAACTTGTTGGGAGCCCATTCCCATGAAGTACATACATCCCATGCTAGCTTGCTTGAAAATTGGAAGAAAGTACCATTTTCCAACCACCACATCCCACAACCATGCCTGGTACTGTCCAGCAAACTTTGAGCATGATTTTCTGTCATGGCTAATCCCTAGTAGCAGAAGAAAAACCACATTTGACAGCAGAAGAAAGCATGGCTCACTCTCTAAAAATCTGACCTTGCTGTTACATTTCAGGGGGCTGTAAAAAAAAAACTCATAATGAATTGAGTTTGGGTTGGCTTAACACAGACATTTTTTTCATCATTTTGGAAGAGCTAGCCAACATAACCAACTGCACACAGCACTCTCTCAAACCTCACCTTGCTGTTTTGCATTCCAAATTTTTCTGTCAAAAGCACAAAGGGACCAAACCCTACCTCACCACATAGAAATGTCCAACAGCATGGCCTAGCTTGAGAACCTCAAACCTCACTTGCTGTCATGAAAGAGCAGCAGCAGACCAACCAAAACCCCTCTCACTTGCATTTTCCAAAATTCACCATGAACCAAACCTGAACCTGGCACTGTGATTTCAAACCTTGCTAGCAACCCTCCAAACCAGCAAAAGCCACCTTCACTCACTTCCTCAAGAATTGACTTGGCTTGGCCATTTCCAACTCTCAGTCCAAACACAAAAGCAACCTAACCTGGCCTTGCTTGTGACAAGAATCAAACCTCATTTTCTGTCAAAACATAACATAGCAGACCATCAAAACTTCATTCATTTTCTAAACATCATCTCATCTTGGCATTTGTCTAAAGTCTGTCCCAAAACCAAAAGAACTGAAGCATGGCATTTTGTTGTTTCCACATCTCTTCATCATGTTTAAACCAACAGCAGCCAACCTAACCAACAGATCACAAACCAACTCACTCATGCTAAAATCCTCACTCTCTCATTGGATTTCTTCACCCAAATGGCAAATTCTGTTCACAAACAGAAACAACATCAAAACAGAAAATGATAACTTCATTTTTCTGTCAAAAAATGAAACCAGCAGCAGCATCAAACACATCATACAGCAAGAGACCTTGGTTAACTCACTCATGCTAAAATCCTGATTCTCTCTCATTTGGCAAGATGGCAAAATTCTATCAAAAATAGAAGCAACCTAGCAGCAAACTTCACTTCATTTTTCTGTCAAAAATGAACAAGTAGCAGCCAAACCAGCAAAAAGCCTTGGTCCTCTCATTTTCTCTCAAGCCTCACTTTGGCCATTTTTCTAAAACCTGTCCAATAGGCAACTTCTCAACAGCAGACCTTAATGTCATTTCCTGTCTAAAAATGAACAAGTAGCCACCATCTAACCACAGCAAAAGGCCTTGATGCTCTCATGCTCAAAAATCACATTCTTGCACTTTTCAAAACCTGTTCCAAAAAACTCCAAAGAACCAAGGCATTGCACAATACCAAATAGCATGGTCCTTTCCTCATTCCCTGTCATGAGGAACTAAGAGCAGCCATACAAGCCTAGCCAAGATTGCAAACAGAACTGATGTATTCTCTCACATGTAAAAACCTCACTTTTGGCCATTCCAAATTTCTGTCAAAGACCAAACCCTGCCTTGCCTAAAACACAGTCCAAGCATCATTTTGAACTGATTACCATTGCATTTTCATACCTGCAAGCAGCTTTGGAGCAACTGGTTTTCCTCAAAGCAATTTCCATAACAGCACTCGTGTCCCTCCATTTCAAGCATCAATGAGCAAAGTACTTCAAACACTCATCACTTGAAGACCTAAAGAGCATCTGTTTCAGGCTAAAAGGACCAAACAACAACTGTTTCTCATTCTGCTTCAAAAATAGGTAAGTGCCCGACCCTCTCTTTTCATCAAACCATGCTATGTTTTTGATAGTCCTTGCCTTGCTGAATGTTGTGAGCTTTATATCATTTGATTTGGTTAACCATGTTGCAAGAAATCTGAACTTTCATTTTCATGAACAAATATGTTTTCCCTCGATTTGGTTTGTTTAGGTTGATTTAATGAAAATGGATAGCACATTCATGTTGTATGTTGCATAATGATTCTATTGATGTGCTTGATTTGTTATTCTGGGCCTTTTGAAAATTCGAGCTCATGAAGGTGATGAAGTTGTTGCTGCTGTTGCATAAACCTTAGCCTGCCCAGAAATCCACATGAATGGTGTTTGTTGTGTTTAGTTGTGTCTGCTTGATTGTTGCATGATTGTTATGTGCCATGATGCTGGTGAAACCATGTTTGATTGCTGTTAATGATGAACCATGAAGATGAGTATGCCCTGCTGTTCATGCCAAACCCTAAAACCTGCCCAGAAATCCACATGAATTGTGTTCTGTTTGTTTGTGTTATGATGCTACATGAGTATTAATGCCATGCTGTTGTGTGATTGGCTTGGTTTGATTTTCGTTTGATGATTTTGAGCATGAATTGGATGAATGTTGCTGCTAAAACCCTAGGGTTTTTGAACCCAGAAAGCTTGAACATCCATTGGCCCTCTGCACTGTTTCATTGGGCAACAGCCAATCACAACATTTCGTGGCCCTTTGCAAAACGCATCGTTTTGATTAATGATGCCCATAATTACAAAAATGCCACGCTGACTTCCTTTGACTCACTTAAATCATGTTATGTGTTCATGTTTGCTTCCATTTGTTCATTCAACTTACAAAATCCATTTTTAATTCATTTCAACTCCAAAAATTATGGGATTTTTTGCATTGTGACCTGTTGGATGTCTAGTATTTTACCATGATTTTTAATAATTTTTCTGATCATTGGATTTTAATTGGCTCTAGGGTTTTTGTTATGTGACCATAAATGATACATGTTGCCAAAACAATTGTGAAATACTCATGTTGCATCCATTGGTTCTGAAATTTTTTGTGGAGAAACTAGACACATTCACCTTTGTTTTGATATAAAGTTTGTGCATTTATCATATGTGGTGTGTGAGCTTTGATTTTTTGAAGTTAGGTGTTACATTTGGTGCCACACCATGAATGTGCATTTTCCCAATTTTGGTTGACATGTTTCCTTACATCCAAATGACCCCAAATTTTGCATGATCCCTCCCTTACATGTCTAGTTCATGTGTGATTTTTCCTGGATTTAATTGTGCAATTTTCCATTTGATTGTGAATTTTCTTCCCTGCCTAGTCAATGGTTGACTTTATATGATACATGTTGCCAAATCCTTTGGGAAATTCTCATACCATATTGTATGATCATGAAATTTCATATGTGATAACTAGACATATTGAGCTTTGCATTGGTGTTAATCCCATCCATTTCTCATCTGTTTTCATTTTGTTATGATTTTTTGAAGTTGACCTATGATTGTTGACCTTCTTTGTGCTTACTTGAAACTTGTTTGACTTCATGATTTTCATTGACTGCCTTCCTCTCATCCAAATGCCATGAAATTTGACATGCTTACTATGCTAGATGTTAGGATTGAGTGTTAATTATCTGATGATTTTTGAAAATATTTGGGTTGACTTTTGATGCAAGTCATTCTGTTGACTTCTGTGAGCTTCTAAATGCTATACTTTGACTTCAAATGTTCATGAAATGATAATAATGCATGATTTGAATGTGAGACCAATTGAGATTGATTCTTAAATGTTTGAATTTAACTTTGGTTGACTTTTCTTTGCTGTTTTGACTTTTTTCATTTGTTTTTGACCCCAGGCTTGTCCTAGGGGTCTTTTGGACTTACAATTGAGTTAATGTTTCAGGTTAAGCACCAATGCCTCAAAGATCATTCAAACTTATTTGAACTTGATTGTTTACCATGTGCTAACCTTTGTTTTGTAGGTGTGACTCATGTGTTTGAGTCTTGCTTTGCACAGTTGATCATCTGTTTTGTTTGTGAATCCCATTCCTTTTGCTTTTAACTGTTGAATTGCATACTGATTGGTTTGACTTTTTCAGGTACTTTAGTTGCTTAAGTTCTCTGAACTTGATTTGCTTTGCTTTTTAGCAACTTGCTTGAGGTATAATCTCTGTTACTTCATGTAGTCTGGAGACCCGGCCTGTTATTTGGCCGGGCAAATTGTCTGAAGTCCTCCTTAAGAGGCAATGCTTGTGTATGTTTAATTTGTCCTTGTACAGAGTCAAAGACCTCCTAAGTGAAGAGGCAATTGGTAGATCAAAGGGATAAGCAATCTATCCCCTACTATTCAGTGGGTCTCCTCAGTGCTCCCATTACATGGTTGTAGCACTGAGATCTTAACCCAAGATCTTGTGCAATTGCACAGTTGAGTCAGTATCCAATGTGTAGAAGGGTTCCCACTTTCTGAACCCACACATTCTTGTCAAATGCTCTCCCAGGCCAGGGATAGAAGCAATGAGGCACACCCCTCATCACCTTTCATCTGCTTCACCTTAGCCCCTCAATGGCAAGGTTAAGAGCACATTCACCCAGTTCCAGAGGTTTGTTTGTTGAGGTTGATATGACCCCTCGACTAAAACCTAACCCTTGTTTGAGCCACTTGCTTGTGTATAGTGTGTGCTATCTGTGCTTGTAGGATTGTTTGACTTGCTTCCTGTGCAAGTTAGGATTGTTTGACTTGCTTCCTGTGCAAGTTAGGATTGTTTGACTTGCTTCCTGTGCAAGTTAGGATTAGTTTAGACTTGCTTCCTGTGCAAGTTAGGTTTTGCTTGGCTTGCTTCCTGTGCAAGTTAAGTGTGTGTGGCTTGCTTCCTGTGTGAGCCATGCTTAGGATAGGTTGGCCCTTGGGCCATTTAGCTAGAAACCTTAACTTAGGGATGATTTGCATGATAACATCTAGGCTCGAGTCGTAGTCTCCCTAGTTGTGTCTCCCTCTGTTGTCTGGTTAGGCTAGTCCTTTATCCCTCTGTAGGGGAACTACATCGCCCTGATCTTCATACCAGATGAAGTATGTAGGCAGGAGATTGAGCTGATCTCTCCGGGCGCCCTTTTTTTCTTTTGTGTGTGTTGTTTGACAGTTGCTAGGCTCGAGTGCCTGACTCCTTAGCAATTTGTTGTCTGTCTGTTTGAGTGTGTGCTTGACAGTTATAGGCTCGAGTCCCCGACTCCCTACTAACTTGTTTTGTTGTTGTGTGCTTGGAAGCTGATGTAAGTCCATCGAGTGGCATTTGGGTTCCAGTGTGCGTGCGTTTTGGTCCGGATGCTGATGTAAGTCCAGCAATTGGCATTCAGGCTCCATGTTTGCCTTCTTGTGTGTGTTTTGGTTCGGATGCTGATGTAAGTCCAGTGATTGGCATTCGGGCTCCACGTTTGCCTATTTTTGTTTGTTTGTGTGCGTGTCAGCCGAGCTACGAATGCTCTGATTCTTCTCTCGTCCGAGAAGATACGTATGCATAGGATACGATATCCTAGCGAGCATGTGTCGTCTCCCCAGTCCGAACTACTTCGACTCTGATGTCTATGCTTGATAGACTAAGTAGGCCCAGGATGCGATATCCTGCCGAGTCAGTTTCAGTCAGTTTCTTTTGTCTCTTTCAGCCAGTGTGTGTGTGAGTATGAGCAGTGTTTAGCAACCAATTTATCCTTCCTTTTGTGCGTGGATCCCGTAGAGTACTACGGATGCGTAGGGGTGCTAATACCTTCCCTTCGCATAACCGACTCCCGAACCCATACTCTTTGGTCGCGAGACCATGTTCTTTTCCAGGTTTACTTCGAGCGTTTCCTTTCCCTCTTTTGGGATAAATAACGCACGGTGGCGGCTCTGTTGTTTCTTCTTTTCCCGCCGGTTTTTCGCGCGATGCGACACCCAGGTGCAGTGATGTCTTCGACAAAAGGGCAACTCAGAATCTGGAGGGGGTTAGGAGAGTGAATCACCAAAATGACCATAAAGCCATCCATAATACTCAAGCTGGTAAGCCAGAAAGGGTCTTTGATCCCAGGAGATATCCTGATCCTAGGCGCCCCATGGTGAAGTTAAGTGAAACCAAGCAAGTTGGACGAAACTTCCAACCCATGACCTTTAAGCCAAGCATCGAAGGACCAGATGGGAAGTGGGTCAAGCAGGCTGAGGGTAGGAAACATGGCCATGACAAGTGGCAGAACTTTGAGGTTGAAAGGGGTTCATCGCTGGCCTACCGCCAGGAATTTCGGTCCGACAAAAGGACCACACATGTGTCCGAAAACTATAAAGGAAAGAATCCCATGACGAGGTGCCAGTGGAGAAGAGAACAAAGAAGGCGAAAGGCCAAAAGAGAATATGGCGAAATGGACCAGGCTGAATCAAGTACCAACATGATGGTGAAGAAAAAGGATGGCCCTAACTTTACCAAAAGAGATCCCAAGATTTCAAACAAGATGGCCGGAGAAAATTAGATGGTTGCTGAAGATGAGTTATTAACTGACAACTTTGACTCTGGTTCGGAGGATTCCTTAGACATTTTGGTTGGAGTAGTATCTGTAATGCCTAGAGAATTCGATTGGATCACCAAAGTCGATGATAATGACACCTCTCAAACCCAACAAAGAAGCATCACAATACACAACGAAAAGTTCTAACGGATCCGGTAAAATCAAAATAGGAGTCGTAGTCAATCTTCTCTTAAGCTCTTAAAAATTCGCTTCACACTGCGAAGTCCAAATGAAAGCTTGACCTTTCCTAGTCAATTGCGTCAACGGTAACGACAACTTAGAAAATCCTTCGATGAACTTCCTATAATAACCAGCCAAACTAAGGAAACTTCTAATCTCAGCAACAGACTTAGGAGCTTCCCATTGAGATACAACTTCAATCTTCATAGGATCTACAGAAATACCACCACTCGAAATCACATTCCTAAGAAAACTTACTTCACTCAACCAAAACTCACATTTAGAGAATTTAGCAAACAACTTCTTCTCTTTCAACACCGATAACACAACCTTCAAATGCTCGGCATGATCCTCTTCACTCTTAGAATAAATCAATATATCATCGATGAACACAACAACAAACTTATCCAGATAATCATGAAAAATCCTATTCATATACTCCATAAATACACCAGGTGCATTAGTCACACCAAAAGGCATCACGGAGTACTCGTAGTGACCATACCTTGTCCGAAAAGCAGTCTTTTGGATATCCTCAACCTTTACATGAATTTGATGATACCTAGACCTCAAATCAATCTTGATAAACACACAAGCTCCAACCAGCTGATCCATCAGATCGTCAATCCTCGGAAGTGGATACTTGTTCTTAATCGTCACTTTATTCAGTTGTCTATAATGAACACATAATCTCATAGAACCTTCTTTCTTCTTGACCAACAGAATAGGTGCACCCCACGGCGACACACTAGGACGAATAAACCTCTTCTCAAGTAAGTCTTCAAGTTGACTCTTCAACTCTTTCAACTCAGAAGCAGACATTCTATAGGGAGCCATCGATACAGGACTAGTTCCAGGAACTAAATCAATCGAAAACTCAACCTCACGTTCCGGCGGTAGATCACTTATATCTTTAGGAAATACCTCCACAAACTCACAAACTATTGGCAATTCTCCAATCGTCCTCCTCTCACGAATATCCAAAGTTGCCAACAACATAAACAACTCGGCACCACCTTGCACCGATTCATCAACTTGCTTAGCAGACACAAACCAATCTTCCTTAGCATCAACCTCAGGAAAAAAAATAACCGTCTTCTCAAACCAGGTTAACTAGCCAACACTGCACTCTCGCATGCAACAACATAATGTCCAAGCTCGATACAATTGGAACATTCAAGATAAGCAGACGCTTCTCCCCCACTTATTTCATTCCCAACCTGACAATGGAAAATAAAACAAGCATCGACAGTGTTCTCACACACATGTCGCATACTAGGGAACAAACATAATTAAACAACCTGGCCGGACGGACCGACCTGCTCTGATACCACTTATATAACACCCCTTTTTCTATCCCAAAATACTTAACATATAATCAGAGTGGATAAACACGCATATAAACGAAAGGGAGTCACATCGACGTTTTCAAAAACTAAAAATTTTCAAAAACCAACATCATTCATCATCAATATATAATACACCTGGTCATTTCAAATAACGCATTTCAAATATCATGAATATCCAAGAATATGCGTTCGCAGCGGAAAATAATGAATATTCATACATTTCATAAAATGATTCATGTCCCATACCATGATCATCTCTCAATAATCTCCTCAAGATAAAATAAAACCATATCCAGACTATTTGGCACTATGGCATCTCAAACAGCAATTGCAATCAAACATGTTCACAAGTAATAATATAATACATATTCAAATAAGATATGAGTTCAATACTACTAATCTACCCCGTGTTACATGACCAGAGCATTGACTCACTACCTAGTCTCCAAACTAAAATACGGAAGCTCTCCGGCTAAATCTCGAATGAGCTACCTTCCACTTACTTCAGCAATACTACTCTTGAGTATCTGCACGACGCCCATGTAAAGGCAACATTCAAACAGAAGGGTGAGAATTCAAATCATTATAAAGAAGTATAATAAGGCACAATGATTAAATCAACAATTAACGGAATTCATCACACCTTGTATAACCATGTAAATAATACTAACCAACATTTATTTCACATGTTTCAAACATCCATCCAAACCCAAGGAGTATAATATTCAAATCCAATACTATATTCCCAAATATACACATAACTACAACTATCACATAATCACATATTTTGCCAAGTTATGTATCCAAACATCACCAAATTCAATTACCATATCTCCTACACACATCACAATCACATCAATGCATACATTCAATTATCACATAACTCTAATGTGACTCAATGCAAGACATGTGACTCTATGCATGTGGTACCGCAATGTGAATCCAACGTTTCACCGCTTTCTGATTCAATATCTAGAATCCAAGTCACGCTTCCGATCCGGACAAGATCAAAGCCACTACGTCTATTTCCAATTAAGGATCAACGTCTGCTACGCCTATTTCCAATTAAGGATCAACGTCTATGTGAACCCACAGTTTCACCGCTTTCCGATTCAATATCTAGAATCCAAGCCACTACGTCTATTTCCAATTAAGGATCAACGTCTGCTACGCCTATTTCCAGTTAAGGATCAACGTCTATGTGAACCCACAGTTTCACCGCTTTCCGATTTAATATCTAGAATCCAAGCCACTACGTCTATTTCCAATTAAGGATCAACGTCTGTTACGCCTATTTCCAATTAAGAATCAACGTCTATTACCATGTGAACCCACAGTTTCACCGCTTCCACCATGAAGCCGACCATGCCATGAATGAATGTACAAATACCAACAACATATGCAATTAAGATCATCTCTACCATCTTAACATTCCACATACCACCACAATTCAACTCTATGAATTATCCATCAATGGTACATATACACATTCATAACAAATATACTATTCACATATATAAGCTAATTATCAATTACGCACACTTAGATTTCATTTCAGAGTGATTACAGCATTTAAAATCCTCAATTTTCCCTTTTTCAACAGCAAGTAACCGGTTAACGTATTTTGGATAACCCGTTACTCAGTTTAACAGAATTCAATTCCTAGGCAGATTTTTAACTAAGTAACCCGTTAACGTATTTGGGGTAACCAGTTATCCTGAAAACATAATATAATTCTGGACAGATTTTTAAGTAAATAACCCGTTAACGCTTTTAGAGTAACCCGTTACTTTGTTTACAGAATTCAATATTGGGCAGATTTTTAACTAAGTAACCCGTTAACGCTTTTAGAGTAACTCGTTACTCTGTTTAGAGAATTCAATATTGGGCAGATTTTTAACTAAGTAACCCGTTAACGCTTTTAGAGTAACCAGTTACTCTGTTTACAGAATTCAATATTGGGCAGATTTTTAACTAAGTAACCCGTTAACGCTTTTAGAGTAACCCGTTACTCTGTTTACAGAATTCAATATTGGGCAGATTTTCAACATGGTAACCGGTTAACGCTTTTAGAGTAACCCGTTACTCTGTTTACAAAATTCAATATTGGGCAGATTTTTAGCAAGTAACCGGTTAACGCTTTTAGGGTAACCGGTTAACACGAAAACAAAATACAGTTTCTGGGGAGATTTTTCAGCATGTAACCGGTTAACACAATTGGGGTAACCGGTTACTCAGTGTAAACTTTGAATTTTCCTGAACGTCACAATTACTGCAATAAGGTTCAATAAACTAAGTGGCATGGAGAATTATTGACGCTACAGTATAAAATATCAAATTGGATTCTCAATCTATCCCTCAATTTCCCCCATATATCAAATCCCAAAACACAATTAATCATCACAATTCAAAGATTACTCATCAAAACCTAATAATTTCAAAAATCATAAAAATTAGGGATTTCAACCTAAACATATTTCTACCCATTGACCCAATTATACTAACCCATAATAATAAGGATTCTCCCCCTTACCTCTTCAATTTTCTGGAAACCTTAGCTTCTCTCTTGTTCTTCCCCTCTTCTCCTTACTTTTCCTCTTTTCTTTCTCTGTTGCCGTCAAATGACCAAATGAATCCTACTTCTCACTCTCCTCACCTCTTACTATTATAGTATTATATTTAGGCTTAAAGAATGATACCTCTAATTTAATTATTAGGCCAAATAAGACCTAGTATTATAATATCTCTATTTAGTTCAAATAAATTAAACCAACACCATATACACACCAAGTCAATTAATTCAATTATTTATTATATCTCATATCAACTAAATAATTTATTAACACCTCAAGTTAATTAATGTAATCAATTATTACACTACCTAACAACCAATTAATTAATTAACACTCCAAATAAATAAAATAAAATATAATAATAATATAAGAAATAAATACTAAAAATTGGGTTGTTACATACATTATATGAAAAACATTGTCAAAGATAGCTTAGTCTCCAATAGTGGCATTGGCCAAGTCCTTTAGCATAGGGAATGTTGCCTACTTCTAAGTCCAAAAGTTCATATCAAATCCAGCAGTCCATAATGATGTTTTTTAGGGTTTTTGTTATAATGTGTTTTAAAGGTCCTAAGACCACAAACAAAATCAAACAAGCAAACAATATATACAATCACAAGATATGGCTCAAATGAGCAAAGTGAAAAGGGCTTAAGACATAAACATCTTGCATGAAATGTAAATGGCAATGAATGATAAATATACTAAAATCTAAATTGCATTAAGTAAATGACTTGAAGATAAAGCAACATTAATAAAAGTTAGTCAATGGTTAGTCAAATGTTAGTGAAGAGTTTTAATTGATTACGTCATTCTTTGGAGAACACTCAACCATTCATTCACAAGTATGAATCCATGAACTAAGACATCATCCATGAGAAGGGCTCTAACTTTGATAAATCAACAAGTATGCCATTAACTCTCATGAATGGAAAAATTGTCAAGTTTCCACACAATGCCATGAATAATGGGAGACTTACAATCTGTTGGTGTAAGCCCTAGAGGCCAATACTTTTGGTACTTGTATCAAATTATTTATTAATAATAAAAGGCTTTTTCTTTATTACGTTTGTTTAATAAATTCCCTAGAATAGCTAGTCTGTTTAATGTATCAAGTATGACTTAATCATGAGATCACATTAAACATAAGAACAATATTCTTAAAGTATCCGTAGTCGAGCTTTATTGTGAAGTGGGATGACATTAAAGCATTAAGACTATTATGTATATAGACTGATGATCACATCTCATGAATCATGGATAAGGAGTTATCAAGTCTTAAACATAGGTATGAATATTAAGAGTAATATTTATACCGAATTGACCCGCTATGAGAATACTATATAGAAAGTTATGCAAAGTGTCATAAGTTATTCTCATTGTGATAATGGTGTATACCACTCTTCGACCTGAAACCACTATGGACCCTAGATATAGAGTCGAGTGCTTTATTGCTGATCAAACATTGTCCGTAACTGGATAACCATAAAGACAGTTGATGGGTACTCCACGAAGCATGCTGAGGGACATGAGTGACCTAGATGGAATTTGCCCATCCTGCATAACAGGATAAATGTTTATGGGCCCAATATTGAACTGGACAAGGATGACACGGTCTATGCCTTGTGTTCAATATAGACATAAGGGCAAAAGAGTAATTATACACATAAGTATTATCACAGAAGGAATTGTCAGATCACATGACATTTTCGTGTCTTGGGTAGCAGTGATGTGTTGCTAGATACCGCTCACTGTTTATTATGTTAAATACATGATTTAATATAATTGTCAATGTCGCGAAAACCTACAGGGTCACACACAAATGACGGATTGATGAGAGATAGAGTAACTAAGGAACACCGTAAGGTACGATGCCCTTAAGTGAATTGTAGAACATCGTAAAGGTACGGTGTACTTAAGTAGAATACGAAATATGGTAAGGTACCATGAGCTTAAGTGATTTTGGGCATATTATAAGATATGGGCCAAAATACACTTAAGTGGACTTTTTAGCTTGAAGCCCACACAAGTGGTTCTATAAATAGAACCCTTGTGCATAAACATTGATTGCAGTTGCATTATTTTCGTTTCTCTCTCTCTCTCTCTCTCTCTCTCTCTCTCTCTCTCTCTCTCTCTCTCTCACTCAAAGCCTTCATTCGTACCAGCTAGCACTGAGATTGAAGGAATCCGTTCGTGTGGACTGAGTAGAGACGTTGTCATCGTTCAACGTTCGTGATCGCTACGTGGATCTGCATCAAAGGTTCTGATCGTCACAAGAGATCTGCACCAAAGGTTTCAATCGTCACAAGAGGTAAATATTCTATCACTGATCATGACCATTCGTAAGGATCTCTAAAGGAGAAAATTTTAATTTCCGCTGCGTTTTGGATCGCAATTCTCCTTCACAATCTCACTTACTAGAATGATATGCCTTGCAGGACAAATTTAGCTCTATATTAAGCAATCGTAATTGGACTTATGTAGAAGATAACTATCTGAGGCTGGACAATAAAAATATAGGTGTTAATGCATGTTAGAGATTTTGTACAAGGAACCAAACTCCTAAAACATACCACACACTAAAAAAAGGGAAGACCTATCTCAGTCAGACTCATGTTGATTCATCTGACACAATGTCATTGATGAATCAACTAGTGTTTAGACATTAGAGAAATCATTGGTCAATGATGGATTGGGGAAGAATAAAGATGAAGATGAAGAGGGAAGGGGAAATAGAAACCCAAAATGATCATATGAGGAATTTCATCTGATCAATACTATTCATTCATTTTGGGAGATGAAATTTACATTTTACAAATCCCCTAAATTCAATAGTATTTGTCAAATGAAAGTAATATCAAGCATGATCAAGGCCAAATAGATATTCAAACATCACAAGACCATAAAAATGGCTCAACATAATTTTCAAACAATTATTCAATTAAAAATCAAATTAAAAATGAATTAAAATGCATTTTAAAATGGACAAAACCTCAAATCCCTTCAAAACACCAAATAAATGGCCAAGGGATTTATCCTAGGTCAAACAAGGTCAAAGGACCTTAGACAAAAAATATCATAATTTTTGAAAAGTCAGAAGTATTTTAAAATATTATAAAAAAAACAAGTCAAAAATTATTTAATTCATGAAAAATATCAAAATTAATCCAAAAAATAATTTTAAGTCAAAATATGGAAGAGGAAAATATTTGAAGATTTTTTGTGAAAGCCTCATATTTTTTGGATTAAAAATGAAATTTCTATGAATAAAATAAAATAAAAGGATTAAAAGTAAAATCATAAATTAAAAAGAAATTAGAAAAAATAAGGACCATGAGATCTCCCTCATTAATTGAGGTGGCAGATTTGATGACCAAACACGTATCATCCACCATGTGCCTTAGTCAACAAATGCGCAAGGATGGTATTCAAAATGGAAGGCTAATATTAGAACATTTCAAGGAGATCAGATGGCCAGGAAGCGTACCAACACATCACTAGAGCCCTAACTCCGATTGTCTTCTCCGGTGGACCTCACCGGACTGGTCCACCGCTAACCACCACCAAAATAAAAAGTGCATACACTATTTTAAAGAAAAAATGCTCAGGAGCTCGAATCTGGCCTCAATTTCACCCAATTCCAAGTATATTGAAAGATATGTGGACTTGAAGTTTGAGGTGCATGATTTGAGTTGCTTCGATTTGACCTCAAAGCAACTTAATCTTGTTGCTTACGTTGGTAGGACTTCAGTCAACCAAAAATGACTTGAAATAATGGAGAATTGAGATAGAATCGAAGAGAGAAAGTTTCACAAAATTCACCTTTTGTTTGTAGTGAAGATGCTTGATCTCGATCTCAATTGGCTTGGGCTTGCTTCTACTTGTTTGCAGAAGGTGAAATGGAAGCTCAAATGGCTTGGATTCTTGTAGTTTCAACTTCAAAATAAAAGTCAAATTGAAACTCGATTTTCAATTGAAAACCTTCAAGTTTATCCTTTAATGGAGGTGAGGGTGTTTGCATTTCAAAGCTTGGTCAAGGGTCCCCTTCTTCTGAGCAAGAGAGCATGTATATATAGGCTTCATGATTAATTTCTACACCAATCCAAAAAATGTCAAAGATAGAAATGTTAGTGCATGGTTGGAAAAAGGTCCAAAATTATGTAGGAATGATGTTGAAATCTTAACATAAGGCCATGCAATTGTACTTGAGAATTGGTCATGTGATTTATCCAAATGGAACCATGAAATATAACCATGTGCAAGTCCTTGTAAAATGCTCCAAATCCCATGATCTTAGACTCTTTGAAAGGTGAAATCAAGGGGGACAACTTTGATGTTGAAGACGTTTCCATTTGGGGCTTGGATCATGATGAATTTTGAGATGGAAGTTGGAGAAATCAAACATGGTTGAAAATTTTCTAAGTACAAAGTCAAATAACCACTTCTTCCACCTTGAATAACTTTTGCTATGAGCTCCAAATGAAAATGGTGTCTTCACCAAAGTTGTATATCTTTCATTCCTATTCAATTTGGTTATAAATTTTACATCATTTGGATTTGGCATGAGGAATTTATGGATTTTAGAAGTTGAGGAAAATTGCTTGTTCAATGGTAATGGCCCAAAATGACCTATAATGTTTCCTCTTGGCACACGCCCTTTCAATTTGAATTTCACATTTATCAAAGAATAAAAGTTGTAGAAGACATCTTGAAATTGATCATGAAACTTGAATGGATTGGATATAATAAGTATTTAGCAAGTTATGGTTCATGGAAGTTAACCTCCTAACAAGGGCACAGACAAAATAACCTATACTATTTCACCATAAAAAATGACTTTAAAAGCAAAACTAGCTCTTTATGTCAACATGAAAGTTGTTTGGAATGTCATAAAAAGTAACTTTTCTTTTGGAATCATTTTCATATGACAAAATATTTAGGAGATAGGGTCTAGGGAACCCCAGTTTTGACCAGTTAACTTTCTCTGATCAACCTCTTTGAACCAACTTGCAAACTTGAAGTTCTCTTGATCTTTGGGGCTCATGGAGGATCATATATGCTTGAGATGATTTTAAATGGAGTATCCCTTGATATTTTGACCAATTGTTGAAGAAATTTGCTGAGAAAGTCACACAAGATACTTAGATGAATTAGGGTTTCCAAGGCAAACAAGCTTCAAACTCTTGATGGATTCTTAATCAAAATGACAAATAAAGAACACTAGGATCTATATAGGATACTTAGAACCATTGTGAAACTTTCCTTGATTGATTCCTTGCATTGAGGGTCTCAAACCCTAGTTGTGAGCTTAAACCCTAGTTGTGGGCTTGATGAGGCACGGGTGGACACACACACTCCCTACAAAAGAAACAAAGCTACACTAGACATATTTTTGGTATTTTTGTAGTAAACAAAATAAAATAAAGTATGATACAATCAAATGTACTTGGTGATCTCTCCCAATTCAAACCCAAGGAAGGAGGGATAAGGAGGATGACATGTGTGATCCCAAAGCCAATGCAATTAATGAGATAACATGGGGGATTTTAGGGTTAAAATTTTTAATGAAGTGATTTGTAGAGTAAACTATCCTATTAAATAATTTTGACTCATAAACTTAAAATAATTTTGGATCAAAAGAAAATACTTACCTACATCACATACACAAGTCATAATATCAAACGTTTTACATAAAAGTCACAAAATTTTAATGTATAAATCCAAGATAATAACTAACACTATGTAGTAAAGGGCACACACAAAAATAGATTCAATCACTATTTATTTGTTATATGTATTGCAACCTGAACTAATATGTGGAAACCAAATTTCACTGCAACACAAAAGCAGATAAACAACACAATCCCATAATAAAAATGATACCCATAAATAAATGAAGTTGTTGTTATGTTGGTTGCTGCGGCATCGACATTGTGAGGTCTTAGTGTGAACCGAAACAGAAATCTGGGAGTAATGATTCGTGAGGGTTTGTTGATGGTTTCGTCATCGTTTATGGCAACATCACCGGAGTTCGATTTTGTTAAACGTCTCAGTATTTCTTCTTTAACCTTCAGATCTTCCCAATGAGTTGATTTTTTTGTTGAAATCGAGTTGGAGCTTGGAGTGAGATTTGAGATTTTCGTTATGACAAGTTTTCATGTTTGACCGGTGATTTGGTGGCGTCACATGGTTATGGAGGTTGAGGAGTGGTGCATACGGTTGAGTTGAGGCGGAGGAGACGATTTTGTTGTTGGGGTCGCCGATAATGGGTTTTCGGCGGTGGAGTTAGTGGAAGTAGATCGGAGAAGAGGGAGAGTTGAGTTTGAGTGGATGTGGATAATAATGGAGGTTGTTTGAAGACAATATTAAAGGATTTTCGGTGGGTGGGGAGTGAAGCATAAGAAGAGGAGGCTCCTCCCAGCAAAGAAGAAGACTTCTCTTTTTTCCTCCTTTTTAAAAAAAATCAGTAATGTGGCCTTTTGTCCGTTTATGAAAAGAGAGAGAGAGAAAAATGAGAGATTTCCCCCATGTGGGACGCGTGGGCCTTGTTAAGTGGGGGGGAGAGATACCCAATAATGAAAGGCCGCGTGGCCTATGTATCAGGAAGGATCAATTTTTAGTATCCCACCCCTTTGCCTGGTGGACAATGAGCCAAATCAAACCGCTTTTCAACTTTGGTGGGCTACGTGTCGCCTGCTCATTGGATGTATGGAGTCATTTTGAGGCAATAGTGAGTGGAGAATTGTGAGTAATATGGTAAGTGGATTATGCATGCTGGCAATGGTGAGTGGAGAATTGTGAGTAATATGGTAAGTAGTACAATTGCGAAGAGAATCCGGTGTGAGCATTTCTGTTATTTATTTTTTTAATTTTGGAAACTATAAAGAGTTAGTAATTACATTGAAAGTAAAATCAATTAATTAAAATAAATTCAAACTGATTATTTAATTAATTCTAATTTATTTAAATGATTATCTTGATTAAAAAATAAAAATAAACGAACCAAAGATAAATAAAAGTCGGAGGTAAGTATGCTCGAAAAATTAAATTGAATGCGTTAAAACCATCAGCGTAAAATAAACCTCTCAGAAAAATACAGTTTTTGATCGGATTTTAAAATAAATTTTGACCAGTTAAAAGGTTCGGACGGATCAAAATGCAATTGAAAAAGTAGTCGAAAAATATTACGAGCACACTAGGTTAAACTACGTGAATCATAGATTAATAATACTGGCGTCTACGAGCTCAATTTCGAAACTTTTTACCAGTTGATTTTACATGTATTTGAGAAATGATTAAACCAATTTGTCTGTATGTTCGAAAATTTATTCTGGTTGATATTTTAAGTATTATTTATGATGAAATGCATGTTATGCTATAAAGATGATGCAAATTGAAAATAAAATCGTATTAATAGAATTTTTAAAATGGCCTGGACAAAATTGGGGTATGACAACATGTCTATGTGCTATAGATCCAAACACCTTCAGATGACTCAAGTTAGGCTTGACACTAGACCAACATTCTTCTGTCGTAACTCCTTCTAGCTTCTCCATCGGACATCTGTTCAATATGTGTGTTACAGTCGACACAACTTCTCCCCATAATTTTTTGTGTAGATGCTTGCCTTTCAACATACTTCTCACCATGTTCATGATGGGTTTATTCTTCCTTTTTGTCATTCCATTCTACTGTGGAGTGTAGGGTGGCATCACCTCATGCATAATCCATTCTTTCTCATATAATACATTGAAGTATTTCGACATATATTCTCCACCGCCATCAGTCCTCAAACTCTTGAGCTTTCGACCATTTTATCTTTTGACCGTAGATTTAAACTTGGTAAATACCTCAATCACTTCACTTTTCTTCTTGATCATGTAAATCCATGGTTTTTGATTGAAATCATCTATGAATATGACAAAATATATGTGTCATACCCCAAAATTTGCCCATTAATATTTTAAGACATTTTTCAGGGCACTCCGACTCATTTTTATGACACTGATCTTAAAGGAACAAAGGCCCAGCTCACGAGTGGCCCAATCCAGAAAATGGCCCAAACTGGCCTGCTCGCTAGCGAACGTTCGCTACACGCTCGCCTAGCGAACGTTCGCTACACGCTCGCCTAGCGAAGCTGACAGATAACAGAAAATTCTGGGCTTCACTCTGAGCCCATTAGGTCACAAAAAAGAGCATTATAAATACCAGCACTTCAGTAATGAAAAGGGGGACGAAAAAGGACGAAAGGAGAACCCTAGCAAGCAAACCCTAGCGCTCACAGACGGAAAACCCTGAAGGAAAAGCCGGCGGCAGCAAGGTTACTTCCGTTCAATTTGATCCGATCGGCCAATTCAAGGTTACAATTCGATTACAAACAGGTGTGAAGCTTGCTGACATTATGCTGTTATCAAAACCAGAATCCGCAGCCGCTCGCTAGCACATCGCTAAGCGAGCATGCAGCGAGTATTCGCTAAGCCTTCGCTAGGCGAGGCAGCGGCGACCGGGACAGTCGCTGATTTTTCTGTTCTGTCCTTTGCTAACCAGTCATGTTTTTATCATAGCCATGCATTGTTTATCTGACCCTGCTGCTGTTCTGGTTTCTTTTGCGGTGCAATCCTTGATTGCATCCTGACTTGGTACTCTAACCCGTTTGCTGAATTTTGTAAAGGTCCACCTTTCCCAGGAAAAGATTGCTGTCTAGGTCTTCCACTTTATTTGTGGGATACCCTTGTGGAGTTTCACCCTAAATTACCTAATTAATTTTAATGTATTAATTTTAATGTATTAATTTTAATGTGGAGATTCATCCTAATTACCTAATCGATTGTAAAATACGGCCTCTAAATATGTGATCTTGAACCTCTCTCTTGCCTTACGATATTACGGTACCACGGTCATGTCCCGCGAATGTGGGGATACACTTAGCAGTGGCCCTTCGATTAAATCATCATAAAATAAATCATAGTCCCTCGGATTTTGCCTTCGAATATATGATTTCGTCCCTCGATGACCCTTCGGTGTAGCCTACGGTTAAATGATGATCGTCCCTTCGAATGCTAAGGTATCCTTACAACTGTTGCCTTCAATGACCTATCGATGACCCTACGATGACCCTTAAACATCCAAAGGGTAAAATTACTTACTTCTCAATAGTAAGGACAGTTTTACCCTCATAAGGATAGGAAACGTTCATAACGACCTTAGGAAGGTATAACTCTCAATTACTGGATCATAACCTAAAACATTTCCCACCCCTCACACTTTGCAAATCCTAGAAAATCACCACTTGGTATACATTCATACTAGAATCATTACCAAGTTACATTTTTCTAAACCGTTTTCAAAATCAAACGAGATAAATACTTTGTATACATTCATACGAGAATCATTACAAAGCTAAACTCTCTTTTCGAAACATTTTTTAAACAATTCACGAACACTTTTTAGACAAAAATATAAGTGATCCAGCAATTAAGAGCCCATGGATAACCATGGATACAAAGGGTGCTAACACCTTCCCTTTGTATAATGTACCTCCCGAACCCAAAATCTATTGAGGTCTTTCCTGTTCTTTTCCACCTTTCCTTATTGGATAAAAGAAAAGTCGGTGGCGACTCTTGCTATCCGCGACATTGCGATAAAAAGCAAAACACCCCAAGTCAGTTCACCGTATGACAGAACTGGCGACTCTGCTGGGGACATAAATATTAAAGAGAGGTTACCTTAAAAACAAGATCACTTATTCAAATTGTCTGATTTACTTTTAAGGGATTGCTTGGGTATTCTTGAGTGAAAGATCCTACACCCGGGTCTAGTGTACCTTAGGTAAGTAGCAATAGATCATCGCGACTATCCGGCGTATACCGAAATGGTCAAAATGATGGCTACGGTTAATGTGACGCTTTGGATGTCCTGATGTTCCTCATGTTTACTTGAGGAAAAATTTGGCTTCCGCGTGGTGTCATCAAAGCATTAACCAGACCTTTAGAACCCCAATTGACTCATCCTGGCCATTAGAAAGTAGTGAGATAACTGACTTCGGTTCCGACTAGGGTTGGTTGAGACTCGATACTACACTCTTTGAGATTGGACTTTAGGGAAGCTTCGGTCAACCACTTGGTGTTGCACTGAAGTGGACTTAAAGAAAGGTCGATGATCTGAGATCCTTCTAGAACCCGGTTACTATTCTAGGACAGGTTGAACCAACCAAACTTCAGTGGGGAGGGTACTTACCTATGGAATTCATGCAAGCCTTAAAACCTAGGAATGATGGTTGTGTGACTTGCTTGTGCTTGTTATTTACTTAACATCATAACATCATAACATCATAACATCATCATAACATCATGGCATTGAACTAACCATTTCGAGGACTTAGGGATTTAACCTTGCTCTATTTTGTAAAAAAAAAAAAAAAAAAAAAAAAAAAGTTTCCTTTTTTAGTAGTTTATGCAAAGTTAAATTCCAAAAGTCCTTGAAAACATTTCATACATTGCATAGCATAACATAACATTGCATAACAGGTACTCTAAAGGGATCAATGTTCTCACGGTTTTCCTCCAAACAGAAAAATGGACCTCGAACAAATTGTCAAAGATCTCCAGGCTCAGAATGCTCAACTCCAGAAGATGATCTTGAACTTATCCAGGGGGCAGGAGGAACTGAAGGCTCTCTTGCTCGAAAAGAAGAAAGATAAGAAACCTGTGAGTTACATTAACCTGGGAAGAAGGCTTAGAGGACAGGCCACAGGAGTCAAGATCAGAACGCCGAAGGATCAAGAAGAGAAGAATGCTGATCTCTTCAGCCAGGAGGACGACGATGAAGATTATGAGAATGAGCAGTACTCTCCAAAAGGTGATAAGTATAAGTCGCTGGAAGAACGTATGCTAGCTATGGAGGGTCAGAAGGCGCCCAGTCTGGATTTCGAAAGCTTGGGTCTGGTCTCTGATGTGGTCATTCCCCGCAAATTCAAAGTCCCCACTTTCACTAAGTATGATGGGGCATCTTGTCCTCAAATGCATCTGAGAGCTTATGTGAGAAAGATTCAGCCGCATACCACTGATAGGAAGCTATGGATCCATTTCTTCCAAGAGAGTCTGTCTGGCACACAGTTGGAATGGTATTATCAGCTCGAGAGCTCTGACATCCGCACCTGGACTGACTTAGCGACGACTTTCTACAAGCATTACCAGTATAATTCTGAATTAGCACCTACTCGGTTACAGTTGCAGAATATGACTATGGGATCTAAAGAAAGCTTCAAAGAATATGCTCAAAAATGGAGAGATTTGGCTAGCAGAGTCAAACCCCCTATGACTGATCGAGAATTAGTGGACATGTTCATGAGCACACTGACTGGCCCATTCTACAGCCATCTATTGAGAAGTTCCTCATCGGGTTTCACTGAACTTATATTAACAGGTGAGCATGTTGAACGCGGCATTCGAAGTGGAAAAATACAGGCGGCTACCTCTGATCCTCCGGAGACTCCTAATGTCATCTCTACTCCTCTGCCTAATCATGACAAGACTGTCAATGCTGTGGAAGATGCTGATAACAATTGTGACTGGGATAGCCGGATTTTCCCAACAATTGGTGACGGACTCAATAATTGGAAGGCTGAAGACACTATCCCGATTTCCTTTAGTCAGGAATAATTGTTATTGCTTATTTAGTGTATCAAATTTGGTTAAATGTCTTGTCATTTTCATAAGCATATTCATATTCAATAAATCAATGGACTTTTTGCATTCAAATATTGCGCTCTTTATCTTTCCTGTCATTTTTTTCAAACAAGTTATGTTTTCTTGCACACACTCACGTAACAATTTGCCGATCCATATCCACTCTGGATCCTGTTGGTAATAACTCTGCTACTGTTCATTATGACTTTGAAAATCCGATCTACCAAACCGACGATGGGAGTGAGGAAGATTGTGAAGTCCCTGGAGAACTTGCCAGACTGGTACTGCAAGAAGAAAAGACTATACAGCCGTATGAGGAATCAACTGAATCTAGGTACTGAAGTAGACAAGAACATTACTGAGGAAAAATCAAGAGATATTATGGAATGATGAATGTCAAGAAGCTTTTGACAAAATAAAGAAGTATCTCCAAGAACCTCCAATTCTGATGCCACCAGTTGAAGGAAGACCTCTAATCATGTATTTGACCGTGTTAGAAAATTCAATAGGGTGTGCTGGGGCAACATGACGAGTCTGGTCGAAAAGAGCATGTCATACACTGCCTTAGCAAAAGGTACCGACTGTGAAACAAGATACTCACAACTCGAGAAAGCTTGCTGCGCTTTGGCTTGGGCTGCTCGCCGACTAAGACAGTATATGTTGAATCATACCACTTTATTGATTTCTAAGATGGATCTTATCAAATATACATTCGAGAAACCTGCTGCCTCCTGAAAGAGTTATCACTGATAATGGTACTAAACTGAACTCTGCATGCAGTTCAAAATAAAACACCATAACTCTTCTCCGTACCGGCCAAAGACGAACGGCGCCGTGGAGGCTGCTAACAATATCAAGAATATAACAGTAACATACAAAGACTGGCATGAGATGTTACCTTTTGCTCTTCATGGTTACCGCACTTCGACAGGGGCAACCCCTTTCTCTTTAGTCTATGGAATGGAAGCCGTTTTACCAGTGGAAGTCCAGATTCCCTCTCTAAGAATTGTGAAAGATGCAGGCTTAGATGAGGATGAATGGATTCAAACTCGACTCGATCAGATAAATCTGATTGATGAAAAGAGACTTGCGGCTGTTTGTCATGGACAGATATATCAGAAGCGCATGACCCAGGCATTTAACAAAAGAGTCAAGAGACAGGTATATCGAATTGGCGATTTGGTAATAAAGCGTATCATTCTACCACAGGGTGATCCCAGAGGCAAATGGATTCCCACGTACGAAGGGCCGTTTGTAGTTAAGAAGGTATTCTCCGGTGGAGCCATGATACTAGCTACAATGGACGGCGAAGACTTCCCGCATCCCGTGAACGCAGACATAGTCAAAAAATACTACGCATAAAAGAGACCTGCTAGGTCGACGTACCTAGGCAAAAGTAAGGGCATCCCGGCAAACCAAAAAGGTTCGGGCAAAAATTAGGGATAAACATAAAAAAATGTGCACCCGGCAAGTCGAAAACCTGAAAAGGCGGCTTGGGCAAAAAGGGGTATCCTGGTGGATTGAAAACCTGAAAAGGCGGTCCAGGCAAAAATTAGGGATCAAAGCGTATGACTATGTCCCGTTCTCAGACAGCTTCATCCAAGTTCAAAGGACTGAACAAGCTAATCACTTCTATCCGACAGCAGGAGATGAGAGGCTTGAAGACATAATGGCAGTAGTGGAATTAAAGTCAATAGGACGTTTTCGGCATAGCTTTCTCTTTGTTTTCTTGACAATTTCCTCTTACTAGGATTTTTGTCTCCTTGTACATAAATTGCCTGTTTATAGGCCCTCTTTCGAAATTAATATAATTTTAGTTTCAAAAAAAAAAAATGCTCTTGTTTTACTTCCTCTGTTTTGTTTGCATAAACGTCCATTGATTTAATTCGAATTAATATATGCATTTGGATATGATCGATGTTTACCAAAAAATGCGTGCATAAAATAGAAATAGCGATTACTACTAGGCTTCAGGATCGAGGATAAGGTCTAACCATGCTTTCCGATGAATCCCGTTGCTAGTTCTATTCCCCAACAAAAGCCAGTTATTCCCCAAAAGCAATTGGCATTACTAGACAAATTGGTCGTCTCTTCCACCCCCAGCCAGGCTCTGTCGAATGTTTCTACCATCAGACAGAAATCACATACCCCAGCTGAGACAGGGTCATCAATACAAATATCTCCAACCAAAAGACTGAGATTTATTTCCTCAGTAGAGTCCCCTGGAAGAACGTTTCAGACGCATAGTGCATTCATTACATCATTTCACGTCACATACCTGCATACAATGTTCACATTTATTTCATTCCGCATCATATACATTACACCGTTTCATAGCATGCACATGCATACCATGTTCGCAGGCATAAAGCATCTCATGCACCATGACACTGCATGAAACTAACTTGATCTTTCAGGTTAATTATCCTCCTGATCACATTCAAGATTCGAATACAGCTCTCGGATATAATCCATGTGACAAACTCTGACATTCTCCTAACGATGGCATCTATAAGCCCATCCCAGACATTTATTGCAAATACAACATATACAAATACTATCAGATATAGCCTAGCATACGGTTCATTCTGATTCAGCTCAACATATGACTCTTTCAGCTCAGATGCAATCTAACGTACGATCCATTCCGACCTTCAACAACTCCAATACGGTCTAGCATACGACCCATTTAGACCTTCATCTCCTCAGATGCTACCTAGTGTACGGTACATTCTGAAGTGTAGTCTGGCGTACGACTACCCCCTTCATCATCAGGCACAGCCTAACGGACGGCTCAGTCTACAACTCAGATACGATCTAGCTTACGATCCATTCTGATCCTTCACCCCCAGTAACGATACAGCCTAACGGACGGCTCGTTCCGCAACTCAGATACGATCTAGCGTACGATCCATTCTGATCCTTTATCCCCAGTAGTGTATGACTCATTCGGATTCTTATCTCATTTTGATTCGGCACAACATATTACTCCTCCAACAATACGGTCTAGCGTATGTTGAAAAAGGACAGTTTTTAGGTGTCGGGTTTTTGTTATCGTATCCACAGAGATTGTAAGATATCACTGCCGTTCAATGGTTGAATTAATCTTAACTTGAAGTAACACTAGGGTTTTGGGTTTTAATCAAGTTATATTGCATACAAAGTAATTAATTGCGGTAAAAGTTACGTTTTGATTAATATGAGAAATATTGTCAAAGTTAGGTTTCAATGATTACATTTGCTTTGCATGTTTTTGCACGGTCAACAATATTATAAACTCCTTTGGATGATAAATAATTTCACAAAGTCCTCTCAATGCGTTTCTCTCGAACACCCATTGTGAGTTTTGTCATTTTGATCCATTGTTTCTCTCGAACACAATCTATCAAAAAGACAACGTTTTGGTTCAACCTTATGGTGAACAAAATCATTCGTTACTATCTCTAGCTAACAAACAAGTTTGGATGAAAACCTAGGTCAAGAATCGGTAAACATCTCTCGATCAAATACCAACACAAAGAGTTTTAAATAGAAACAAAGTTTTCATCATATATTTACCGTTAAAGAGTTTACATATGAGGATCCTTACATTTACACACAAAGCTTGGAAATCACCTACATCTAACCTTGACAAATGGAGACTTAGCTACTCATTTTCATGGTAGCTTGGTCGGCAAGTAAGAAAAGAGGGTTGATCAACATCCAAGTCGAATGATCGAAGTTGGATGGGAATCCACCTTCTTTTTGTGGAAGATGGTTGCTAGATGAAGAGAAATGAAATTAGGGCATAAAATCCCCCACAAAGCAATGCTGTAAAATATCTAAGAGAAAGTACAAAAAATGGAAAAGTTGGTCAAAAGTGGTATTGTGGCACCTGCTACTTATAGACAAGTGCAGAACTGTCACGTTCGCTAGCGAACAGAATGGCTCGCCTAGCGAAGGCCAAAAATGGGCACAAAATGCCCCTGCGCCCAGAGAAAACTGGGCCTGTGGAACTGTCATGTTCGCCTAGCGAACAGACCTTCGCCTAGCGAAGAACTCGCTTCAACCTTCGCCCCAGCGAGGTTGAGAGGTTTTGCTACTGGAATGCTCGCTGGGGACTCGCTAGAGCCTCGCCTAGCGAGCTAGTGCTGGCTGCTCATTTCACCAAAACAGACTGAATTCGCTGCCACTTCGCCTTCAGTTCGCCTAGCGAATTAATTAACCAATTTACTGGAGCCTTTCGCCAGGAGCTCGCCTAGCGAAGGTTTTGCTTCGCCACATCCTCGCCTAGCGAGCTGGCAGATAAAATGCTTGTTTGCTTTGGTTCCTTTGCCAATTTTGTTGTGTCTTCATTATCAATTAATTCATGCCTTTCCTGCACAATAACACACACATCAAAGGCACCAAGCTTGTTTATCAATGTAATGCATTCCATGTAAAAATGAATGTGGTTTTGGCAATTTTAGCAAGGCAAAAGAGTGAAAGATGCCCACATATGATAGCTCAAATAAGCACTTTTGGGCATCTAACAGCGTACGACCCATTCGGATCTTCATTCCTCAGATACTACCTAGCGTACGGTACATCCCGAGGTGTAGTCTAGCGTACGACTACTTTTCGTCAGATACAGCCTAACAGACGGCCCATTCTGCAACTCAGATACGATCTAGCGTATGATCCATTCTGATCTGTTATCCCCAGCGGCGTATGACCCATTCTAACTCCCCAGTGAAGTCGACGGCCTAATGAATGACTCACTATACGGTCTAGCGTATGACCCAGTGACACCCATGACTTCAGATATCTTCTAACGTACGACGTACTCTAAAGCTCTCATCATCAAACTTCCTAGATGGCATCTTTAAACCCATCTCCATCAAGACTAACTAATTGACAAGTGCAAATTTTTGGGGCATCCTAAGTGTTCAATAATCTTCCACCTCCAGACCACGAATGGCGTACATACCATTCTGACTCTCTCGGTTCAAGAATATTGAACAGGGGCAGCTGTCATACCCCAAAATTTGCCCATTAATATTTTAAGACATTTTTCAGGGCACTCCGACTCATTTTTATGACACTGATCTTAAAGGAACAAAGGCCCAGCTCACGAGTGGCCCAATCCAGAAAATGGCCCAAACTGGCCTGCTCTCTAGGCGAGCAAATCCTTCGCCTAGCGAACGTTCGCTACACGCTCGCCTAGCGAACGTTCGCTACAAGCTCGCCTAGCGAAGCTGACAGATAATAGAAAATTTTGGGCTTCACTCTGAGCCCATTAGGTCACAAAAAAGAGCATTATAAATACCAGCACTTCAGTAATGAAAAGGGGGACGAAAAAGGACGAAAGGAGAACCCTAGCAAGCAAACCCTAGCGCTCACAGACGGAAAACCCTGAAGGAAAAGCCGGCGGCAGCAAGGTTACTTCCGTTCAATTTGATCCGATCGGCCAATTCAAGGTTACAATTCGATTACAAACAGGTGTGAAGCTTGCTGACATTATGCTGTTATCAAAACCAGAATCCGCAGCCGCTCGCTAGCACATCGCTAAGCGAGCATGCATCGAGTATTCGCTAAGCCTTCGCTAGGCGAGGCAGCGGCGACCGGGACAGTCGCTGATTTTTCTGTTCTGTCCTTTGCTAACCAGTCATGTTTTTATCATAGCCATGCATTGTTTATCTGACCCTGCTGCTGTTCTGGTTTCTTTTGCGGTGCAATCCTTGATTGCATCCTGACTTGGTACTCTAACCCGTTTGCTGAATTTTGTAAAGGTCCACCTTTCCCAGGAAAAGATTGCTGTCTAGGTCTTCCACTTTATTTGTGGGATACCCTTGTGGAGTTTCACCCTAAATTACCTAATTAATTTTAATGTATTAATTTTAATGTATTAATTTTAATGTGGAGATTCATCCTAATTACCTAATCGATTGTAAAATACGGCCTCTAAATATGTGATCTTGAACCTCTCTCTTGCCTTACGATATTACGGTACCACGGTCATGTCCCGCGAATGTGGGGATACACTTAGCAATGGCCCTTCGATTAAATCATCATAAAATAAATCATAGTCCCTCGGATTTTGCCTTCGAATATATGATTTCGTCCCTCGATGACCCTTCGGTGTAGCCTACGGTTAAATGATGATCGTCCCTTCGAATGCTAAGGTATCCTTACAACTGTTGCCTTCAATGACCTATCGATGACCCTACGATGACCCTTAAACATCCAAAGGGTAAAATTACTTACTTCTCAATAGTAAGGACAGTTTTACCCTCATAAGGATAGGAAACGTTCATAACGACCTTAGGAAGGTATAACTCTCAATTGCTGGATCATAACCTAAAACATTTCCCACCCCTCACACTTTGCAAATCCTAGAAAATCACCACTTGGTATACATTCATACTAGAATCATTACCAAGTTACATTTTTCTAAACCGTTTTCAAAATCAAACGAGATAAATACTTTGTATACATTCATACGAGAATCATTACAAAGCTAAACTCTCTTTTCGAAACATTTTTTAAACAATTCACGAACACTTTTTAGACAAAAATATAAGTGATCCAGCAATTAAGAGCCCATGGATAACCATGGATACAAAGGGTGCTAACACCTTCCCTTTGTATAATGTACCTCCCGAACCCAAAATCTATTGAGGTCTTTCCTGTTCTTTTCCACCTTTCCTTATTGGATAAAAGAAAAGTCGGTGGCGACTCTTGCTATCCGCGACATTGCGATAAAAAGCAAAACACCCCAAGTCAGTTCACCGTATGACAATATGTTACCTCCAATCGAATCCACCTGGATATGACCACACAGATCATAGTACATAATTTCAAGAATTGCCATCAACTTGCTTCCTGCGTCCTTGCTGAAGTTGTTCTTGTGCTGCTTCGCCTGCACACATTCTTCACACACTTCATTTGGAATGTCGATTTATGGTAACCCTAAAACCATATTCCTCCTCTTCATATCTCTGATGTCTTTGAAATTGAGATGGCCAAGTCTATAGTGCCATATCCATTCATCCCTGCTAGTCGCAGTTGCAAGGCACTTGTGCTCCATCACATTAAGTTCAATCCTGAAGGTTCTTTCTAATACATAGGTGCCTTCAAGATTAACCTTCCATTTGAGTCGAGAACTCTCATCATCTTGTCTTTGATCGACACTTTGTAGTTTTTTTCGACCAATTGCCCTGTGCTGAGAAAATTGCTTTTCATGCCTGGTATGTACAGTACGTTGGAAATTACTGACCTTTTTCCATCTTTCCTCATAATCAGAACATCATCAGTACCTTCAACTTCTAGAGTATTATCATTTGCAATTTTTACCATGTTCTTCATTGAGGGTTTCAAGTTGATAAACCAATATTTCCTACCTGTCATGTGTGATGAGCATCCTGAGTCCAAGTATCATTGGTCCTGGAATATTTCTTCATCTCTTGTTGTGACCATCTATAACGTCTCTTCTTCTTCATGTTTTGCAAATTTTGCATCAATTTCCTGATTCTTCTATTTTTTAGGATAATCACTTGCGTAATGATCATACTTCTGACAATTGAAACACTGAATGTGACTTTTGTCAGGTTTTCGACCACCACCTCTTCCTCTATCTGCATGACCACTTCTTCGGTTACTTTGGTATGAGGGTCTTCTCTGATTCGACCAACCTCCTTATTCCTAATTTTGATCAATCGAATTGTTGTAGCCTCTTCTACATTTGTTGTCAAGCCACTCCCATTTGCCTTTCTTTTTTCTTGTCGATTGCGCTTGTAAAGCCACATCACTTTTCGACTTGCTTGTATCTCTTTCAACCATTCTTTGTTCATGATATTCAAACGTCCGTTGAAGCTCTTCCTTTGTCAATGCTGACAAATATTTCGACTCTTCTATGGCTACTACCACGTGGTCGAACTTTGGAGCCAATGACCTCAAGATCTTTGAAACAACTGATCTTGATGTCAACACTTCTCCACATACCTTGATTTGATTCACCAGTTTTGTAACCCTGGTGAAAAAATCAGTTATGCTTCCATTGTCTTCCATCTGAAGCAATTCATACATTCTTTTGTGAGTTTGTAACCCGACCTCTTTCACCATCTCTCCTCCTCAAAACGATTTTTCAAGAATTTCTCATGCTTCTTTCGCTGATTCAACATCACTAACCTTTTCAAAATTATCAGAATCAACACATTGATGGATTATAAAGAGATCTTTATAACCTTTCTTCTTTAATTCTTTGTGTGCAACTTTTTCTTCATCTGTCGCATTTATGCAAGCGGTGTCACTCTCTCCTTCACAAGATCCCAAAGATCTTGATAGCAAAATACAACATTTATCTCCTTGCACCAATTCTCGTAATTTTGGTTCTTCAGAATTAGGAGACTTGTCGAAAAATTTCCGTTCGGATCATTCATCATGTTATGCTTCCAAGAATCGCTCAGCCAATGCTCTAGATACCAGATGTTGGAAATTCACCAAAATCTATGGAGAATTCTGTTGCACAATTGATAATTGAAGAAAGAAATAAAATATGGAATATTGCGGAAGAAAGGGAATTAGAGTTTTATCAAAGTAAGGGAAGAAGAAGAAGAGTTTCTGCAGAGTAACTCTCTGCTCTCAAACTGAGATTTATTCATCTTGTACAATTGCACTTCTGTTGTGTTATCTTACAATCAATAAGGGTTACTCCCTATTTATAGATTTTGGATTTGCTTACTCCTCAAGTAAAGACCAAAATACCTAATTCCGCTAACACTACAAAATTGGGCCTTAGTAAAAAATCCATGTCGGGGATAACTCCTCGACACTTCGACAACTAGGTGTTCGACAACAACATGCTTCGACACCATGAATTACAATTCAACATCGCCAACCATTATGTCTGACAGGGAAAAGATTTCCTTAAGTCATCTATGGTCTAAATTTTTTAAAATGATAGGAACAAAATTGAAGTTCAATTCAACCTCTCACACCAGACTAATGGTCAAACAAAAGTGGTTAATAGATGTTTGGAAACATATTTGAGATGCTTAATAGAGACTAAACCCAAGTAGTGGACTAAATGGTTTAGGCTAGGCAAAATTTTGGTTCCATACTAATTATAATAACTCCTTGAAATTGACTCCATTCAAGGCATATTATATGGCAGAGATCTTTTACTAAGAAGAGATATGAGAAGTTGAGGCCAAGGTTTTATAATCCATATCAAATCAAAAAACAAATTGGTTCAGTTGCTTTTGAATTAGAGTTACCCTTACAAGTAGAATTCTTATGTTATATGAAAATTCAGAGCTCCAAATTGTCCGTACTGAAGTCAAAGTTATTTGTAATAATTCCTATGGTTCTTCTTAAATCCTCATTCAATGGAAAGATCATCCAAAATTTGAAATAACACATAGGTCAATATAAGTTATTCAAAAACGATTTCCTTCACTTCACCTTGAGAACAAAGTGATTCTCTTAAGGGGAAGAGTATTGTTAAGAGGAAAGGGAGAACTTAACGTGGCTAGTAGGAAATTATTTATTTTTATTAATAGTTTCTATTTTTTAATATTAATAATTAGTAGCAACTATGGAACATTTGTCATATGCAAATAAATAATAAGAAAAATACATGTTACAAGAGTATCTTGAAGATATTTGAATGGTTATTTGGAAGGGGATATTTTAGTGCATCCTATAATTTACTAGGGCATCTCGTGAAAAAACAATAATACTTTCAGATTTTGAAGATGCATCTCCGGACGTACCTCAAACACATCCAACTAAAGCTGATTTTGAGTCATGCCGTAGGACTGTGCTTTTTTTGCATACAGAGATGCATCTTCGTAACTAGTCAGTAGATGTATTTCGTAGTGTACTAAAACAGAAAGAGAAAATTAGAAAATGAAAATGTTGTATGTTAAAAAAATAAAATTACCATTGCTAACATAAAAGCAGCATTACATATGTGATGTTAACATAAAATCAAACATTACATTTCAATATCCAAGTGGACGTTTCAACATCTTCATAATATCTTGGACCGATCTCGAAATCTTCACATCCACCTTGATTGGAACTTTTGATTCGAAATAGAAAAAAGTATTCCACGTAGCCCTTACATTTGCATTTGTCTTCAACTCATAGATGTTGAACTCAATCTTGCATTTGTTGTCAATTGGCGATGAACGGTGCTCAAGCTTCACAATTTTTTGATTGTCTCCATAACGTAGGAGATTTTACATTACGTATTGCATATCTGAAAAAGGGGTGTACTCATCGATCTTAAATTCTCGCTCGGGTGTCGCACTGTTAAATAGACATTTGCGACATGCAAGTTGATGTTCATTCTGGTGTAATGTGTTTTTGCATGAAACGTGAGACAAGAGCCTATATTTATAGTAGTTTTAGATAAATATAGACCTCATAAATTTTATCTTGTACTAGGAGATTCATCTCTGGTACCACCATATTCTCTGAATCCGGAGATGTATCTTTGAAATCTCTTAGGACAAAATCAAATTTTGGTTTAGACAGAAACATAACTTGTGTTAAATGGAGATATTTTTTGGCAAACAACAAACTATATTTAAATATTTGAAAATTTATATACACTTCATTAATATGAATACATGATTACATATGATTATTTAATGACGAAAAACTAAAACGAATTGAAATATTTGTCGCCGACTAAGTCTATATGTATGAGTGGTTCCCCCTTTGACTTTTGTTGATTTGATTCTCTTTCAATGTCATTAAATTTGGTGAACTCTTTCATCCTTTTCACAAAATGGTTCGGCCAAGTCACAACTTTTTTTGTTGAATGAGTTGTCCACTCCACTTATGTAAGTTGTATATGGTATCCCGATTTCAAATGAACTTGAACAAAGTGTCATGATTTTGAAAGCTACCCAATACACATAATATGTTCATTTGGACTTTGAGTTAGGGCGGTGCGCAGTGAAAAAATATTTCTTAAAAACCGTATCTTGTAAGATCAATACAAACCCTATCATACACACTTGTTATGAGATGGCCCATTTTAGGGAAGCACATTCATTTATCCGGTGCATGATTCTTAAATTGCATCAAGAGATTCATAAATTTCATCAAAAATTTCTTTTTTCCCGTATAGTCGTGTGTATGATTCTTTATGGGTCCTCAACTCTTGGATAAGTTGATGGCAGACAAATGTGTGATCATGTTCTCCTTTACCGAGCAAAACAGAAACAACTCGAAAATCACACTCACCGTCACCCTTAACATTGATAATCCATTCGATGTATTTGTGCATAAAAAACGGTATATCTTTAATGAATGGAACTTTCTGTGGAGGCGGTGAAAGAGGTAGTTTGCTAATGTGTGCTCCTTTGAAAACACTTTTTTGAGATTTTGGAGTTGGTGAGTCCGGAAAAAGTTTGTTAACATGTTCAAAAACGAAGGAGATTTCACCGTTGAACTGTCACTTTGTGTAAGGTTGACCTTCTTTTGAGCACCTTTCATTTTTACCGATTGAGAGGGTGGTTTCAAGTCAGTGGTTTCCATATAAGCATTCTTCCTCACTTGCTCTTTGGTGTGGAGTTTCATATTGTCATAAGCTTTCAAAAATCTCTCTTGTATCACTTCTCATTTGATCAAGATAAAGATATTAGATTTACTATCTTTCATGACACCATCATCATCAAACCTAAGCCTTTTCCAGTGAGTGCAAACTTCATCCATTCACAACGGGCTATAAAGTTTCACCTTCTTAGATATAAGACAAGCACATGGAAAACATAGGTTTTCACAATTGTGCAACCACACTTTGAGCTATTGGAGCTTATATTATCAACTCGTTTGCCTTCGTGAAAAATATATTTCATACCTGCTCGAGATATGTTGCCGACCAACTGAGAATAAAGATTGTTGTCTTTGAATCTGTGTTCCAACACTGTGATACTACGACTAAATTATGTATGTATCTTATTATGCTAACTTTGGATCATGTGGTTCATAGAGTCCAAATCTCTCTTACTACTTTGCAATCAATTCTTCAGTGTAGCGTGGACAAAATCAACTCAGTTTTTTGTTGTATTTCCGAAGTGTCTAACCTGATCGGTTCATGCACATACAATCTTCTCATTCACCTAATCCAAAATTGTGCTTTCAACATATTTCAACAAATCTGGATATTTCTCACACACCTTCCTGAAATGTATAACAACATCAACATATAACTCTTTTATAGAAGAATTTATTATAACATTCCATGCATCAGTTATTTTTTTCACTATCATGTCCGCCTTGACCATTTTCCCATCTTTGGATATTATTTGTTTCATCTCTACCGCGGTTTTAACTCGACTTCTCTCCTTCTTTGTTATATGGTACCTATAAAGTAATGCATAAGAAGTAGGAAATATCTTTGTAATCGAATGCATAAAAGTGGTATCGCGGTCAGTAACAATTACTTTCGGCATGTCTTCTTGGTCCTTCAACATTGCACGACACACCTCTAAAGCCTAAGTAACATTCTCCTCTTTTTCACTCTCTAGAAATGCAAATCCGATAGAATAAATCTTCTCAGTAGAGGTAACGCCAACAATTTCCAATAGTGGAAGTTTGTACTTGTTGGTCTTATACGTTGAATCAATGATGAGCACAATAGAAAACGTGTTGGACAACTTGATGGAATCAGGATGAGCGCATTAAGAAATCTTCAAAATGTTTGTCCAACAACACCCTCGTTATTAAGATTAAAATTTAATAAAAATTCTTTAATTCACACTATAAAGTAAGTAACAATGACATTATGGGCCATTAAATACAAGGCCAATTTCACGTTGTTCACACTATAAAGATGTCGGTGGTGAGCTTTAGATACGAAACTATTTGGGAATCCTAGAGTTTGAGGAGGAGGGTCCCTTCAATAATTACCATAGTGAAGAGAATGAGTTTCAAATGCATCTTCAAAGTTGACCCACAAAAGCTTTAATAAAAGAGTATGGAAACACTGTCTTGTATGAATTTTGAACATAAATTTCATTAGCTCCAAATCTTAGTATTGCAAATCTGCAACCTAGACGCATAGCTTCATATAATAAAAAAATGCCAAATGGAAAATGATAGTGATAACAAGTATTTGGATATTTTACGAATAAATAAGAGTTCTATTTAATTACGATGACAAATTTATTTATTTATTGTTTAACATTATAACTTTTGAGTCTTCAAATATAATATAAAAGAGAGGGTAAATTATGTTATATGATTTTTGAAATTTTTTCAAAAAAATAATAATTTTAACTTGATCAATTTTAAGTGTATAGGTGAAGCAGAATTTAAGTGTGAAAGATAAATTGCAAGAAAGTAAAAGAAAAGAGTTGGAAAAATTCACACTAAAATTTATATTATTTTGACCTTAAATAATGTAGCTTATTCCCGGTAATACAAATTTTCTCTTAGAGTTCCACCGTCAACTTGAAATTTCATCACATAATCAACCAATAATCTTCTTATACCGAGATGTAATTCATGTCCAATTTGCAATCTTTACAGTAATTACAATATTACGAGAGAGAATGAGACTCTAAATTTTATCATTACAATACCATCTAATTCAAACAACTATTACATAACTCTTATTTAAGCCTTTAGCTCTCTCAACACTAAAATAATAAAAAAGTGTATAAAAAAGAAAATAGTGAATAAAAAAAGAATAGTAGAAATCAATTTTCTTGTGCTTAGAGGTGAACACAATGTCTCCTTTATATAAGAGAAAAAATTTAGTGAAAAACCGAAAGAACCATGGGTTGAAGTCGCTCTCTAACCGATTAGCTTGTGGCGCTAATCGATTAGACCTAATTATTTTGAAAAGAAAGTAACCAAGCTCGCACCATAATCAATTAGGAATAAGTTATAATCGATTAGAGAGCAAATATTTGCTTTCTAATTGGTTAGATATGCTTCCTAATCGATTAATATAAGGTCAAAAGAATTTTTAAGATAATTTTGAAATATATGAAGTTTGTAAAATCATTTTAAGTGTGTGTGTCACTGTATTACGTTAGTATTTTGAGAATTGCTCACTTTTATTACACATTTTTTATTCTAAACATATAAAAACAAGTTAAAGCAAACGATTATGTGAACTTTTAAAAACTTTAGTTTCTTTGATGTTGATCTTTGTATTTGACTTTTTTTTGCACCAAATATCGGAACATTATAACTTCAATTTTTTAAAATTATTTTTCTTCCTTGTTGATGCTCGTGATTGTCTTGCTTTATTATTTTGTCTTCATCAAAATCATATTCAATTTCATAGTTATCTGTACAACACAAAGAATCATGGTAGTTCATCTTATATATTCTAAAAGACGGTCCTGAAACTATCTTAAAAACATATAAATAATCTCAATTTTAAGAGCATGTGTCCGATTGAAAAAAATAGATATCTCAAATTGGCAATATGAATTTAATGAGATAGCAAAATTCAATATTAAGATAGAAGTATGTCTTAAATTTTCCAAGTGATTAAATAGCAAAAATATTCATTTTCAAAGTCGTCCATGTGCTTGTGGAACCATGCACATAATACATGGCCTAAAATTTGTAGTAGGCTCAAAATAAAACTATATATATTTAAGATAGTATAACTCAGTTTAGTGAGATATCTTAACAATCTAAAAATGCAATGGATTACTGAATTTTATTTTAAGACAAAGTCGTCAGTTTAAAACAAAGGCAATACATTTTATGTTTCTGTTTTATTTTCTTGTATTCACAAATAGGAACTCTTTAAGGCCTACAATATGCGTACGACTTTGATTTTTTTAATGAAATATAGTCTTTAAATTTAATTTTACAATAACATATTAAAAATTAATAAACTTATTAGTTTTAGTTAAGTCATTATGTTTAAATAAATAATAGATTAAATTGTTAAACTTAAATGATATTTGATTAATTTGGCTTAACATAATCTAATATAAGGTGAGAAGTGTGCCAATTGATTTAACTATTAATCATTTTCTATTTTAGAAAAAATAAAAGTCTAGTTTAATATAATATTTATATGGCTATACAATTTTTTCACTAGTTTAACTTTTTTCATGTTATTGTATCAATTACTAATAAACGTTTTATGCAATTTTAAAGATAAAATTAGTATGTATGTTATACTTTATTTGATTAGGGCTATTATAAAAACAAGTTATTTTATACATTTTAATTTTCAGCACTATCGATTGTCAGAAGCAGCAGAGCTGCAGTGGCTGCGGTCTAACATTGGTTGGCCGGGTGGAGGAGATTGACGAATGTGAGTTGAGGATGGATCGGCTGCGACTTAAGTCGGTGGGTTAGGTATTGATATCTGATCAATCATGATTTTAAGCCTTTATAAATGTAGTTCTCTATCACTTCTGTGAGATGATAAAAGAGGTGCTGAAATCTTAGTGAGAGAAGCTTAGAGAGAAAAATAAAGAGGTTCTTAGGATTTATTGTTCTAAGACACTTCTAAACACCTTTAGTTTGTGTGATTCATATATTAAGAGAATGGAAGATTAAGAAACACTTGACTAGAAAATATGAGATGTTCTTATGAACTTTGAAGGGTATTTTACTTTAACTTTTCTTCTAATATCTTGTAAAAACTCTTAAAGTATAGTGGATTATAGAGATGTTCTCTTTGTCATAATAGATCGGTTAAATCTTATTCAATAACACAATTTTTTTATATTCTCGTCTTTTACTTTATTCTTGCTTGTGTGGATTTGTTAATATTATGTGGTAGATTGACTAATTTTGTTTGAGGTCATTTATTTTGATTGTCATTGTTCTTTGTCTCATACACCAACAATCTTGGTGTGATTCATATTATCAATTTTCATAACAAGTGGTGCACATCATTGGGGAAAAGGGTTAAATTTACAAGTGTTCACCATGGAATCTAAATGGGGCTTCAAGAAGTTTTTTTTTAGACAACGGTTTTGGATTGTGGAAAGATAAAATACAAGCAGCATTAACTCCACAAAGGTGTGTAGAAGTACTAAAATATGAGAAGTTGATGTCTACAAACATAAAACAAACTGATAATACCAAAATTATGGATAAGATCAAGAGTTTCATTATCTTATGCCTCAAAGATAAATTCATAAGGGTCGCAAAGGAGAAGATAATCGGGAAAATGTGGGTCAAGCTCAAATAATTATATATGATTAAGTCCTTGGATCAGAGTTTATATTGGAAACAATAATTTTAGTCATTTCAAATGATAGAGAATAAATTCATTATAGGAAAATTGGAAGAATTCAACAAGATCATTCGTAACTTGCAAAATATTTAGGTGAAATTTGATGACGAGGACAATATTCTGCTCTTATTTATCTCATTACCCATATTGTTTAAGCATTTCAATGATATATTTATTTGTGGTAAAGAATCCATTATCACCCTTGATGGAGGTCCAATAGACTATAAGGTTTAAAGAGCTATCAAAGATGAAAGAGGTAAAGAGTAGTGGTAGTGGTGAAAGCTCAAGTGTTTCTAGAAGAATGAGTGAGAGAGAAGCGAGAGACAATGATAATTTTATGATATAAATAAGTTTCAATCATTAAAGAATGATTCAAAGTTTTATGAGAATAAGACTTGTGCAGAGAAAGTTTTGAAGAGTAATAATGCTTAAGGTTTAATCTTATTTTAACATAGTTGTTTGATTATTCTTATTGTTAACTTATAAGGAAAATGAGTGAGAAAATGTAAAGGAGAAGAAGAATGTTTTGTGTGTTGTAAGAGTTGTATTTGGATCAGATTGTTGAATTGAAAAATGGATAACTTAAGAAGAAGAAAACGAAGATAAAAAGCTTATATTTTATAAGTGTTGTGAATATTAAATGTAAATAATAATTTATAATATTAATCTTAATCTTAATCTTATTTGTAATATTAATATTAATCAACATCTTATTTTACAACATGGTATTAGAGCTCATAGTTTTTGAGACGCACATCCACATAAACTCCAGCCATAACTCTAAATATTTGTTTTGCCTTTTATTGTGGATTATTATTATTTTTTACAATAAATTTGTGTTACTTGTTTGAATAGTCATTATTTGACATTATTCCTTTAGTTCGTAGTCACTGCTTAACTTTTATCACTTTTCATCTCAACTTGACCCACTTAGAGGCCTTTTTCCACCAAAAATAACACCGTTGTGGCGGCCGCCCTTACATAGGCTAAACCCCAATAGGACACCACTAAGGTTCACCGTATATGCTCTCACACGCCAGATTCATCACGATGCGTGTGTCTCAAAAGTGCCTCATCCACTCGTACATGTGATATAAGTTTCATCACTCGAACTTCGTTATTTATGATCCAGACGTCAACTGACTCCTATATCCCTCTTCTTTCCATATATGTGTGGTCTAAATTAAATTCCAACATACTTCATTTTTAGTTATTTTTTGTCATGGATGATTTAGATACGGTTATTTGTTCACACATTCTATGATGTTATCTCTTTAATGGAAGAGGTTATTAACTATAGTGCACCTTCAACAATTACTAGTACACCTTCAACAATTACTGGTCAGAAATTGCATTCTTAATATTTTACTATTTGTGATAACATTCCTACAATTTTTGGATTTTTAGCTCGAATGCTACTAATCACGTGACATTTGATTCCATGTTACTATCATTTTATATTTTACATTATTGTATTCCTTATATCCCTATTGTCGAGGACTCTCATGCTCACGTTGTTGGCATTGTAAATATTGACTTAGAACCTTCATTCAAGTTGCAATATGTTGTACTCCATGTTCATACACTTTATAACAATTTAATTTTAATCTATGAGCTTACTTGTGTACGAAATTGTAAAGTAAATTGTGTTGCTTCTCGGTGTATTTTTCATGACCTTGCCAAAGGGGGGACAATTGGAATTTTAAGAGAAAAAGAAGAGTTATAATACCTCTCTCAGAAGTCATATGATTCAAAGGTATTATTCTCCCGTCTTTATTGTGAGTCTTTCTCTTATGTTTCACAAATTTGACTTCAGCACAAACATCTTAGACATCCTTCATTTTATATAATTAATTATATGTTTTTTCTTTATTCTTACCACATTTTGTTGAGTCTTTTACGTGTGATGTTGGTCAGTAAGCAAAATCACAATCATATTTTTTTTCCTTCTAATTTTCACAAAAATGTTGAACCATTTTATATTATTCATTTTGATGTTTGAGGACACACCACTACCTCTAATATATTTGGTAAAATGGTTTGTTTCATTTATTGATGATTTTATTCAAATAAATACTAAATCAAAAGTACCACAATTATTTCTAAAATTTTATAATATAATACATACACAATTTGGGAAAGGTAATTTTGTTTTAAAAAATGGTATAAAAATATATCAATTATGCATGTTCCAACTTCACTACTAAAAATGGAATTATAAATAAATTTACATGTTTCGACACCCATCAACAAATGATGTTGCAGAAATAAATAAATAAAAAATCTCATTTATATGAAGTTGCTCAATCTCTCATATTTTAAATATTTGTTCTCAACTCTTATTAGAGAGAGGTAGTTCTTACTGTTGCATATATGATTAATCAAGTCTCATCTTGAGCCTTATGTAACGTTGATCTTGTTGAATCTATGCTCTCATGTTTTCCTTGCTCCCATCTTACAAAATTTAGAGTCTCGTGTGTTTGGTTGTTTTGTTTTTGGTCGTGTTCATAAACAATATCACAACAAGTTGGATCCTCATGCAGTAAAGTGTATTTTTTCAGGTTATGCACCTAATAAAAGAGGGTACACGTGTTATCATCATTCTAGTCAGATTTTTTTTTTGTCTCCAAATATGTCACCTTTCATGAAAACGTGTCATATTTCACTTGTGCTTGGTATCATGGGGAGAACATAAATGATCTGGAGTCAGACTCCGAGTTTCTAACCCTTAGTCTCCATAGAGCACCTATCATTGTTCCCACTTCTAAACTTGAGTTGTTACCTATGTTGAGTCAATCGTATGAATCAAAGTACTACAAAATACTTTTTACTAGTGATTCACATATTTTTTTATACTTGTGATACTGACCCAAATAATTTACATACTTGTGGAACTGACTTATATGATTTATTTGTTGCTTTGAGAAGCAGAAATTATCATGATCCTCCATATATAAATATATTATTTATAAATTTGTCCCTTTTAAACACCTTTTTCTACTGTATCAAGAATGTATCAAGAATTTTATTGTAATTGTTGACTACGTGAGAATCTCATCATTCGTTCAAGCGAAATTGAAAAATAAAAAGTTATGGATGAGAAAATGCAAGTACTTAAAAATATGGGACTTGGGAGATTGTGAAGATATAAAGATGTAAGAAATCACTTGGATGCAATTGGATATATATATATATATATATATATATATATATATATATATATATATATATATATATATATATATATATATATATATATATATATATATATATATATATATATATATATATATATATATATATATATATATATATATATATATATATATATCATGAAATACAAGTCACGTGGCATCCGTTTTAAGGTCAGATTTGTGGTAAAAGAATATAGTCCTGAAATATATGAGGAGATATTTGCTCTAGTGACAAAAATGAATATTATTCAAATATATTTTTTTTGTTACTCACACTGATTATGAATTGTATCAATATGATATCAAAAATCCTTTCGGACATAAAAACATAAAGGGGTGTATACAGAGATTTCAATTGCCTTTGTCCTCACTGGTGGAACCAACAAGATTTGTCTAATGAAGAGACCTTATATGAATTAAATCAATTATCTTGGGTCTGATATGAAAGATTCACAAAGGCCATAGTGCGGTTGAGTTATAAGAAAAGTTAATGAGACCACACTTTGTTCTTCAAACATTCATAAGTAAAACTAATTGTACTTATTTTTTATGTTAATAGTTTGATTGAGAGACGACTACTTAAGAAAAAAAATTATTAGTAGAGTTTTAGATGAATGATCTTGGATAACTCAAGATTTCTTGGAAATGAAGGTAGTTTATTCAAAACAAGCACATTTATCTCTTTGAGAATATATGTGCTTGATCTTTTGCAAGATAAGATAGAACTTGGAGGCAAACTAACAAGTGTTACATGTGATGATTTAATTGAGAGACAACTACTAAAAGAAAAACTATTAGTAAAGTTTGAGATGAAAGACCTTGGATAACTTAAGTTTTCTTGAAAATTGATGTAACCTACTCAAAACAATACATTTTTATCTCTTAAAGGGAATACGTGTTTGATCTTTTATCAAAAACAGAAAAACTTGAATCCAAACTAGCAAATGCTCCTGCTGAGCAAAATCATAAGATAAGTAAGTCTTTAAGGAGAAAAATGTCAAAGTTTACAAGTTCAGTATCAAAGGTTAATGAAAAAGTCTATTTACTTGGCACATACTAGGCCTGATTTGGCATATGCAGTCGATGTGGTTAGTCAATTATGCATGATCTAAGGAAGAGAAACTTGCAAGTTATAGAACGTATTCTACGATATCTTAAAGTCACTATAGGGAGAAGGCTCTTGTTTTAAAGAGGTGAAAGTCTAACTATTGAAGTTTACATTAATGTTGATTATGCAAATTCATGACAGATAGAAGACCTGCTTTATGATATTATAGGAGTGAAAAATAATGTGTAGTTGCTCGATAAAATATTAAAGCAAAATTTAGAACTAGAGACAAGAAATTTATGAAATATTATGGATGAATTAAGTGAAGGAGAAGGGTGATCCAAAATGCAACGGAATTTAAAATTTCTCCTTTAGTGATCCTTACGAATGAGAATGATCAGTGATAGAATAGTTACCTCTTGTGACGTTTGAAACCTTTGATGCAGATCTACGGAACGATCACGAACGTTGAACGATGACAACGCCTCTACTCAGTCCACACGAACGGATTCCTTCAATCTCAGTGCTAGCTGCTACGAATGAAGGCTTTGAGTGTGTGTGTGTGTGTGTGTGTGTGTGTGAGAGAGAGAGAGAGAGAGAGAGAGAGAGAGAGAAACGAAAAAATGCAACTGGAATTAATGCTTCTGCACAAGGGTTCTATTTATAGAACCACTTGTGTGGGCTTCAAGCAAAAAAACCAACTTAAGTGTATGTGGCCCATATTTTATAATATGCCAAAATTCACTTAAGCGTGTGGTACCTTACCATATTTCGTATTCTACTTAAGTACACCGTACCTTATGATGTTCTACAATTCACTTAACTGCACCGTACCTTACGGTGTTCCTTAGTTACTCTATCTCTCATCAATCCGTCCTTTGTGTGTGACCCTATAGGTTTTCGCGACATTGACAATTATATTAAATCACGTATTTAACATAATAAATAGTGAGCGGTATCTAGCAACACATCACTGCTACCAAAGACACGAAAATGTCATGTGATCTGACAAATCCTTTTGTGATAAAACTAATGTGTACAATTACCCTTTTGCCCTTATGTCTATATTGAACACAAGGCATAGACCGTGTCATCCTTGTCCAGTTCAATATTGGGCCCATAGACATTTATCCTGTTACGCAGGATGAGCAAATTCCATCTAGGTCACTCATGTCCCTTAGCATGCTTCGTGGAGTACCCATCAACTGTCTTTATGGTCATCCAGTTACGGACAACGTTTGATCAGCAACAAGGCACTCGACTCTACATCTAGGGTCCATAGTGGTTTCAGGTCGAAGGGTGGTATACACCATTATCACCATGAGAATAACTTATGACGCTTAGCATAACATTCTATATAGTATTCTCATAGCGGGTCAATCTAGTATAAATATTACTCTTAATATTCATATCTATGTTTAAGACTTGATAACTCCTTATCCATGATCCATGAGATGTGATCATCAGTCTATATACATAATAGTCTTAATGCTTTAATGTTATCCCACTTCACAATAAAGCTCGACTACGGATACTTTAGTGTCCTTATGTTTAATGTGATCTCATGATTAAGTCATACTTGATACATTAAACGGACTAGCTATTATAGGGACTTTATTAAACAAACATAATAAAGAAAAAACCTTTTATTATTAATAAATAATTCGATACAAGCACCAAAAGTATTGGCTTCTAGGGCTTACACCAACATTAAATGTCAGAAGATTTGAAGATACTGTGTGAAGGTCATATGAAAAAAATCGATAATAAATTAACCATCAATATTGCACATAATCATGTTAAACATGACATGACAAATACATTGAGATTGACCGACATTTCATCAGAGAAAAATTAAATAGTGAGTTGATAATTATAACCTACATTTCTTCTGGGTATTAAGTATTTAGCTTCCATGTGTGTTAACAAAGATTTACATTTACCAATATAATGTGACTGAACCAATTTATCTTCAAATTTGAAATTATCGATATTCATTCAACAGTTTACAAATATTAAATATTAATAGTTATTTGTAATATTAGTTAGAGAAACCTTAAACAAAGTCTATTAAGTTTATTCTTCTCTATATTTAAGAAAGATTATTTCAACATTATAATTACAACTTTTAATATATTAAAATCCTATTTTATAATGATGTGGATTGTTCTTATTCTATAATCAGAATGTGTTTTTAAAACGGTTAAATCCGAAAAATCATTTTTACCAAAACCAAAAACAAACAAAAAAATCATTAAAAGGTTTTGCAAAAGCCACTTTAATAAGCTAGCTATTCAAGATCGAAACTTTAGCCCACACGGTAGCGCATATAGGCATTATTGATGCTAAAGTTACCACTAAACCATCACACAATTTGCAATTGCATGTAATTATATTTTTCTTACATATAATACTAAATTTTGCTTCGTAAACAAGATAGGTGCCTAATGAGCACAGTTTGGCAATATAAAGCTTCAAAGTACATCATGTCAACTGTCATATGGCATTATGCCAACTAAAATAAAAATGAAAACCCAGGTTGAATGAATTTCCAAATATGCACCCTATGCCATAAGATACTGTGCTAACGTTTGCTATATTAACTTGCAGCAGAAGTAACCAAAATGATAGTCATAAAAAGTTGCTACCTCTGCCTCCTATCATAAGTTTTCATCAACAATATTGAGTCATTAAGTCCTAAGCTTTGAGAAACCAAAATACCTCGCCACACTCCCACTTTATACTCAAACTATCATTGTTGCCTGAATATAAAGGAGTTTTCTTTCCCAGAATTCTCATGAAACTGACATCTCATATACTTTAGCTGTGCTTTTGTATCATCCTCAATTCCTTCTTTGCGTTTTCTAGTTCCATCAATGGTGGTTGTGTTCATTTTATCATCCCCAGACAAACTCATGGCGTCCACAGTATCATGCATCTCTACATCACCACCACCAACTCTATCTATCACTGACCCTCCATGTATCAAATTTAAAAAGGGATGTTTGACCACTGGATGTATACGCTCGGCTCTTGAAGTGAATAGGAAAGCCTTTGCACGATGCTTAGCAATTCCACAACCAAATATCGCCGATCCTTGTTCCTCAACAACTAGAAGCCATTCTGAATATCAAATGAAATCACTAATCATTAGCTAAACAAAACAAAACAAAACTGCCAGACAAAAGGAAAGAGACTACGGAAAATGGTCAGCTCTTTTCAGTTAACCATAGGGAAAATCCATTCACCAAACAACATTGATACCACTTCAAATTGGGTGCAGGCACATTCAACTAAAAGGAAAGAGACTACGCAAAATGGGCAGCTCTTCTCACTTAACCATAGTCGGAATCTATTCACTAAAACACTAATACCACTTGAAATTGTGTGCAGACACATTCAACTATACAGCATTCTATTGAGATAGCTTTCAAGAATAGGTGGTTCAACCTTTGGCTTGAATGTGATTCTCAGCTTGAGTTTCAAGCATTTTCTAACTTAGCTATTGTTCCTCCAAAATTTCTCAATCAATAGAAAATTTTTGTCTATCTTACCAAGCTTACGAGCTTTAGAGTTTCTCATATGCTTAAGGAAGGAAATGTTTGTGATGATAGGTTATTTGGGAATTTTTACCAATTTGTACTAATGAGACTTTTTTTTTACCAATTTGGTCCCTTCAAGTTTTTTCTGTATTTTCTTTCTTCCTTTTTTAATAAATTTTCGGGGGTACTGCAAGTGAATGGTTCTGCCTTTGGTGCCAACCTAGTTGTGATCACTGCTTTTGAACATTGATGCATTTTGCACTATCTCTTAAAAAAAACTATACAGCTTGCTGAACTTTTTGAAAATATAAATGCCCCGTCCCGATCAAAGAGAAGTAAAAATATAACAAAAAATTAAAGGGGAGGGGTAATTGGAGGAACTCACTTATAAGATCTATGGGAGTGGAAACACTTGGTCTGCCGATCTTTCTGTCTATTCCACTTTGACTAATAACCCAGTTGATCAATTGAATGGGAATGCAGGATCTACAGAAGGCAAGGATATAAGAAGTAGTTTTCCCATGATCACCATTTTCCCTGTGTGACCAAGCAGATTATGAGACTTATTAGCTGAGACATTCAAGAAACCCGTTCATAACTCATCCTTCACAGCTACAATAGAGTTTGCTCATACCTAGCAGACTTTATAGCTACAATAGAGTTTTCTGATATGTAGCAGACTGTATAGCTACAATAGAGTTTTCTCATACCTAGCAGACTATAGCTACAATAGAGTTTTCTCATACCTAGCAGACTGTATAGCTAACTCAGCAACAAACAACCAATTAATTGCAAAATCTTTCAGGCCGTTGGCATACAGCGAAACTCCGGGTTGACGATTTATGAATGAATAATCCATCATCACGACAGAATTGTACAGGACTTCTTTTAAAAGAACTTCATTTTCAGAACCCTATAGAGCAAAAAACAACCAGTAAATTGCTGAATATAACAAAATTAGAAATGAGCAATAAAATGCATCATACACTTCTTGAAGAGAAATGAAATAGGTCATTTCATAAACTAAAGAGCTAAGATTACCAACGGAAGAAGGTTGCTCAATATTGGAGTCATTGTTGAGAAGATTATGGCAATGAATAATCAATGCAGCTAAACCAAGTACTAGCCCTTTCCAAAGACAATTTATGGGAACTATACATGAATAATTGATGAAATGAACAATTTCTCTGGAAAGATTCAGATAAGTTTTAAAATTCCAAAATCTAAATCATAGATTCCAACATCGCTAAACAGAATCAACATTTAAACTTCTGGTCTTACCTCAAGTACCAAACTATAGTCACCTGGGGCTGATTCCCAATTCGCTGTGGTACGTGGTACAGGTTTGAGTACACGGTACGCAACTTTTGAAGTATTAGGTACTTGGGGGTGTACATAGTTGATATGTTGTTAGGGTTCATGGTACATTATAATATTTTAACTGGTATGCTATAATTGATTTTTTATAGTCCGCTTAAAAACAATAAAGTACATAGTAATGATAATAATGATAATAGTAATAATAGGATAATAAGAAAAGAACAGTCCCACATTTAACATTAGGACCACCCTGTAGTTTAACATTTCAATAGTCCCACATCAGATGTATCAAAACCAACCGAGAGGAGAATTACCTATAAAATAACATTCAATGACTATGAACAACACAAACGTGGGATCCAATAATCTGCTGCTTTAAAACAACAGGTGTTGATAAGCTTCGATCCCTTTATTTTTGTTCAAACAGTTTATGACTGGTTTTTGTGGGGGGTTTCCATGCTCTTACTCAAACCGGTTTTTCTTAATTCTTCGCAAATTAGGCATAAATTTTGGTGAACCACGAATTATGTGACTAATGAGCCAACATATCTCACCTGTTGTACTCTATTCTGTAAAATAGATTTTACGTGCCAACAAAAATCATCCTAATATAGTGTTTGGTAGATAAGTGATATTTTTTGTTCTATCTAAAAGGGTGGGAAAAAGGGACAAAACAGGTTGATCTAACTCATTCATTCTGTTTGAAATTAGTCTTAACAAAACATAGTTTCCTGAAAGAAAAAAAAATAGGTGTTTTGTCTACAAGTTTACAATACCTTCCAAATTATAATCAAGTAATGCTAAAGAAAAGAGATGGTATAATTGTACTGACCAGTAAGGAGATCACTGGTAAAACTGGCTCCAACATCATCCTGAAAAGGGTATCTGGTATGCACCAATAAGCAGTCAGGAAGTACATACACGAAAACTGTAATGAAGTCACCCCAAAAAGCACAAGGTTTCGACCAATGTCAAGCTGACAAATAATAAAAAATCAAGGTAAAATTTGAACTAAGAAAATTTACAACTATGTATGATCAGATTGACCCATACAAAAAGACAGGAGACAACTCTGAATGGATGGTTCATGCATTAAAATCAAAACCAACCTGAGTCCACACAAATATAAATAAACAATGAAAAATAAATTTCATCAAGATCCAGCTTCCTAAAATGTTGTAGAACCTACATTACTCCAAACTCCATAATGAAAGTACTTAACTAGATTGAAACATTTGCTAAAAACAGAAAATGCTATTCATTACACCGGAATTGTTATTAAGGTTGCTAAGGAAAAGAAAGAGAATGTATAATAGTTTGATAATGGACAGAGTCTATATGAATTTTTTTTTGTTGCATTTATCTAAACACCCTTAGTCAATCATATACATAAATGAAACTGCTTGAAAAACGTCTAAGTAGTTGTAATCAGGGTTTTGATTGTGTTATTCGATGAATATTGTATTTGCAGTAAGAAGCAACAAGGTAACTGCAATTGAGACTAACATTATAGATAGTTGGCTGTGATTTGCTGAAATATCAAAGACTACGACTACCATATAAAACCTTGCTTGTAATTATTATCAACGAAAATAAGAAAAGTAAAGAGTTCTTACCCAAAAAGTAAAAATTACGAAACCCAGTCATGATCTGAGCTGCGGAAGCCTGCAACTTCTTCTCCTTCTCCCCTCTTGTGATGCCCGCATCAAAAATCAAACACATTTTCAACAAAAGAGCTTCAAACATGACAACCCCGGCCAAATAACCAACCTCACAACCCATCTCAATTCCCTTTCGAATCTGATCACTAACAAAAGGGAAAAACTCTTTCAAACCACCACCAACCCCAAACTCACCATCACAACCAATCATCCAAACCGGTATCAAATCCACAAAACCCTCTTCCAAAACCACTACCCCGTCACCTCCTCGAACCTCAACCTCGCTCTTCAAACAATAAATGCTACAATAACTAACAACCCCTTCCACCAAAACCTCAATTTCACTCTTCACTTCTTTCTCATAAACCCCCAAACGCCAAAGCTCAAAAACCAAAGGTGCGAGAACACCAATCCTCTTCATAGACACACATCCATCAGAACACGAAACCAGCAGCTGAAACAAATCCTTAACCGCGTCCACCGAAGCTATTGAAGTTCTAGAACATTCTTTTCCCACTCCCAACCTATAAGCGTGAAATTCGAGAGCTGTATAAAACCACACGAGTGGAATAGGAGGGTTTGGTGTAGTGTGAAGCGTGCGGGAAAAGATTGAAGTGAAGTCGGTGAAATTGGTAGCACCTTTTCGGTATTCAGTTAGGAAACGGTTGATTGATTCTTTGAGCATTGGTTGGTAGTGAGGTGGAAGTTGTTTCAACTGGTTTTGGTTCATTTCTGAAACTGAGAAATTGTAACGGTTGCAGAGTCACCGGAAATTTGAGTAGTGTACGGTGAGAGAGAGAGGAGAGAGAGAAACCCTAGGTTTTTGGGAGTGGTTGTGAATGGAGCAAGTACAAGGAAACGAGAGGGAAGGAATATGCACTTTTTATAACGGCCAACTTTTTTGAATTTGGTGCTTTTTTTTCTTCCTTTTATAGAAAATATTTAAAGAGGACGAAATTATTAAATGCACACCACATATATCACTTTTTATCTTCTAACCATATTTTTTAAAAATAATTATGTTTTTGTTTAATAGTCTATTGAATATTTCGTTTTAGTCCGTTAACTAATATATTTAGTCTATTAACTTCATTTCTATTATTTTATTTGATCTTTTAAATCAATTTTTAGAAAATTAAATATTAAATTTTGGTGACGTGGCGTGACGGGAAGGTCATTGGTACAAATCAGAATTAATATATGTAGTTCAAAATGGATACAATATTTAAATTGTGGGGTTCCCCGAAAATAAAACCTCTACATTTAAATAATAAATCAATTTTTAACTAGATATGTTGAGTCAAATTGATATCAATGGTCCTGTTGTCACGCCATGTCACCAAACTTAATGTTTTTTTGTTACAAATTGATCGAAATTATCAAATAGGATAACATAAGTGAAGTTAAAGGACTAACTTGTCATGTTTTTTAGTTAAAGGAGTAAAGCGAAACTTTAAAATAAATTAAGGGACTTGGTGACTAATTATGTCTTATGTTTTCGATAAAATTGTTCAAATAACCATGTTTACACACTATTTTTCAGAATATCCATGTTTCAAATAAAAAAATTGCAGCGTATAGTACAAATCAATTGAATAGGTGTATGTGTTAGACAAATTGAAAGAATTCAAGTGAATTGAATTGGCATTTTATATAGGTCAAACCAATTCAATTGGTGTTATGTATCGGTGTTCATGGGAGACGCTAATTCGTCTAGCGCCTAAATGTTGCAATTTTTTTTGTAAAATATTATATTTTAATATGTATCATTTAGTATAAATAGATATGTGTGTTTCGATCATTTTTTTCAAACCTCTTCTTATTTTCTTCTTAAATTTTTCTTCACTTACATGAGTAGTAAAAGACATGGACATGTTTTTTTTTCGAGAACCAAGCCTCCGGTGCAGATGAGTTTTTGGAACATTTGGAGCTTCGAACAACTTGAGAGGAACGTATCGTTTAGTTAGACTGAGAGATTAATGATAGCGAATGAGTTAGAAGTATTTAGATACTTGTTTCGTACATCTCTAATATGGACGACAATGATGAGATACAGTGTATGTTGGTGTCAGTTAAAGATTACAATGATGTTAGGGATATGATGTCTGCACCAGATGATATTGTTTTAATTGTTGCCTGCTCTTAGATATGTTTTGGTGTTAAGTCTTTTTATTTATTGTTTGTGTTGTTGTTTCATGTGTGTTTATATTCCTTTTGTTGTGATCCGCTACAAAAAATGCCTAAGCCCATCGCACGCTCGAAATACAACAGAGTCGTCACCGAACTTTATTTATTCTAAAGGAAAGGAAAAATATCGATAAAACCCAGTGGAAGAGTGTCATACCACAAAAAATTTCCTACTTCTTTTTCACTTCTTATATGGCTTATTGTTGCATTCGTCTACACACTCATATTCATTCATGTCATTCATTTACAATTGCATTTTTTAAATAAGCTTAATTGATTAAGTGATTTTGCTAATTATGATACAAAGATGTGGATCAAGCTTGTGAATATCATTATGTTATGTCTTGAATATTTTGGCACAACAATGGTGGTTGGTTCATTCTTTATGGATCAAGTCCCTTTGAAACCCTAATCCTCTATATGATCTTTGATTATGATTGGATTGCATCATGGAACAGTTTATTTTGAAGGTCATTTCTAAATTTAACTTTAAGTGATCATTTTCATATAAAGCTTTACTTAGTGATTATTATTGATTGTTGTTTGATTCATGACATAGCATTTCTAGTCAAGAGTATCTAAAGTTCGAGTCAAGATTCAAGATTCATTCAAGAGATCACTTCAACATTCAAGATCATTCAAATTCATAAATAAACAATTAGAGGGAAAGAAGTTTATTCTTGAAACAAAAGTTACATACATACTTCATTTCAAAGGTCATTTTCATTTCAAAGTCATCATTTTCATTACAAAAGAAGTCCAAAACAAATTCATACAAAAATGCATCTTTTTGGTCAAACTACCTAATTCTAAACCATAGTCCCCATTTTTTCTTTATTTACAAGCCATATCATCTTTGTGCATCCAAGTCTTCAAGCTTCTTCATGAACCTTGTGTTACATGTCATTTTGATCAATACCATGTCTTGTTCAAATACCTACCAGCCCTGCAAAATCATACATATACGCACGATCAACTTAAAATACATATACAACTAACATTCATTCACACATGCATACATATATAACACAAGTCATCACATTTAACCTCTTTACATCATTGTTCTAACATTGCTTTTCTTCACGACCAACTAACTTTCATAAAGTGTTTTCCAATTTTTCCACATATTGCATCATATAACAACTAGGATCAATAAAAAAACTTGATGTCACACTAGTTCAATTCAAAGTCAAGCATAAACAAATATCAACCTATATTCATAACTATTAACTTATAAGCCCTTTCAACAAGTTCCATGCACATTTTAAAAAGACAATTCAACAAGTTCTATGCATATTTCATAATGAGTTCAACATGCAACCAATTTGATTCCATTTAAAAACATAACATAACATATTAACAATAATTAGCTCAATCTTCTTTTTAACGGTTAGCATACACAGCCTACCACCATATTCATTATTTTAATTCAACCTACACTAATTGTTTTATCAAACTGAAAATTAGTAACACTTACTAACTAAATGGATTCACTAACTTTTTTCTTTTAAATTCATTAACATTTGAATTCTAACTATCATAACCTAATTAACTAACATCAGGTAACAGTTCAACATCATGCAAACTTTTTTATTAACAATAATTCACATAACTTCCTACTAATCAATTTCTTTATCTAATTCTAACAGACCTCACAATCACCACTAACTGCATAACTGACTAATTCATTCTAATAACTTATAACAGAGCACTAACAGAGTTAGCTTCTAAATTAATTCCTTCACAAGTCTGATTAACTTTAATAGTGCCCAAACTCTCAACTAACTGCCCTAAAAGTCTGTTTGATTATGTTACATCACTCACTATATATAACTTATTCTCCCTCAATCAAAAACATCAATCATTTATGCATAATACACAAATCACTCTCTCAATTCCACTCTTTGAACTCTTTCTGCAACTACATTCATCAACAATCTCTCCTTACCATTTATGATTTGAGAGATGAGTTTGAGAGGGAGATGTTGAGGGTATTTTGAAGCATTTATGATCAACTTCGCCGCCTCTGGCGCAACGGAGTAGAGGTCCGGCGAGGAAGGCATTTATGAGAGAGATGTGAAGCAACGTGAAAGTGAGATTGAATATAACTGATGGCTCCCCTTGCATTTCGGTTTGGGGCTTCACTATAGTAGGCTCGTGAAATTGCATCCATGCACCCCTTTTTTGCCTAACACACACCCTCCGGAACCAGGCTACAAGCAAAAATGTACTATGGGCCTTCTATTGAGCTCGGCGCCTGGGTTTTCCAAGCCACACACCCTTGGGCCAGGCGCACCCCCTTCTTAATTAGCTAGTATTATTTTCTTTTTCTTTTTCTTTTTTTAATTGTTTTTAATTCATGAAAAAATACACATGTGAACTCTTCAAAATACTTGAAAATACTAAGAATAAAATAGTCTTTGGATTAGGATTTTATTATGATTAATCTTTTATTTTACGTTTAAGTACTAATTGCCACTTTAACTCCATTTTCTTAGCATGTTATAATTAGTATTAATTTTGATTAACTTCTTATCTTCATGCCATGTTTCTTCTTTGTATGAATCCTTGAGCTCAAATATCCTTAGCATGATCTTTGTCTCTTGATTAGTTGATCAAGTTCATTCTTGATTAATTGATTGCACTTGTCTTAGAATTGTCTTGATAACTTGCTTTCTTCCCTTATCCAGTCACTTGATCATAAGTCCTTTGATCACTTGATTGGGTTAGACCTTTGTAATTGCACTGCACTGGATCACTCAAGCTCAAGACTCTACCTGAAGACTTTGAAGACTGTGGACATCAAGACCTTGACCAATATTGAGCTTCATAATTTAAGCACCTTACTTCAAGCACGCTTTGTCTCATAAAAAAAAGACTTTTCTATTTCTTCAGACACTTGTCAGTTATGATGCGAATTTTGCGCCACAACCTTAAGCAATGGATAAGAATGAGAGGAATTATTCCTATCCTTGTTATGAGTATCTTTTAAGTACTGGACGTAGGCCTTAGATACTCAACGTATGTGCCTCGGTTCATAAACTTTAGTGCAATTCAAATCAAATAACTTTCAAATTGTCTTCCCCACCTAAATATTTCAGTAATTAAGCATCCACAACATTTTTCTCTCTAGATCAAACACAATTATCTTTAACATTCATGCACTTCATGGATGAATCACCTCATGGTTAAACACTCATCTCTGAACCAAACTCTTCTCTTTAGGTTAATCAGCTCTCACGGTTAAAACCTTTTTCACGCATTATCCTATAGAGCCCTATGCTCTTGAAACCTCGTGTGTTGCCCTGTAGAGCCCTGTGCTCTAGAAACTCTTATGCATTTCCATGTGAGTTCCATACTCAAACAACTCGCATTCATGCCTTGTAAGCTCCATGCTTATGCAACTCATTCATGCCTTGTAAGCTTCATACTTAGGCAAATTATTCATTCCCTATAAGCCTTGTGCTTGGGCAACCCCTTTTTCTAGTAGTTCTTGATCTTTGGATCTAGGCAAAACCCTACAACTTTGCATTGGCTAGTCACCATCTTTTGGTTAAAAGCCACCCTCTTTGGTTTAGACACACCATTGTATGGGTTCAAACAACATACAATCTTAGTTCAAACAATATTTTCACAACAGTCAAACAAAACTTTTCTCACTACACAAACTCTTTTTCAATTTAAGTAACTCTTTCTTTTTAATTCAATGCAAGGAACTGTCTTTTTCCTTTTATCACACAAACTCTTTTCAAAACAATTTTATTTCTTTTCATAAAATAAATATTATAATTCGTTCCTTAGAAGTCAGATTATAAGCTTAGAGCATCCGAACAAGGATCAGAGTCAACTAACATCTACACACATTTAGGATATAATTATAACTATTCCCTAAAATCAACCAACAAATTCGTATTTTCTAACATGAACTACGAATCTCTGATTTTCTCACTGCACTATAGGAATATGTATGCACAAGGGTTTGAATCCTTGGTGAGCACACTAATTAATAAAATTATTTATCCCCTTACCAATTGCAAGTAATGTTTAGATAATAACACTCATGAGCAAAGAACAATCATAATGGTTCTCGTTGAGTATAATAGATGTGAGGGGTGCTAATATATTCACCTTGCATAACCGACTTCCTTACCCGTTTCTCTTCCCCTGGGTTTTGTCGATATTTTCCCTTTTCTTCGGGAATAAATAAAATCCAGTGGCGACTCTGTTGTATCTTCAAGCGTGTGATGCGCTCAGGTATTTTTCGCGGCACGACAAAGAGAAACAGGGTAAGGAAGTCGGTTATGTAAAGGGGAAGGTATTACCACCCCTCACACCCGTTGTACTCAACGAGAACCATTTTGATTGTTCTTTGTGTGGATGGGTGTTATTATCTAAATGTTACCTACGATTGATTTTAATAAAGGGGAAAATAAAGGTTATCATTTAATGTGCTCGCCAAGGATTCAAACTCGCATGCCTACGTATTTTATGGTGCAATGAGAAAATAAAAGCTTTGTAGTTCGTGGCATAAAACTACGTATTTGTTGGTTGTTTTTAGGGAACAGTGTTATAATCATATCCTAGAAGTGTTTCGATGTTAGTTGATTCTGGTCCTCATTTGGGTGCTTTAAGTTGTTAGTCTGACTGCTAAGAAACGAATTATAACATTTCTTTTATGAAAAGAAAGTTGTTGTTTGAAAAAAGTTTATGATTGAATTGAACTGAAAAAAAGTTTGTGCAATAGAAAAGATTCGTGAAATGGTGAAGGTGTTGTTTAGTATGGTGAAAGTATTGTTTAGACCAAGAGTGTGTTGTTTGAACCCATAGAGTGTATATCTGAACCAAGGACTATGGCTTTTAACCAATAAATGGTGATTAGCCAATGCGGAGTTGTAGGGTTTTCCCTAGATCTGGGGGATCAAGACCTACAATAAAAGGGTGTTTCACAAGGTAAACATGCAAGAGGTGGTTTACCCGAGCACTGGGTCTAACAAGGTAAACATGCAAGAGATGAGGGTTTACCTAAGCATGGATCTAACAAGGCATGCATGCAATGGTATTTCTAAGCATGGGGCTAACAAGATAGACATGCATGAAAATGGGTTTGCCTAAGAACGGATCTCACAAGGCAAACATAAAAATAAAAGAGGATCTTCCTAAGCATGAGACTAACAAGGAAAATATGCATGAGAATTAGGGGTTTGCCTAAGCAGTGACTAACAAGGCAAACATGCATGAAGGGGTTTGCCTAAGCATTATACTAACAAGGAAAACATGCATGAAAGGGTTTGCCTAAGCATTAGACTAACAAGGAAACATGCATGAATGAGGTTTTAACCATGAGAAGGTGATTAACCCAAAGAGAGTTATATGGTTCATAAATGGGTGTTTAACCATGAGAAGGTGATTAACCCAAGAAGGAGGTGATTAACCGAGGGAAGGAGATTAACCTCAAGACTATATGAGTATCCAAAAATTATTGTGTTTGGTCCAAAAAGAAAGGCATTGTTGATGGGGATTATTGAAGTGTAAGTATGGGGATGAAAGTTGAGAAGTTGTTTGATTTGAATTGCACTAAAGTCAAGGAACGGAGATTAATACTTTGAATAACTTGGGCCTACGTCCCGTGTTCAAATATATTTAACAAGGGTAGGAATAATCCCTCTCCTTCTTCTCCGTTTCTTAAGGCTCGTGGCGCATAATTCGCATCATAATTAACAAGTGTTTGAAGTTGAAAAGAGTTTTTTTAAAAGGATGAGGCAAGGTGTGCTTTAAGGGATGAAGCCCAACATGATCAGCTCTTGATGCTCTCTTATCTCCAGGGTCTTGAATGGAATTTGACTTGAGATTGACTTGATGGATCAAGTGTAGTGCAAGTCTCAAAATCTAATTCAATCAAGTGATTAAGGAACTTATGATCACTTGAATGAATATGAATCCTAAGAGTAGCACACAAATGTTCATAAAAAGTCACACAAAAGTCTAACTCACAACATGTAATTAATTTATCAAAATGACTTTGATAAACTAATTAACCAAGAAGATGATCATGCTAAGAATTATTCAGTAAGCACGTGGAGACATGAAGAAAGTTGAAAGGTGTGATCAATTGAAATTAATCATGTTAACCCTGATCTCTAACTAATTCTAATTGAATTTAGAATTTTAAATCTATAATCAAAATCAATTAACCTAGCCTAATTAAAATCTAATGGAAGAATTAAATGTTTTTAATATGTGTTTTTTATGTATTTTCATGTCTATGAAAAAAATTAAAAGAAAAAGAATGAACAATAATTAAATAAATGATGTATTCACTCTTCACGGGGGTATGAAGATGGAAAAGGTGTTTAGACCAGCAAAGGGCGTTAGGCCCATGGTTATTAAGCTCAAGCTCTATATCCTTGTTGAATTCAGAGTGAGGAGAGGTGAATCAATAACATTGGAGGGTGCAGGCAGCAGAAGCTTTTGGGCTTGGAATGGAAGCCCAATGCATGTAGGGGAAAAGAGTGGAAGGGAGTTAGATTCCATTCACTTCAGCTTTAACCTATAAACCCTCTATCCCTCTCTTGTAATCGTACCTCATCGAAAATTAATCTATTGCGCAGGAGGCGGATAAGCAACCTAGAACCAGCCACAACCACCACTAATAGACTCACATTTTTGTCCTTTCTCTATTTCCCACACTCTTTTCACATAAAACCTACTGAAGAACTCCATTATCCACGAAAACTCAAAGAACCCTAAAACACCTAAACAGAAATTAAATCACATAGAAGGGGAATCAAATCCAGAGACCTTGGGGCTTTGATTACCCTTAACCTCTTCTACATACTGGTAAATTAGTTGAAGCGAAATAAGGTAGCAAAAGAAAATCCTACCTACAAGGCATTGAGGTGGCCTGGAAGTTGTTGCAGGTTGAAGAAGATGATGTTGAGAAAACCAAAGGACGCAATCGGGTATACTTCTATTCTTCAATTCTTGCAATCTTGCTTCCTTCTTCTTATTTTATGCTTAGTTTGTAGGTTCTGATTGAGTATTGTTGACGTTGTGGTTGAATGAAGAGAGTACAATGCGGTGAGCTCTTATTGTATAAAACTTCAAGGTGAAGTTTTGCTCAACAATGGAGTTTTAAGCTTTGAGTGAAATTAGATTGTGAGAGTGGCTGGGGAGAATTTGCAGAATGTTAAATGAATTCAGAATGAATGAGTGAATTGTGGTTGAAGATGATTGTATAAGAGAATGTCGTTTATATAGAAGGATGAAGACTAACTAAACAGGGCCAGCTAGAGCAATAGAAGTTAGAGGTTTAGGTCATTTATTAAAATGGATGGAGGTTAATTGATTCAATGAGCAAAGTTAGTTAAAGGGAGTTAACATTGTCAGTTTGCATTTGAATTTGACAGTTAGAGGTTTTGAAAAACAGTTAGCTATTGTTATTGGTTGGAACTATTAGTGAAAATATTTGAATTGTGATTGTTAATTGAGTTAGTCAATTGCTAGCTTTAATCAATTGGAAGTTAGGAGATTATGGTTAGTGGTTTACGCTATTAGCTAATTGGTTCAGTTATGAGCTAAATGAAAATTTGGGTTGTTATGTTAGAAATTTAGGAAAACAGTTAGTGCATTAAATGTTAGTGATTATAAAGGATTTTGTTGAAAAGTGGTTAGAAAAATTAATTGAATTTAGAAATTAGTTAATTCAAACTATTATAAGCTAGGTTAATTGTTAGGGAAAGTTAGGAAATAGTTAGCATATTAGTGAATTTGTTTGAACTATCGGTTGAAAGCAATTAGTTGTTAAGTTAATGTTTCTATCTGTTAGAGAAAATGTTAATCAATGTGTGTTAAACTGTTAATGAATTAACTGTTAGTTTGTGGTTAATTGTTGGAACCGAACTGTTACAATAGCATGATAGTTATGCAATTAATTGAGTTAGCTTGACTGTGTTTGAAATGTGATATATGTAATGAAAAAGGTCAACTATTTTGGTTGAATTGATGTTACTTGATGACTGTTATTGGTTAGTGGTTAGTGTCGCGCTGTGAAAAATACCTGAATGCATCGCATGCTCGAAGTTACAACAGAGTCGCCACCGAACTTTATTTATTCCAAAGGAAATGGAAAATATCGATAAAACCCCAAGGGGAAGAGAAATAGGGTAAGGAAGTCGGTTATGCAAAGGGAATGTATTAACACCCCTCACATACGTTGTACTCAATGGGAACCATTTTGATTGTTATTTGTGCGAACGGGTGTTATTATCTAAAGGTTACTTGCTATTGATAAAAGGGAAAAAATAAGTTTATTAATTAATATGCTCGCTAAGGATTCGAACCCTCGTGCATACATATTCTCATAGTGCAATAAGAAAATTAGAGTTTCGTAGTTCATGGTAGAAAATACGAATTTGTTGGTTTCTTTTTAGGGAATAATTACGATAATATCCTAGAAGTGTGTAGACGTTAACTGATTCTGACTCTTGTTTGGATGTGTCATACCCCGATTTTGGCCCTGAAAAGCTTTTCCCAATCACTCACTCACTCTTCAAATCCTTCCATGCGGCTGAATCGCCATTGGCACAACGATTAGGGTTCTTTAACCTTCAGGGATCAAAGGAATCAAAGTTAATATTAAACATTCCAAAAAATTTGAAAGCTGGAAAAGATGATTTGATTTTTGTTTATGGTAAAGGGCACCTCCGTGATATTTCTAGCATAGACGGTGAAATTCTCTGGAGAAAAGATCTTGCCAGCATTGAATTTAACCATATTGTTCAGCCTCTTGAAGTGATTTTTGTAGCTGCCTTGTTGGCTCTTCAACATTTTACATGTATGAATTGAATGTTAAGAATGGAGAGTTATTAATCGCATAGCGCTTCCCTTTGGAACTTTTGGGGAATCATTATCGGTCTCAGGTGATAAGTTTGCGGTATAAACAAATTCCAGACCTCGATAAAGATTGGTTTGGACAGACAGTAATACTACCATCAAGGCTTCCAAAATGGTTCACATTAAAAATCAATTCCAATGTTCTTTTAATTAAAAACCAATTTCATTGCTCTTTTAATTAAAAATCAACTCCACTGTTCACATTAAAATCAATTCCAATGTTTCTTTTCACTAAAATTACAAATGAAGGTGAGTTGGTGCTGGTGGACAAAATTGATAATGCGGCATTTTTAGCAATGCCCTGTCAATTTCAGAGAGTCAACATGTTTTTGCATTTGTTCAAAACGAAGACAATAAAATTCACCCATCTGTAAAGGATGTTAACGATTGGAATGGTGGCTTGCTAAAGGAAAACTTAGTAGTGGACCATCAAAGAGGAAATATTGAGAAGATTCTCATAAACAATCATGTCAAGACATATAGATATCATGGGTTCAGATCATTGATGGAAGGGCGGATGATGAGATTGATGCTATTGAGATTTTACTCCCTGCGATTGTGTTGTTACTATTAACAACCGTGAGAACAAGAGTGGATACACAGATTCATCCAGCTCAATCGCACATTCAAATGGATATGTTTATAGAAGTGGGGAAAGGCATATCCCCTAATTATCCATAAATTTTGGAGTCCTTGTTGGATAAGATAGAATATTTAGTTTTTACACCAGACACCAGTGAAACAAGGATGATGATAGATTTGTTGTTGATCAAATTTCCGATTTTTTTAAGCTTGTTAGTATGGTGTACCAAGATGAGTTTGAGCTGGAAACGCACATCCGGTCAGATGCTTATAGTACTTGCAATAACGTAAGGAATTGTTCAAATCCTAAAATTAAAGGGGCAATTGTATTTTATGAACAAGGTCCTCAGTCATTTGATTATAGTATGCACCTCAATCATACATGGGCTTTCTCCGGTTTTCCGAATGTTACAATAATAATGGATACAAATGGCCTTTTTCTCAATGACTTGGAACTTAGTGTTTAGTGCTATACCAACAATGCAATACAACTTCAGTGGGTTTTTGACACTCCAACAAATGGTTGATTCATTTATACTATTTATAGCTCAACAAACTGAATTAAACTCAAATGCTGAAATTGTAAAGCTCCCTCTCCTCACTCAATTCCCCAATTTTTCCACTATTTTCTTCTCCACCAAGGTCTCGTTGTTATGTCAAAAACGGAGCAGCAGCATCTTGAGAAACATCACAACAATAACAACAGGACCAAGAAACCGAAGAGATTCAACATGGTCCTTTACCCGTCGAACAACTTCAGACATCTGGTATAGTTATAATTGATGTTAAGAAGCTTAAAGATACGGGTATTTGCACTGTCGAGTCTGTTGCAAATCAAAGGTATCAGTGAAGCCAAGGTTAACAAGATCATTGAAGCAGCTTCTAAGCTGGTGCTTATGGGTTTTACTAGTGCTAGTGAGCTCCATGCCCAGCGAGAATCTATTATTCAGATAACCACTGTGTCAAGAGAGCTTGACAAGATATTAGAAGGTGGAATTAAGACGAGGCTCCTATACAAGTTTAAAATTCGGAAGTCCTTTTACTTCCATACAAAGAAGAAAGTACCTCAGTCGGGGACATCATGGAAGAGATGGCAGACATGGATATGATTTGCAATGATAAGACTGAAACTTAACGGTTGACAAAAAGCTTGTTGAGGTTTTTGCAAAAGGAGTGGATGCTGAAACTGTTGTTTTGATGACGACTCGAGCTTCAAGACTTGAGAGTCAAGATGCAATTGACACCTCCATAGTTGGGACACTGGATGATCCAAAGTGGCAGCGCTGCAACTTCCCTACCTGAGTTATTAAAAAATATAGCCGGAAATCCAACCATGTTACTAAAATTACTCTTAGAGCAATAGCAGAAATTAGCAGCAGAAATTAGCAGCAGAAGGAAAAACAAAACCTGCTGCTTATGCCAGTGGAGCCATTTGAATCAAACAAATCATGTTATGTTTGCTCTAAGAGTCCTGTATTGCTTGAAATAAACACAAACCGCTCAAAGTTGAAGGACGTTGTTGAAAAGATCATCAAGGCTAAGCTTGGGATGAACCTTCCACTTATTATGAATGCTTCAAACCTTCTCTATAAGGCTGGTGATATTGAGGACGACATGGTTGCAATTTATGATGCCAATCTTGAAAAGGTCCTAGTTGAGCTTCCTTCTCCTGTAACTGGTGGTACAATGCTTATAGTAGAGGTTTTTCAACAGGAATTGAAATGCAATATCAATATAAAACACAGAGAGGAATTTGATGAAGAGAAAGAACCTGATGGAATGGTTCTCTCAAGATAGACATCAACCGCAGAAACAACGACCTTCACTGATTGTGTTGGGTGCCTTTTGACATTTACAAATAGTTGGTTCAATAGTGATGTTAGCCTTAATGCAATTGCATTTCTTCGTTTCTGTGCAGTCAGACTTGCTGATAGAGGACTTGTATGCAATAAGAAGAGCAGTGCTGATGGCTCATCAATTGTATTATCAAATGGTGTTTCTGATGTATAAGATCTTACCGATAACGATGATCACGTGTACTTTTGGATTCCCTTGTTATCAGGGTTGTCAAAATTAACTTCTGATCCAAGATCAGCGATCAAAAAGAGTTTGTTGGAGGTTCTTTTTAACATTTTGAAGGATCATGGCCATCTTATTCTCACGCACATTTTGGAATAGAATTTTCTGTTCTATTTTTTTCCCTGTATATAACTCAGTATGTGGAAAACGAGACATACCAGAGGGTCATTGTTCATCTTCAGTATCTGTGCATACTGAAGGAGGCACATGGGATTCTGAGACTTCTCCGGTAGCAGCAGAATGTTTAATAGTTTTATTTGTCACCTTCTTTGATATGGTGAGGTCTCAGCTACCGGGTGTTGTGTCCGTACTGACAGGGTTCATTAGAAGTCATGTTCAGGGTCCAACTAGTACTAGAGTTGCTGGACTAGTATGTCTCACCGGTGACCTTGGTAACAGGCTTTCAGAAGAAGAATGGAAAGAGATTATGCAACTATATCAACAATGCCTGGATTCCTAAAGGTTTTGAGAACCATGAGTAATGTTGAAGTACTTAAATTTTCACACTCTCCTGACCATGATTTGATAAATGACGAGTATGATGACGACAATCTGCAAACGGCCACATATGTTGTCCCAAGAACAAAGAATCATATTGCTATACAGCTACTTATTTTTCAGGTTACAACTGATCTATACAGAAAACACCAGCAATCCTTATCAGTAGACAACATCAAAGTCCTTATTGAATTATATCCATCTATTACTTTGCATACTCGACAATTGAACAGAGAGTCAGTCGTGCTGAAAAAGTTGCAGAAAGCTTGCTCTATCTTAGAATTATCTGCCTCGCCCGTGGTTCATTTTGAAAACGAGGCCTTCCAAAATCACCTCAACTTTCTACAAAACTTACACGACCACCATTAATTTATGCAGGGGTTTGCATTCTGTCCTATAAGTTGGAACAATTGGGTTTTTCATAGGTATGAAGTGAGAGACGGGAATGGAGCTGGAGTGAGGTTCGATTATCGAATTGCTAGCATTGTTATGCATTGTTTTTTACTTGCTTCTGATTCTGCATGACCTCAGGTGCTTAGTAGAGATGCATACCACAAAGAAGAGGCAAGCTTATCATACTATATATCCTACCCCAAATCTGCTAATGAGGGCCCCTAAATGGCTCAACTGTCATGATGTTTGGGGGGTGTGGTTGAAAGGTTCAAACAATGTTGCAGGCTGCTTTAAAGTACTTTATTACTTTCATGAGTTGGTGGTGTGATGCAGTTTTGGTTCTATTATGGAAGGTTTGGACAGTTAGAGTTACAATGTATTATTTTGCTCGGTTTTTTTGGATGCCTTGCCTTTACGGTTCAGCTGATGTTGGAGGATTAACGACATGTATGGTTTGCATAAGGTTGGTGGCCTTAACAGAATCAACAAGGATAACACTTTGTATTTCTTTTATTGTCTTATTGACATCCATGTTAACACTTATATTTCTATAATCTACAACATCTGTTCTCTTATCCAAACATCGAGCAAAGCCATCATGTGTGGAATATTGTTCAACAGAGTTACGAGCCTCTCCGGTGGCTAATTTTTACAAATCATTTTGCTCAAGCTTATCTTTTCTGGAGACCTGATTCTGGATCTACTATGAGAAGCTTACTTGATGTAGCTTCAAGACTACTAGACCCAAATTTGGAAAGCTTTGGGTCTCTTTTTGTTGGGAGTTATATTCTTCAACTCATATTGCATTTACCATCACAAATGGCTGTACATATACGTGACCTGGTTGCTGCTCTTGTCAGACGTATGCAATCTGCTCAAATTGCTTCCCTGAGAAGCTCCTTGCTAGTTGTTTTTGCCAGATTGGTTCACGTGAGTGTTCCTAATGTTGGACAATTTATTGATCTGCTAATTTCAGTTCCAGCCGAGGGACATAATAACTCCTTTGCTTATGTGATGTCAAAATGGGCTAAGCAACAAGGTGAGAAACATGGATGTCGAGCTTCAATTCCGACGATGCATGCTATACAGAAGGGAACACAATTGATGGTTTTCATGTTTCTGACTTCGGAGCATTTGGTCAGCCGTATCGCCTAGAGGATGTCGTTGCTCTGAGTGGAAATTCAAACTCGGTTTTTAACTCACTAAAAGTAAGTGGCAAAACAATTTCTCCTGGCCCTGTTCACTTCAGTACTCTTGGAAAGTTTCCAACTTCACTTGATAAAAGCCCCTTGGAGAATCAAACGGAGCCACCTAGGTTGCAATTAACAAAGCTTCAATCATCAAATCCTAGCAGCAGTACGATATTAAGTGTTCATATAGAAAACCAGGAAGAGTTTGCCATGGCCGATGCCAGTCATAGGACTGATATTTCTACTGATGTTGACACCGATGACAAGAATCAACGGTTTGATACAAATCAATCCCTTGCTGTTGTGGGTTCCGACTCCAGTGACAGATCAAAGGATAAGTCAGATCAAAAGACTCTCTGCAGGCTCACTCAAAATCGTGAGGCAGCAAGAAAAAACCGATTGAGAAAGAAAGCCTATGTCCAACAGTTGGAAAGTAGTCGTTTGAAGCTGACTCAACTAGAGCAAGAGATTCAACGAGCCAGATAACAGGGAGTCTTCATATCAAGCTCGGGTGAACAAACACATTCGCTAAGCGGAAATGGGGCAATGCAATTTGATGCAGAATATGCAAGGTGGCTAGAAGAACATAATCGACAAATCAATGAGCTAAGAGCAGCTGTAAATTCTCATGCAAGTGATACCGAACTTCGCATGATTGTTGATGGTATATTGGCACATTATGATGAGATTTTTAGACTAAAAGGTGTTGCAGCTAAGGTTGATGTTTTCCATTTGTTGTCTGGAAAACACCTGCTGAGAGGTGTTTTTTATGGCTTGGTGGTTTTCGTTCGTCCGAACTTCTCAAGCTTCTGGTAAGTCAATTGGGACCTCTCACAGAGCAGTAGTTGATGGGTATTACCAACTTGCAACAATCTTCCCAACAAGCAGAAGACGCGTTGTCTCAAAGCATGACCGCATTTATGAAGGCCAGAGTTGCTGCTGCTGTCGGCATTTTCGTCAATGCCGGTGGGTGGTGTTGTTGCCTTGCAGCTCCTGATGCTATTCCGTTTACCATTGCTACCAGATATTGTGATGTTCGAAGGCAGTTTGGATCTCAGAATGGTGGTCTTGAAACACAAACGGCAAGTGCTATCACACGACTGTCATTGCAGCAAAACAACCGTAGCCCTGCAAAGATCAAACCAAATCCACATCGAAGCTACTGCGACACAAACACACAAAAATCAGTCCAATTCCCAAAAAAAAAGAAAACACATATTCAAGTGAGTTACAATGGTGAATTGTTTCTTACCAGCAATGAAGTTTTGGAAATGAAGAGAATTGAGAAGGGGACCACAAGTTGAATATGGACAAAATTCAAAACGTCTTCCGTACAGACATTTTCCACTACTTTGAGGAAACACAGCAACACAACAGAGATGAGATGAGTGATATATAAGGAGCAGCCAAAGAACCCTAATTTCAGAGAGGAGCCGCTACTGTTCACCAACAAAAAAAGTGGTCGACGACAAGGAGAAAAGAAAACCATAGTTTTTCTTGGTGGTGAAGAACGAACAAGAAGATCAAAGACCGGTTCAGAAGAAACCTTACCTGCATCCGTCGGTCAATCTCGCCGCAACCGGTTAGTTTCCTTTTCGAGTTTCTATTTTCATTTCTCCATTTTAGCTTCCTTGAAGCTTGCATTTGTTTGTTTGTCTTGCTTTAAATTTTTGATGTTCAAAATGGAAAGAAAAAGGATCTTTGTGCGTTAAGATGAATTCGTTTAAGTTCTGCTACTGTTTTCAACTTTGTATTTTATTTAAAAGGCTTGGTGCATTTTTTTTATGTTATGTATTAGCGCTTGAGACCATATGACAAGGATGCCTATCCGACGGAGTTGGTAAAAGGGATGGTTTGGTAAGCTCCTAGTCTTGGGTTCAATTCCCATGTGTGCCATATTTGATTTTTGCAACACTTTAATTTTTATTTCACATTTTGTTTTAATCCCCTCATAATGTTTACCCCTTTTATTTTATTTTAATTGTTAAACATCGATTTTAATTTATGGATTCAACAATTCCCATGTTGTTTATCCATGATTATTTTTATCGATACATTGATGGTATTTCGCCGCGTTTTGATTAATCACATATGGCATTTCGATTGTTGTTAATATGTACAAACCGGCTTTGAGCACATTATCTAGATTTCTTGTTTGCTTTTTCGATTTCCATCTGCCTTGCACGTCGTTGCGTTATGCGACTTTGATTCGCATCCTCGCATCCCGATTTTTATCCGTGCACGTCCCGATGTTGTTTCTTTCAATTTAATTTTTGAGTGTTTTGTAAATATAACTTGTTGTGTTATTTATTTTCTTCACATGGCTTACTCTTGGGCCTTCTTACAATGAGACAGTTCTCTTGCACTTACACTCATACATTGCATTATTTGTTGTTTGGACCCGATTTAATTATTCCAGTACTTTGAATCCCCATTTGACAAAATGTACCCCACTCCCCCGATGTGTAATAATTTTACTGCTTTTCATTTCTTTATTTGTTTGAATGTTTAGTTAGCTACTAACACAAGAATAAAATCAACCATTTCCAAAAGATAAAAAATAAGACTCGATCCAACGTCGAGTATTTTCTCAATAAACAAATCAATCCATTTCTCCCTCCCATTCCATTCCATTTCTTTCAAACTTTCATCAAACGCTTGATCCAACGTCAAGCCATTTTTCATAATAAAAACTCAAAAATATTAATTCATATTCAAGACCTTTTCAATAAATATGGAAATGGAACGTGGTGGATACCACGCACTCCTGAGACTAGGGTTCGAGATGGATGTCTCGCCTATCCTAGCTCTCGCCATCATCCAAACTTATCCATTTTGTTTCTCTCAAACATTCATTCAAAAAATTTCTTAAACGTCCATCAATGCTTGATCTAATGTCAAGTCATTTTCATAATAAAATCCAAAACATTTAATTCCTATTTGATACTTTTTTAATAAAGATGGAAATGGAACATGGTGGATACCATGCACTCCTGAGATTAAGATTCGAGGTGGATGCCTCGCTTATCTTAGCTCTCGCCATCATTTAAAATTGTCAATACGGTTTCTTCAAACCCTTTCTTAATCAAATTCAAAACACTTAATCCTTATTAAACACTTTTGCAAATAAGATGAAAATGGAACGTGGTGGATACCACGCACTTCTGAGACTAGGATTCGAGATGGATATCTCGCTCATCTAAGTTCTCGCCATTATTCAAAACACATCAAACCAATCAATTTCTTTTCTCGCCGCCGTGCGATTAATCCTTCAAACCTTTTCACAAACGAAAGGTACTTTGTTTCAAAACAATGCAAGACAATGTTTTTCCACCTGTTTTGGGTAATCCAACAATGTTTTCGTCGATTTGACGCAAAGTAGATTTCGCTAAAATCGACCAACAAACAAACATTTTTCTACCCAGAACTACGTAAGCCTTGATTTCTCTATTGAGATACGTAGGAGCAGGATTTGTAAATCTTGTCAGGCCCACTATTAAAAAACTTAGGTTTAGTCCTTCGTCAAAAATCCAAAAACATTTTCCTCTCTTTTTATCTTTCTTTCCCACCTAATAACTTAAAGCCTAACATTTCACACTAATGCGCACAACTGACCTAATGGTTCCTGTTGAGTACAACGGACGTGAAGGGTGCTAATACCTTCCCCTCGCGTAATTGACTCCCGAATCCTGATTTGGTTGCGACGACCATAATCATTGTCGTTTTGTCTTGGGTTTTATCGATATTTCCCCTTTCCTTTTTAGGAATAAATAAAGTTCGGTGGCGACTCTGTTCAGTCCATCATTGTGAGCGTGTGATTGCGCTTCGCTAGGTCGTGTCTCTCATTTCCCAAGGTACGACAGGATGCTCTGAGCTTTTAGTCTGCTTGCTAAGGAATGAATTATAACAGTTCGTTTATGAAAAGAAAGAAAATTATTTTGAAAAAGGTTTGTGTGATAAAAAGAAAAAGAAAGAGTTGCTTGAATTGATTTTTTTTTTTAAAAAGAGTTGCTTGAATTGAATTAAAAATGAGTTGTGAAATAAGAAAAGTGTTGTTTGAATGTTGTAAAAGTATTGTGAAATAAGGAAATAGTTGTTTAGATGTTGTGAAAGTATTGTTTGGACCAGGATTGTATTATTTAAAAATAGAGTGGTATCTGAACCAATAAGTGTGTAATAATGGTGTTTAAACCAAAGAGGAAAATAAGAGTGGTGTTTAAACCAATGAAGTGAAAATGGTATTTAAACCAAATAAGTGGTATTTAAACCAAAAGAGTGTTGTTTAAACCAAATAAGTGGTATTTAAACCAAAGAAGTAATAAAAGTGGTGTTTAAACCAAAGAGTTGGTGTTTAAACCAAAATAGTGGAGTTTAAACCAAAGAAGTGGTGTTTAAACCAAAAGAGTAGTGTTTAAACCAAAGAAGTAATAAAATAAGTGTTTAAACCAAAGAAGTGGTGTTTAAACCAAAGAAGTTATGTTTAAACTAAAAGAGTGGTGTTTAAACCAAAGAAGTGATGTTTAAACCAAAAGAGTGGTGTTTAAACCAAAGAAGTGGTGTTTAAACCAAATGAGTGGTATTCAAACCAAAGAAATGGTGTTTAAACTAAGAACGTGATGTTTAAACCGAAAAAGAAAAATATTTAAACCAAAGAAGAAAGATACTGTGAATGTTTGACTTTTGGAGTGTTGTATGTGGGTGTCATACCCCAAAATTTGCCCATTAATATTTCAAGACATTTTTCAGGGCACTCCGACTCATTTTTATGACACTGATCTTAAAGGAACAAAGGCCCAGCTCATGAATGGCCCAATCCAGAAAATGGCCCAAACTGGCCTGTTCGCTACACGCTCGCCTAGCGAACGTTCGCTACACGCTCGCCTAGCGAAGCTGACAGACAACAGAAAATTTCGGGCTTCATTCTGAGCCCATTAGGTCATGAAAAAGAGCATTATAAATACCAGCACTTCAGTAATGAAAAGGGAGAACGAAAAAGGACGAAAGGAGAACCCTGGCAAGCAAACCCTCGCGCTCACAGACGGAAAACCCTGGAGGCTAACCCTGAGAATTCCGAGAAACCCTGAAGGAAAAGCCGGCGGCAGCAAGGTCACTTCCGCTTAATCCAATCCGGTCGGCCAATTCAAGGTTACAATTCGATTACAAACAGGTTGGCATTGCTATTACTACCTTATGTTCTTAATTTGCATATGGCATTATGATTAAATTTATGGAAATATCTTAAGTTTGTCATGTGAATGGTAGTGCGCACTTGAATACCTTAAATGATTAACCATATAATTGCTGTAATGAAAGCCATAAGGCATAAAATTGGTTGAAATTGTACTGATATCAAAACCAGAATCCGCAGTCGCTCGCTAGCACGTCGCTAAGCGAGCATGAAGCGAGTATTCGCTAAGCCTTCGCTAGGCGAGGCAGGCGCGAACCTGACAGTAGCCGACTTTTCTATTCTGATTTTTCATTCATGTTTTATCATAGCCAGGCATTGTTTATCTGATCCTATTACTGTTGTGTTTTCTTTTGCGGTGTAATCCTCGATTGCACCCTGATTGGTATTCTAACCCGTTTGCTGAATTTTTGTAAAGGTTCACATATCCCAGGAAAAGAGTGTTGTTTAGGCCTTCCACTTTATTCGTGGGATGCCCTTGTGAAGAGCTGCCCTAAATTGCTTAATTAATTTTAACGTATTAATTTTAATGTATTAATTTTAATGTATTAATTTTAATGTATTGATTGTAATGTGGAGGCTCATCCTAATTACCTAATTAACTTTAAAATATGACCTTTAAATATGTGATCTTGGACCTCTCTTTTGCCTTCTGATATTACGGTATTACGGTCATGTCCCGCGAATATAGGGATACACTTAGCAACGGCCCTTCGGTTAAATCATCATAAAATAAATCATGGTCCCTCGGATGTTGCCTTCGAAAATACGATTTTGTCCCTCGATGACCCTGCGGTGTAGCCTACGGTTAAATGATGATCGTCCCTTCGAATGCTAAGGTATCCTTACAACTGTTGCCTTCAATGACCTATCGATGACCCTACGATGACCCTTAAACATCCAAAGGGTAAAATTACTTACTTCTCAATAGTAAGGACAGTTTTACCCTCATAAGGATAGGAAATGTTCATAACGACCTTAGGAAGGTATAACTCTCAATTACTGGATCATAACCTAAAACATTTTCCACCCCTCACACTTTGCAAGTCCTAGAAAATCACCACTTGGTATACATTCATACCAGAATCATTACCAAGTTATATTTTTCTAAACCGTTTTCAAAATCAAACGAGATAAATACTTTGTATACATTCATACGAGAATCATTACAAAGTTAACTCTCTTTTCGAAACATTTTTTAAACAATTCACGAACACTTTTTCAGACAAAAATATAAGTGATCCAGCAATTAAGAGCCCATGGATAACCATGGATACAAAGGATGCTAACACCTTCCCTTTGTATAATGTACCTCCCGAACCCAAAATCTATTGAGGTCTTTCCTGTTCTTTTCCACCTTTCCTTATTGGATAAAAGAAAAGTCGATGGCGACTCTTGCTATCCGCGACATTGCGATAAAAAGCAAAACACCCCAAGTCAGTTCACCGTATGACAGAACTGGCGACTCTGCTGGGGACGATTACAAGAGAGGTTACCTTAAAAAAACAAGATCACTTAGTTAAAATTGTCTGATTTACTTTTAAGGGATTGCTTGGGTATTCTTGAGTGAAAGATCCTACACCCGGATCTAGTGTACCTTAGGTAAGTAGCAATAGATCATCGCGACTATCCGGCGTATACTGGAATGGTTAAAATGATGGCTACGGTTAATGTGACACTTTGGATGTCCTGATGTTCCTCATGTTTACTTGAGGAAAAATTTGGCATCTGCGTGGTGTCATTAAAGCATTAACCAGACTTTTAGAACCCTAATTGACTCATCCTGGCCATTAGAAAGTAGTGAGATAACTGACTTCGGTTCCGACTGGGGTTGGTTGAGACTCGATACTACACTCCTTGAGATTGGACTTTAGGGAAGCTTCGGTCAACCACTTGGTGTTGCACTGAAGTGGACTTGAGGGAAGGTCAATGATTGGAGATCCTTTTAGAACCCGGTTACTATTCTAGGACAGGTTGAACCAACTAAACTTCAGTGGGGAGGGTACTTACCTATGGAACTCATGCAAGCCTTAAAACCTAGGAATGATGGTTGTGTGACTTGCTTGCGCTTGTTATTTATGTAACCTCATAACATCATAACATCATAACATCATGACATCATAACATTGTACTAACCATTTCAAGGACTTAGGGATTTAACTTTGCTCTGTTTTGTAAAGCTATGGCTCCCAGGAAGACCATCCGGATTAATCTTGTAGCAATCTCTCCTCAACTCAAGAACTTAGTGTCAGAACTTTCCGATCATGCCCAGTTCATCAAGAAACACGGTTCTCTCCTCAATTTGGTTACCACTGGTTTCAAAGAAGATATGATGAGAGTTTTATTCCAGTTCTTCGACCCTAAACATCATTGCTTCACATTCCCAGATTATCAGTTGGTACCTACACTGGAAGAATTCTCCAGACTGCTTGGGATACCTATCCTTGATCAAATACCTTTCAGTGGTTTAGAAAAGGTTCCGAAGTCTGAAGAAGTTGCCGCAGCTTTACACATGACGAAGTCCAACATTGAAGCTAATTGGGTAACAAGGAGTGGAGTTAAGGGTTTACTTGCCAAATTCCTGACAAATAAGGCCCGAGAATTCTTATAAGTTATGAATGTCCGTGCTTTCGAAGACATCCTGGCATTGCTAATCTATGGCTTGGTGTTATTCCCTAATCCAGACCAATTCATAGACATGAATGCTATTAAGATATTTCTCACTCATAACCCTGTACCTACCTTGCTGGGAGACATTTTGCATTCCCTCCACACTCGTACCATGAAGAAGCAAGGGACTCTCATGTGCTGCATACCTTTGTTGTCTAGGTGGTTTATTTCGCACCTTCCTCAATCAGTCTTGAAGAACGAGCAGAATTTGAAATGGTCTCAAAGGATAATGTCGCTCTCCCACCCAGACATCTGTTGGTGTCCTCAGTTCAAGGAAAATGTTACCATCATTGACCGTTGTGGCGAGTTCCCTAATGTACCACTCCTAGGAATAAGAGGAGGTATTACTTATAATCCTGCTTTAGCTCTGCGACAGTTTGGTTGTGCTCGAAGAGATGGTCCACATGAAATGATCATCGAAGGCATTGTGTTCGACTATGACAACGATTCCCAAGGCCTCCGTCAAAGATTTGTACGAGCTTGGGGCATGGTGAAGAGAGGTACGTTAGGACAGAAAATTTTTATTCCTATGGAACCTTATCTCAGATGGGTACGCGCCAGAGCTCGTGAACTTGTCATGCCATATCTTGCAATCGGACCTCAGATTGTCGAACCTGAAGCTGAAGGAGGTGCTCCTCAGATCATTCCTTATCCAGATATGCCTACCAATGTTGAGGAACTAAAGAGATCCTGGATCCAGTTGAGAGAAGAAAGGGATACTTTCGAGACTCAGTTCGTCGCAGAAAGGAAGAAAGTGTTAGAACTTACCAGTCAGCTTAATGAGGAACGAAGACTCAACGCGTATCTTCGCCCAAAAAGAAGTCGCCCCTGGGAGACTTGAGCTTTCATTGTATTTTTATTATTATTCCTTTTGTAATGAACATTGGTCAAAGAAATTAGCAATAAACATTTCTCTCTTGTTGGTGATTTACGCAAAGTTAAATTCCAAAAGTCCTTGAAAACATTTCATACATTGCATAACATAACACAACACTGCATAACAGGTATTCTACGAGTTCAATGTTCTCACGGTCTTCCTTACAAACAGAAAAATGGATCTCGAACAAACTGTCAAAGATCTCCAGACTCAGAATGCTCAATTCAAGGAGATGATGCTAAGCTTATCCAAGGGGCAGGAGGAACTGAAGGCTCTTTTGCTCGAAAAGAAGAAAGACAAGAAAGCTGTGAGTTTCATTAACCCGGGAAGAAGGCGTAAAGGACAGGCCGCAGGAGTCAAGTTTGGGATCCCGAATGGTCCAGAAGAGGAGACAGAGAATGATTCAGAAGAGGAGAATGTCGATCTCTTCAACCCTGAGGACGACGATGAAGATTATGAAAATGAATAGTACTCTCCAAGAGATGATAAGTACAAGTTGCTGGAAGAACGTATGCTAGCTATGAAGGGTCAGAAGGCGCCCGGTCTGGATTTCGAAAGTTTGGGTCTGGTCTCCGATGTGACCATTCCTCGCAAATTCAAAATCCCCACTTTCACTAAGTACGATGGTGCGTCCTGTCCTCAGATGCATCTGAGAGCTTATGTGAGAAAGATTCAGCCGCATACCACTGACAGGAAGCTATGGATCCATTTCTTCCAAGAGAGTCTGTCTGGCACACAGTTGGAATGGTATTATCAGCTCGAGAGCTCTGACATCCGCACCTGGACTGATTTAGCAACAGCTTTCTATAAACAGTACCAGTATAACTCTGAACTAGCGCCTACCCGGCTACAGCTGCAGAATATGACTATGGGATCTAAAGAAAGCTTTAAAGAATATGCTCAAAAGTGGAGAGATTTGGCTGGCAGAGTCAAACCCCCTATGACTGACAGAGAATTGGTGGACATGTTCATGGACACACTGACCGGCCCATTCTACAGCCATCTACTGGGAAGTTCTTCATCAGGTTTCACTGAACTTATATTAACAGGTGAACGTGTTGAAAGCGGCATCCGAAGTGGAAAGATACAGGCGGCTACCTCTGCAAGCACCAAAAGGTCCTATCAGGGGAGGAACGAATCAAATGCTGTGTACGGTCAAAAGGGTCGTAACAAGAAAAACCGTGACCACGACATTGGAGCAGTTACGATTGCAGCACCACCATCTCAAAACTTCCAGCCCAAACAAGACAGGCCAAGAAGGCAGTTTACCAGGATCAATATGACCTTGGCACAGGCACTGCAGGGAATGCTAAAGGCAAATTTGATCACCCTCAGAGATCCTCCTACGAATCCCAACACTACCTCTTCTCGTTATAACCCTAATGCCAGGTGTGCATATCACTCCGATAGCCCCGGGCATGATACAAACGATTGCTGGTCATTGAAGAATAAGATTCAGGATATGATCGAAGCTGGAGAAATTGAGTTTGAGCCTCCGGAGACCCCTAATGTCATCACTGCCCCTATGCCTAATCATGACAAGACGGTTAATGCCGTGGATGATGACGATCACGTTTCCAATGTGGCGGACTTAACATCTCCTCTCCCGATCATAAAGAGGAATTTATTGCAAGCTGGTTTATTTCCAGGTTGTGCTGAAGATTGCAATCTCTGCATACTCCGGCCCGAGGACTGTTTGAAATTGAAGAATGGTATTCAACGGCTGATGGACGATCGTACAGTTCTCTTCGAAAGGATTCCTAAGGCGGAAAACCCTATTGAAGAAATATCTGTGATTGCTAGGTCCAAAGTTCTAGTGAAGATTACCGCTACCAGGGCGCCTGTGAAGATTACTGCTGAGCCCAGGGTTGCTCCCCTAATCATCACTGCACCTGGCCCGATCCCGTATTCCTCAAGCAAAGCTATTCCGTGGAATTATGGCGGTGATGTTTACGTCCATGGCGTGAAGCAAGTGGATAATGCTGCTAATACTAGTGGCATTGTTGGGACTAGTAAAATTACTCGAAGCGGAAGGATCTTCTCTCCAGAAATCTCACCTCCTGTCCTTGAAACTCGAGGAAAGGAACCAGTCAATCCTTCTCAGTCAGAGACACCGGTCGAAGTTACTCCCGAAGATGTTGCCAAACAAGAAATGGAAGAAGTGCTGAAAATCATTCGCAAGAGTGATTTTGATGTTGTAGAACAGTTGGGGCATACCCCGTCTAAGATCTCAATGTTATCCTTGCTGTTATCTTCTGAATCTCATGCCAATGCATTGGTAAAATTCTTGAAGACTGCTCACGTGCCTCAGGAAACATCTGTCGATCAGTTCGAAAATTATGTTGCTCACTTGGCTGTTGACAATGGCCTAGGCTTTTCCGATGCTGATCTGACACCAGCAGGAAAGAATCACAATAAAGCCCTACATATCTCCATTGAGTGTAGGGGAATCACTTTGTCTCATGTGTTGATCGATAATGGGTCTTCCTTGAATATGCTGCCGACAGCTGTGCTGGATAAGCTGGATTGTAAAAGCATTGAACTGAAACCTAGTGACATTGTGGTACGTGCTTACGATGGTGCGAAAAGTGTTGTCCATGGAGAAGTAGTCCTTCCTATCAAGATAGGACCTCAATTCTTCAACACTACCTTCCATGTAATGAACATTCGTCCTGCCTATTCCTGCTTACTGGGACGCCCTTGGATTCATGGGGCAGGCGCTGTAGCCTCGTCTCTCCATCAAAAGTTGAGGTATCCCACAAAGGGCAAAATTGTCACCGTGTGTGGAGAAGAAGAATACATTGTCAGTAGTGTGCATACCTTCAGATACGTCGAGATGGATGGTGAATTCATTGAGACTCCTTGTCAGTCATTTGAAGTAGTTCCTCCGACCAATCCTGTCCTTAAGCCAACTTCCTGTGTACCCAAGGTTATTCGTGCTCCTCCTGCTATGATTTCTCTGAAGGACGCTCAAGCCGTGGTTGAAGATGGTGGTCGTACTGGCTGGGGTCAACTGATCGACGTACCGTACAAGTCTGACAAATTTGGCCTGGGGTTTAGCTCTGAGAAGGTAGCCAAGAGTCAAATTAATGTTGTAGAAGACGCTGACAGCGATTGCGACCTGGATAGCTAGATTTTCCCAACGATTGGTGACGGACTCAATAATTGGAAGGCTGAAGACACTATCCCGATTTCCTTTAGTCAGGAGTAATTGTTATTGTCTATTTTGATGTTGCAAATTTTTGTTTTTTTACAATTGAACTTCTCCAAGCGTTGTGTCTATGCCCGGGGCACAATAGCTAATTTGTTAAGGGTTTTGTCATTTTCATAAGCATATTCATATTCAATAAATCAATGGACTTTTTGCATTCAAATATTGCGCTCTTTATCTTTTCTGTCATCTTCCAAACAAGCTATGTTTTCTTACACACACTCACGTAACGAATTGCAGATCCATACCCACTCTGGATCCTGTTGATAATAGTTCTACTACTGTTCATTATGACTTTGAAAATCCGATCTACCAAGCCGAGGATGGAAGTGTGGAAGATTGTGAAGTACCTGGAGAACTTGCCAGACTGTTACTGCAGGAAGAGAGGACTATACAGCCGCACGAGGAGTCAGTTGAGATTGTAAATCTGGGTACCGAAGTAGACAAGAAAGAAGTCAAAATAGGAGCAGGCTTGGAAACAGTGTCAAAAGAAGGTTGATTCAGATGTTACATGACTATGTAGAGATTTTTGCTTGGTCTTATGACGACATGCCAGGACTGGATACTGATATAGTAGTACATCGGCTGCCAACGAGGGAAGATTGTCGTCCTGTTAAGCAAAAGGTTCGTCGCATGCGTCCTGAAATGTCTGAGAAAATCAAAGCCGAGGTGATGAAACAATTTGATGCAGGTTTTCTGGCTGTTACTTCTTATCTCAATGGGTTGCTAATGTGGTACCAGTGCCAAAGAAGGATGGTAAGGTGCGAATGTGTGTAGATTACCGAGACCTGAATAAAGCGAGTCCCAAGGATGACTTTCCACTCCCGCACATTGATGTTCTGGTAGATAACACCGCTCAACACAAGGTGTTCTCATTCATGGATGGATTCTCAGGTTACAACCAGATTAAGATGGCGCCTGAGGACATGGAGAAAACTACGTTTGTGACGCAATGGGGCACGTTCTGTTATAAAGTAATGCCATTTGGTTTAAAGAATACAGGGGCAACGTACCAGCGTGCTATGGTGGTTTTGTTCCATGATATGATCCATCATGAAATAGAAGTATATGTGGATGACATGATAGCCAGATCTCATACTGAGGAGGAACATCTCGATCATTTGTACAAATTGTTTGAGAGGTTGAAGAAATACAAGCTAAGATTGAACCCGAACAAATGCACCTTTGGAGTAAGATCCGGTAAACTCCTGGGATTTATTGTCAGTGGTAAAGGGATTGAGGTTGACCCGGCTAAGGTGAAGGCTATTCAAGAATTGCCAGTTCCCCGTACGGATAAAGAAGTCAGAGGTTTCTTGGAACGGTTGAACTACATTGCCCGATTTATCTCCCATTTGACCGCTACTTGCAAACCCATCTTCAAATTACTGAGGAAAAATCAAGAGATGATATGGAATGATGAATGCCAAGAAGCTTTTGACAAAATCAAGAAATATCTCCAAGAACCTCCAATTCTGGTACCGCCCGTTGAAGGAAGACCTCTAATCATGTATTTGACCGTGTTAGAAAATTCAATGGGTGTGTATTGGGGCAACATGACGAGCCTGGTCGAAAAGAGCATGCCATATACTACCTTAGCAAAAAGTTTACCGACTGTGAAACAAGATACTCACTGCTCGAGAAAACCTGTTGTGCTTTGGCCTGGGCTGCTCGCCGACTAAGACAATACATGTTGAATCATACCACTTTATTGATTTCTAAGATGGATCCTATCAAATACATATTTGAGAAACCCGCTCTCTCCGGAAGAATAGCAAGATGGCAGATGATCTTAACAGAGTACGATATCCAGTATACTACCCAGAAAGCAATCAAAGGAAGTGTGCTAGCCGATCATTTGGCTCATCAAGCAGTGGATGATTACCAATCTATGAATTTTGAGTTCCCAGATGAGGATGTCATGCTTGTTACTGATTATGAAGAACCTGGACCGGATGAAAGACCCGAACTAGGATCCCGATGGACTATGGTTTTTGATGGGTCTTCTAATGCATTGGGCAATGGTGTTGGTGTGGTAATCATTTCTCCCGAGGGTTACCATACGCCTTTCACTGCTAGACTATGTTTTCATTGTACCAATAATATGGCTGAGTATGAAGCATGTATTTTGGGACTCAAGGCTGCTATAGACCGGCGGGTCAAGTTTTTGAGTGTGTACGGAGACTCAGCATTAGTAATCAGTCAGATCAAAGGAGAATGGGACACTAAGCATCCGAATCTCATCCCTTACCGAGAACGGGTGATGACATTAATCCCATACTTTGAAGAGATTACATTCGAACATATCCCGCGAGAAGAGAATCAGTTGGCAGACGCATTAGCTACCATGTCATCTATGTTCAGAGTCAGATGGGACAGTGAAGCTCCCAGGATCACCATTGAGCGACTAGATGAACCGGCATACTGTTATGAACTTAACACTGAGGGAGTACGGGAAAAACCCTGGTTCCACGAAGTAAAAAGATATTTAGAAACTCAGGAGTACCCTGAGGGGGCATCTATCAATGATAGAAAATTCCTGAGGAAGTTCTCTGCTAAATTCTTTTTGAGTAATGGAGTATTATACAAACGTAATCATGACTCAACTTTGCTTCGCTGTGTGGATAAAAAGGAAGCAGAAGAGATTATGGAAGATATGCACGACGGTATTTTCGGGACTCATTCTAGTGGACATACGATGGCCAAGAAGATTCTGAGATCAGGATATTATTGGTCTACCATGAAAGCTGATTGCCATCATCACTCCAGAACCTGTCACAAGTGCCAGATATATGCGGATAAAGTACATGCACCTCCTGCTCCATTGAACGTGTTGACCGCACCTTGGCCCTTTGCAATGTGGGGCATTGATATGATTGGGGAGATTAAACCTACTGCTTCTAATGGACATCGCTTCATCCTTGTCGCTATTGATTACTTTACAAAGTGGGTAGAGGCCGCCTCATTCGCTTCTGTCACCAATAATGTGGTGGCACGATTCATCCGGAATAATCTCATTTGTCGGTATGGCATCCCTGAAAGAATTATCACTGACAATGGTGCTAATTTGAACAATAAGATGATTACTGAACTCTGCACGCAGTTCAAAATAAAACACCATAACTCTTCTCTGTACCGGCCAAAGATGAACGGGGCCGTAGAGGCTGCTAATAAGAATATCAAGAAGATCATACAAAAGATGACGGTGACGTACAAAGACTGGCATGAGATGTTACCGTTTGCTCTTCACGGTTATCGCACTTCAGTACGCACTTCGACAGGAGCAACTCCTTTCTCTTTAGTCTACGGAATGGAAGCTGTTTTACCAGTGGAAGTCCAGATTCCCTCTCTAAGAATCATGAAAGAGGCGGGCTTAGATGAAGATGAATGGATTCAGACTCGACTCGATCAGATAAACTTGATTGATGAGAAGAGACTTGCGGCTGTTTGTCATGGACAGATATATCAGAAGCGCATGACCCAGGCATTTAACAAAAGAGTCAAGAGACAGGTGTATCAAATTGGCGACTTGGTGGTAAAGCGCATCACTCTACCACAAGGTGATCCCAGAGGCAAATGGATTCCCACGTACGAAGGGCCGTTTGTAGTTAAGAAGGTATTCTCTGGTGGAGCCATGATACTAGCCATAATGGACGACGAAGACTTCCCACATCCCGTGAACGCAGACATAGTCAAAAAATACTACGCATAAAAGACACCTGCTAGGTCGACGTACCTAGGCAAAAGTAAGGGCATCCCGGCGAACCAAAAAGGTTCGGGCAAAAATTAGGGATGAACATAAAAAATGTGCACCCGGCAAGTCGAAAACCTGAAAAGGCGGCTTGGGCAAAAAGGGGTATCCTGGTGGATTGAAAACCTGAAAAGGCGGTCCAGGCAAAAATTAGGGATTAAAGCGTATGACTATGTCCCGTTCTCAGACAGCTTCATCCAAGTTCAAAGGACTGAACAAGCTAATCACTTCTATCCGACAGCAGGAGATGAGAGGCTTGAAGACATAATGGCAGTAGTGGAATTAAAGTCAATAGGACGTTTTCGGCATAGCTTTCTCTTTGTTTTCTTGACAATTTCCTCTTACTAGGATTTTTGTCTCCTTGTACACAAATTGCCTGTTTATAGGCCCTCTTTCGAAATCAATATAATTTTAGTTTCAAAAAAAGAATGCTCTTGTTTTACTTTCTCTGTTTTGTTTTCATAAACGTCCATTGATTTAATTCGAATTAATATATGCATTTGGATATGATCGATGTTTACCAAAAATGCGTGCATAAAATAGAAATAGCGATTACTACTAGGCTTCAGGATCGAGGAGAAGGTCTAACCATGCTTTCCAATGAATCCGTTGCTAATTCTATTCCCCAGCAAAGCCAGTTATTCCCCAAAAGCAATTGGCATTACTAGACAAATTGGTCATCTCTTCCACCCCCAGCCAGGCTTCTGTTAAATATTTCTACCCTCAGACAGAATCAAGTATCCCCAGCTAAGAAAGGATCACCGATACCAGTATCTCCAACCAGAAGATTGAGATTTGTTTTCCCCAGTAGAGTCCTCTGGAAGAACTTTTCAGATGCATAATTCATTCATTACATCATTTCACACATACGCATGCATACATCGTTTGCAGTTATTTTCGAAAGCATAAAGCATCTCATGCATCATGACATGGCATGAAGCTGACTTTATTTTTCAGGTTAATTATCTTCCTGATACAGTCAAAATAGAGAGTCATTCAGACGGACATCTTCATCGATTACGTTCAGATTCAAATACATCTTTCAGATACACTCCATGACAACATTCATCCTGACGTCCTCCTAATGACGGCATCTATAAGCCCATCCCAGACATTTATTGCAAATACAACATATACAAATACTATCAGATATAGCCTAGCGTACGGTTCATTCTGATTCAGCTCAACATATGACTCTTTCAACTCAGATGCGATCTAACGTACGATCCATTCCGACCTTCAACAACTCCAATACGGTCTAGCATACGACCCATTTGGACCTTCAAGGCCTCGGATGCTACCTAGCGTACGGTACATTCTGAAGTGTAGTCTGACGTATGACTACCCCTTTATTATCAGATGCAGCCTAACGGACGGCTCGTTCTGCTACTCAGAGACGGTCTAGCTTACGACCCGCTTGGATGTTCATCCCCTCAAATGCTACCTAGCGTACGGTACATTCTGAAGTGTAGTCTGGCGTATGACTACCCCCTTCATCACCAGGTACAGCCTAACAAACGGCTCAGTCTACAACTCAGATACGATCTAGCATACGATCCATTCTGATCCTTCACCCCCGGTAACGATACAGCCTAACGGACGGTTCGTTCCGCAACTCAGATACGATCTAGCGTACGATCCATTCTGATCCTTTATCCCCAGCAGTGTATGACTCATTCGGATTCTTATCTCATCCTGATTCGGCACATCATACGACTCCTCCAACAAGTCCGATACGGTCTAGCATACGACCCATTTGGATGTTCTTTCCTCAGATACTACCTAGCATACGGTACATTCCGAGGTGTAGTCTAGCGTACGACTACTTTTCGTCAGATGCAGCCTAACGAACGGCCCATTCTAAATCCCCAGGGAAGTCGACGGCCTAATGAATGACCCACTATACGGTCTAGCGTATGACCCAGTGACACCCATGACTTCAGATATCTTCTAACGTACGACGTACTCTGAAGCTCTCATCATCAAACTTCCTAGATGGCATCTTTAAGCCCATCTCCATCAAGACTAACTAATTGACAAGTGCAAATTTTTGGGGCATTCTAAGTGTTCAATAATCTTCCACCTCCAGACCACGAATGACGTACATACCATTCTGACTCTCTCGGTTCAAGAATATTGAACAGGGGCAGCTGTCATACCCCAAAATTTGCCCATTAATATTTCAAGACATTTTTCAGGGCACTCCGACTCATTTTTATGACACTGATCTTAAAGGAACAAAGGCCCAGCTCACGAATGGCCCAATCCAGAAAATGGCCCAAACTGGCCTGTTCGCTACGCGTTCGCTACACGCTCGCCTAGCGAACATTCGCTACGCGTTCGCTACACGCTCGCCTAGCGAAGCTGACAGACAACAGAAAATTTCGGGCTTCATTCTGAGCCCATTAGGTCATGAAAAAGAGCATTATAAATACCAGCACTTCAGTAATGAAAAGGGAGAACGAAAAAGGACGAAAGGAGAACCCTGGCAAGCAAACCCTCGCGCTCACAGACGGAAAACCCTGGAGGCTAACCCTGAGAATTCCGAGAAACCCTGAAGGAAAAGCCGGCGGCAGCAAGGTCACTTCCGCTTAATCCAATCCGGTCGGCCAATTCAAGGTTACAATTCGATTACAAACAGGTTGGCATTGCTATTACTACCTTATGTTCTTAATTTGCATATGGCATTATGATTAAATTTATGGAAATATCTTAAGTTTGTCATGTGAATGGTAGTGTGCACTTGAATACCTTAAATGATTAACCATATAATTGCTGTAATGAAAGCCATAAGGCATAAAATTGGTTGAAATTGTACTGATATCAAAACCAGAATCCGCAGTCGCTCGCTAGCACGTCGCTAAGCGAGCATGAAGCGAGTATTCGCTAAGCCTTCGCTAGGCGAGGCAGGCGCGAACCTGACAGTAGCCGACTTTTCTATTCTGATTTTTCATTCATGTTTTATCATAGCCAGGCATTGTTTATCTGATCCTATTACTATTGTGTTTTCTTTTGCGGTGTAATCCTCGATTGCACCCTGATTGGTATTCTAACCCGTTTGCTGAATTTTTGTAAAGGTTCACATATCCCAGGAAAAGAGTGTTGTTTAGGCCTTCCACTTTATTCGTGGGATGCCCTTGTGAAGAGCTGCCCTAAATTGCTTAATTAATTTTAACGTATTAATTTTAATGTATTAATTTTAATGTATTGATTGTAATGTGGAGGCTCATCCTAATTACCTAATTAACTTTAAAATATGGCCTTTAAATATGTGATCTTGGACCTCTCTTTTGCCTTCTGATATTACGGTATTACGGTCATGTCCCGCGAATGTAGGGATACACTTAGCAACGGCCCTTCGGTTAAATCATCATAAAATAAATCATGGTCCCTCGGATGTTGCCTTCGAAAATACGATTTTGTCCCTCGATGACCCTGCGGTGTAGCCTACGGTTAAATGATGATCGTCCCTTCGAATGCTAAGGTATCCTTACAACTGTTGCCTTCAATGACCTATCGATGACCCTACGATGACCCTTAAACATCCAAAGGGTAAAATTACTTACTTCTCAATAGTAAGGACAGTTTTACCCTCATAAGGATAGGAAACGTTCATAACGACCTTAGGAAGGTATAACTCTCAATTACTGGATCATAACCTAAAACATTTTCCACCCCTCACACTTTGCAAGTCCTAGAAAATCACCACTTGGTATACATTCATACCAGAATCATTACCAAGTTATATTTTTCTAAACCGTTTTCAAAATCAAACGAGATAAATACTTTGTATACATTCATACGAGAATCATTACAAAGTTAACTCTCTTTTCGAAACATTTTTTAAACAATTCACGAATACTTTTTCAGACAAAAATATAAGTGATCCAGCAATTAAGAGCCCATGGATAACCATGGATACAAAGGATGCTAACACCTTCCCTTTGTATAATGTACCTCCCGAACCCAAAATCTATTGAGGTCTTTCCTGTTCTTTTCCACCTTTCCTTATTGGATAAAAGAAAAGTCGGTGGCGACTCTTGCTATCCGCGACATTGCGATAAAAAGCAAAACACCCCAAGTCAGTTCACCGTATGACAGTGGGGAAGTAAGCTTGGAAGTTATTTGATTTTGAATTACACTAAATTCTATGAACGAAGGAGAATACTTTGAATAATTGGGTCAAACATCCCGTATCTAAGATATTTATAATAAGGATAGAAATATTCCCTCTCATTAATTCTTTATTGCTTAAGGCTCGTGGCGCATAATTCGCATCATAACTAACAAGTGTTTGAAGGAATAGAATAGTCTTTTTGTTTTGCAAAGCAAGGTGTACTTGAATGAAGCTCGGTCGGTAATGATCAAAGTCTTAATGTCTAGAGTCTTCAGAGTCTTGAATATGATGTCTTGACCTTGAGTGTGACTTGAAGAATCATGTGCAAGTGCAAGGGTCCCAATTCAATCAAGTGATCAAGAGACTTATGATCACTGAATTGAATATGTGTCCTAAGAGAATCAGGAAATTGTTCAGGACAATGATCAAAATAAAGTCCAATATCAAGTGTAATTAATTGATTAAGATTGAACTTGATCAACTAATCAAAGGATGATGATCATGCTAAGGACATATTAAGCACATGGATTTATTTGAAGACTAAAAGCATTAAAAATTGGAATTAACATGACTACCCTAATCTCTAATGAATTGAAAATTAAAGAGAAATTCTAAGATTAATTATAATTAAAGCCTAATTAAAATCTAACATGTATTATTTTTCAATGTGTTTTAATAAGTCTTTCTATGTATTTTTCAGGAATTAAAATGTGTCAAAAGAATTAAAGAAATAAAAGAAAGAAAAATTAGCCAATGAATAAATTAATTATGCAATGGGGGTGCATTGGCCTTAAGGGAGGATGTGTGTTAAGAAAACAGGGCGTTGGGCCTGATATTGAAGGCCCAAAGTTATTGCGAGGTTCAAAAAGGAGGTGTGTAGGAAATCAGGAGTGTGTGAGTAGCAAAGCCATAGGCCTCATGTTGTGTTGGGATTAGGCCCAACGTTCAAGGACAAAGGGAGTTTAAATGGAACTCCCTTCAACATGATTCACTTCCATCTTCCATCTTGCACTGCCGATCTCTCTCCTTTTCAAATATCTCTATTGTCAGAGCTTGTTCCACCGCACCATAGGCGGTAGAGCTGAGCTAACACGGCCACTAACATTACCAAAACAACCCTTTTAACCTCTTCTATCTCAACCTCACCTCAATTTCAACAAATTCTCGATGCCTTCTCCAAATCGAAACAAAAGGCCTAAGAACCCTAAACTCAAAAATTTAAATTAAATCAAAACGGATGCGAATCTAGTCAAGGAACGGAGACAAATACTTTGAATAACTTGGGCCTACATCCCGTGTTCAAATATATTCATAACAAGGGTAGGAATAATCCCTTTCCTTCTTCTCCGTTTCTTAAGGCTCGTGGCGCATAATTCGCATCATAATTAACAAGTGTTTGAAGTTGAAAAGAGTTTTTTTAAAAGGATGAGGCAAGGTGTGCTTGAAGGGATGAAGCCCAACATGATCAGCTCTTGATGCTCTCTTATCTCCAGGGTCTTAAATGGAATTTGACTTGAGATTGACTTGATGGATCAAGTGCAGTGCAAAAGGTTTGTCTACCTACTAAGCTTTTAGTCTACCTACTAAGGAACGGATTATAACAGTTCTTTTATGAAAAGAAAGAAAATTATTTTGAAAAAGGTTTGTGTGATAAAAAGAAAAAGAAAGAGTTGCTTGAATTGATTTTTTTTTTTAAAGAGTTGCTTTAATTGAATTAAAAATGAGTTGTGAAATAAGAAAAGTGTTGTTTGAATGTTGTAAAAGTATTGTGAAATAAGGAAGTAGTTGTTTAGATGTTGTGCAAGTATTGTTTGGACCAGGATTGTATTATTTAAAAATAGAGTGGTATCTGAACCAATGAGTGTGTAATAATGGTGTTTAAACCAAAGAGGAAAATAAGAGTGGTGTTTAAACCAATGAAGTGAAAATGGTATTTAAACCAAATAAGTGGTGTTTAAACCAAAAGAGTGTTGTTTAAACCAAATAAGTGGTGATTAAACCAAAGAAGTAATAAAAGTGGTGTTTAAACCAAATAAGTAATAAAAGTGGTGTTTAAACCAAAGAATTGGTGTTTAAACCAAAAGAGCGGAGTTTAAACCAAAGCAGTGGTGTTTAAACCAAAAGAGTAGTGTTTAAACCAAAGAAGTAATAAAAGTAGTGTTTAAACCAAAGAAGTGGTGTTTAAACCAAAAGAGTGGTGTTTAAACCAAAGAAGTTATGTTTAAACTAAAAGAGTGGTGTTTAAACCAAATAAGTGATGTTTAAACCAAAAGAGTGGTGTTTAAACCAAAGAAGTTGTGTTTAAACCAAATGAGTGGTATTCAAACCAAATAAATGGTGTTTAAACCGAAAAATAAAAATATTTAAACCAAAGAAGAAAGATATTGTGAATGTTTGACTTTTGGAGGGTTGTATGTGGGGAAGTAAGCTTGAAAGTTATTTGATTTGATTTACACTAAATTTTATGAACGAAGGAGAATACTTTGAATAATTGGGTCAAACGTCCCGTATCTAAGATATTTATAATAAGGATAGAAATATTCCCTCTCATTAAATCTCTATTGCTTAAGGCTCGTGGCGCATAATTCGCATCATAACTAACAAGTGTTTGAAGGAATAAAAGAGTCTTTTTGTTTTGTAAAGCAAGGTGTACTTGAATGAAGCTCGGTAATGATCAAGGTCTTAATGTCTAGAGTCTTCAGAGTCTTGAATATGATGTCTTGACCTTGAGTGTGACTTGAAGAATCGGGTGCAAGTGTAAGGGTCCCAATTCAATCAAGTGATCAAGGGGCTTATGATCACTCAATTGAATATGAGTCCTAAGGGAATCATGAAATTGTTCAGGACAATGATCAAAATAAAGTCCAATATCAAGTTAATTAATTGATCAAGACTGAACTTGATCAACTAATCAAAGGGTGATGATCATGCTAAGGACATATTAAGCACATGGATTGATCTGAAGACTAAAAGCATTAAAATTTGGAATTAACATGAATACCCTAATCTCTAATGAATTGAATATTAAAGAGAAATTCTAAGATTAATTATAATTAAAGCCTAATTAAAATCTAACATGTATTATTTTTCAATGTGTTTTAATAAGTCTTTCTATGTATTTTTCAGGAATTAAAATGTGTCAAAAGAATTAAAGAAATAAAAGAAAGAAAAATTAGCCAATGAATAAATTAATTATGCAATGGGGGTGCATTGGCCTTAAGGGAGGATGTGTGTTAAGAAAACAGGGCGTTGGGCCTGATGCTGAAGGCCCAAAGTTGTTGCGAGGTTCAAAAAGGAGGTGTGTAAAAAATCAGGAGCGTGTGAGTAGTAGAGCCATGGGCCTCATGTTGTGTTGGGATTAGGCCCAACGTTCAAGGACAAAGGGAGTTTAAATGGAACTCCCTTCAACATGATTCACTCCCATCTTCCATCTTGCACTACTGCTCTCTCTCCTTTTCAAATATGTTGTTGAAGGTGAAGCTAATGGAGATGCAGAGAAGACCACAAAACCTTCAATCAGGTAAGCTGGTGATCCCATTCCTTGAAACTGAAGATGAATTGTGATTATATATAGTGAATTGGTGTAATTGTTTAGCTCAGTTTGGGTTGTGGTTGTTAGGGGTTAAATCACCATTTCAGTTAGTTAAATCTATGAGGAAATTAGTTAGAGAGTGTAACTCTTTTAGTTTCACTATTAGAAGTGTTATTCAATTTGCAATTAGTGATAATTGTGAGGTTTATTAGAATTAGTTAGTGGATGGAGTAACCGGTTGGTGTTAGTGACTGAGTTAGGAAATTTCAATGAGTAGGCCAAACTGATATGAAACTAGGGCTGATTTTAGAGATACTAGTGAAATTTGAGATGATTAGTAAGTTATTGCTATGTTAATGTATTTTTGTGAAAGTTAGTTTGATGTTGAATTGTTAGAAATCAGTTAAAATTTTCCTTTTGAATGATGTTAATGAAATGATAACTAACTGCATTAAAACTGTTATGGGATTGAATGTGACTGTGAAATACTTGTTGAGTTGATTTGAATTAATGAAAACGTTGGATCAATTGAAAAGGGTTAGTTAAAAGAAAGGTTAACTGTTAATTCTAACTGAATTGTTAATGTCTTAATTGAGTTAGGATGGTTAACTCGATTGTTGAAATGATGTTAAGTGACTTTGAATGTTTGGCTGCCAGTTAGATGTTGATTATGTTGAGTTGAGGCTTGAACTGTTAGTGTCAATTGAAAATAGTTTGGCTTGCTATGGGCATATTTATTTGGACTGATAGAGTTTTGAAGTTTTAATGGTCAGCATGGTAGTATTATAAATGCAATGCTAGAATTATGCTAAACTTATTATGTATAGATTTTATTAGGGACTGTCATGGTAGGAGCTAAATGATATGGTTTTGAACTGGTACTGTTAATGTTTCGTAAGATTAATCGGTCAACCATTTTGGTTAATGGGTTAGTAACATGATATCTTGTTTTTTTTTGTTATTTGGATGCATTGTCTTCTTATATGCTGGATTGTGTATGGTTGTGGCTATGTTTGAACTGTTTGGTGCTTATGTAGTGTTGGTAGGAATGACTTGAAATGAAGATATGCTCATGAAAGTTTTGGTCAAGGCATGGAGGCTTGGGGAAGGATTATAAAATGGCAAGGCATAGAATAAGTCATGGATCGTGGTTGGAGACTTGAAGACTTGGAAGTTCAATCATGGAAGACTCATGAGGATGTGGAAACAAGTAGGATAGGGTTTTAGGATAGTTGGTTGACTTTGGTCAACTCTTTGACTAAAAGTCAACAGTTGACTAAAAGTCAACTCTATGTCAAAATATGTAAATTTTGTGTAATTTGATTCTTGACTCTTTTGTAATAAATTTTTTGAAGGGTTTGTGATGGAAATTGGCCCTTAAATTGGATTGTATGTCTTATACTTCATGAAAGTTCTTTTCCCCTCCAAGATTGAATTTGTTTTCATATTTGAATTTGAATGAATCTTGTATTGGATGCGACTTGGTCTTACATTGTCATATCTTGAATAAAAAACGATAGCCAATGAACTAAATTGTGAAATGCTCCAAAATAAGTTGGTCAACAAGAGTCAACCTCCCATGGTTGACTTTGACCAAAGTCAAACTTGCAAGTAACATCAAAATTCAATGCCATGATGCAATCCAACATAACCAAAGACCATAAACCAAATATTGGGGTTCCACAAAGATTCTAGTCAAGAACAAAGATCAGCCACCAACTTGTTGTGCCCACAATCCATAATGTCAAGATGAAGCAAAATAACCATAAGCTTGCAAATCATAACTTAGTGCCTTGTATCTTAAATAACAAGAAAACTTTGAATCAATGATGTTATTTTGAGAAATGAAATTATAAATGAATGTCTTATGATGGATGATTAGGGCATGTGAATATGCAAATGAAATAAGCCATGGGCCAGATGAAATGAAAAAAATGTAGGGCAAATTTTGGGGTATGACAGTTGGTAGGATGTTTGAATTATTGTCAGTTATGGTTTGAACTGTTAGTGAATTAATGTGGAATTAGTTAATTGTGTTGATTAAGTTAGCAAGAGTTAGTTATATTAGTTGAAATGAACTGTTAGATAACATGAGTTTGTAGAAGTTAGAAACTAGTTGGATATTGTTGATGTATGTGACAACTTTGACATTAGTTAGGAGTTAGAAAAAGGTTTTAACTGTTATATTATTTGAATTAGTTAGGAGTTAGCAATGCTAAATGGAATTTCGAGTTGTTATGTTGAGTTGGGTTAGAGACAATGTTAGCTACGCAAAACGGTTATGTTAAACAAAGGAATAAGAAGGTGTTGATGTATGATTATATGAATGAAAGACTTATTCTTGATTGTTGAATTTGTCACATGGTATGCTAATTGAATGAAAGCAATTGCGTGTATGTTAATGAGGTATGCAATTCAACTTATTTTATGCTTGACTTGCTAGTACTAAAAATGAGATATTGATGACAGGGTGCATTGTGTGTGTATATGTGATGTTGGACTTTGTATATGCATTTGTATATGTTTGTGCATTGAATGTCATGACTTGGTTTATATATGTACATGAATTGTAGGGTAAGGTTGTGTATGATGCTAACTCATTCTCCTTGTTGTAGGGCTGTTGTTCATTTGGTAGGGTGAAACTTGGCTTGGCATGGCATCATCAAGATTTGGCAAGGCATGATCAAGAATGGGCATGAAGAAATTTTAGATAACTTGAAGAAATTTTAGATAACTTGAAGAACTTGATGGCACAAAATGGAGAATCAAAGAGGATGAAAACCAATGAAGGATTAGTATTTAGTTTGACTTTGATCAACTATTTATGGCACAAAATGACTAATATGCAAAAGGTCCCGTGAAGAAATTGGTTAACAAAAAGTCAACCTCTCATTATTGAATTTGCTTACCAAAGTCAAACTTTCACGAGACTTCCAATTTCATATGTCCATGATGTAATCCAATGTAATCATGTCTAGACCAAAATTAGGGTTTCCCTAAGACTTAGGTCAAGAGATTAAACATCCAAAGCCAAGTGTAGCACAATGGTCCCATAGGCTTGATTCACAAGTGCACCATATAAACCCTAGCTCATGAACTAACTTCCTTTTCCAATTCAATGCTTTTCACCATAAATAACAAGAAACCTTTGAATCAATGATTTTTATTTGAAAAATGCAAATGCAGATGAATGATCTTATGATAAATGATTAGGGTAAGAGTATGCAGATGAAGTGAGAAAAAGTTAGGGCAAATTTGGGGGAATGACATGTTGGAACAAAAAACCGTTATCTATATTAAATTCTAAGGTTACAAAAAGTTAAGGTTTAATTGCAATTTTGGTCCCTCTAATTTCATCTCTTTGACTTTTGGTATGCATATTTTAAAATTTGGTTTTTTAGTCCTTTTAATTTGTTTTTTTTCTAAATTTTAGTCCTTTTATATCTGAGACCAATTTTTAAAGACATGACTAAGGTATTGGTGATGTATTGATGGTGTGTCTATCACCCTAGCTAATTAAGTATACAATAATTGGTTAGGGAAACAGTTAGAGGTAGTTAGAATAGTTAATTATTTCTAAGCTTATCCTTGTAATGTATAGGTATATATCCAACCCATGTACTCACTTTGTATAAAAAGAAAACAAAATTTTATTCTATTGAAAAACTTATTCTTCTCGAATTGAGTTGGGTTTGTTACATCAACATGGTATCAGAGCTCAATGAGCTATGGTGACCAATCTTTCTTCTTTTCTGTTCTGATTTGAATTGAACTTACCTCATTGATCACATTCTTGAACTATTTTCTTCCTTTTTCATGGATCGCCAGAGCTTTTCCAATTTTGCAACAAACTCTGCAAATCCCTACTATTTGCATCTGAATGAAAGCCATGCACTGATTATTGTTGCTCATCCATTGGACAACAAGAACTACCACACGTGGTCACGCTCAATGCATACCATGTAAATTTCTAAGAACAAGGAAAAATTCTTTGACGGTATGTTTTCCAAACCAGCTGCTTCCAATCCACTAGTTGCTCAATAGACTCGCTGCAACATCATGGTTCTTTCATGGATTCATCGATCAGTTTATGATTCGATTCCGAAGTATTTTATATGGATTGAGACTGCTTCTGGTGTTTAGAAGAATCTCCGAATTAGGTTTTCATATAGCGATATATTTCGCATCTCAGACATACAAGAAAAACTTATCGCTTTCGCCAAGGTATTCTCGACGTATCTAAATACTTTACTTAATTGAAATTGTTTTGGGATAAACTCAAAAATTATCACCCATTCCTCGTTGTACTTGTTCATTTGCAATTTATTTTGGTGATGTTGATTCTGCTAAGTGTAACACCTCAAAATTTGCCCTCATCTTCTTGGGACTAGTTTAGCATTTTGCATTTCATTTTTAGGACATTAGTCATTGCATATTGCATATCATGTGAAAATAAGCAGGTCATCCTCCTAAGTCTTTCTCAGAAGATAGAGAGGTTGAGAGATGCAAGCCTAAGGGTCTCATAAATTGATCATTAGCCATCTGAGGGTTGCTCTTCAATTAGGGTTTCTTGGTTCCTCAAGGAGGTTGAGTATTATCTTGGTTGAAATGGTACATCATCATCATCAAGGTTCATTATTTCTGATTATGTTCTTTGGGATTAGGGTTTTGACCTCTAGTCAACCCTAATCAGTTGCATTCTACCAGTCAGGGTTTTTCAAGGAGATGAGGTCTTTATTGAGATGGAGATCATCATATGATTTTATTGAGCTTGTATAAGCTAGGGTTTCATTGTGGAGCCATTTCATCAAGTGGTTGAGGCTCAAAATCATCTGTGCATGTTCAAGTCATCCATCAACCATAAAAGTCAACAGAAAGTCAACTGAGGGCCAGGAGGTGGAGAAATGAGTTTCAACATCTCATTCATGTTCAAAGGGGGCTTATTAATCATGTCAAATGCATATCTTGAAGAATTTGAGGTCAAGTCAAAAGTTTCCAAAAATGGAAAGTGACCTATAATTGAAAGTTTCCCAAAATGGAAAGGTTTTGACTCAAATTCAACTTGATCTTGCATCATCAAATAAGCTTCAAATGAAATTTTGTCCAACATGAAAGTTGAAGATCTCTTTCTCCCATTTCCAAAAAGTCAAAGATCATGAATTTATGATGAATGGTTGAAGAGATATGATCAAATCATTGCCAAGGATGCATGGAACTTCAAAAGGCCATAACTTTTGATTCATAACTCCAAATTTGGTGGTTCTTTTTGCAAAATGCTTGTCATGACATGAAGTTTCCAAAATATCCATCACATTGCATGAATTTTCATCATATGATCATTTGTGCATTCAAGTCAATTTTGGAGGGAAAATTGAAAATTGAAAATTGGTGCATTGTATGGACAAAATACCATTGCCAATGTGTTTAAAAAATGATTTTGAGTGACTTTGATCAAGCACATGGCACTGTTCACGTCCATTTACTACATGCACCATGCAAATTTCCAATTTTTGTCACCACACCTTATCTTGCTTAACTTCAACTAAACCTTGATTAATTTTAATTAAAATAGGATTAGCACATGGTATATATACATAATTGTAACAGAATTTGGGGAGGTTAATCACAATTCACCATTTCTAGATCTAGTTTTCATTTCCCTCCAAAATTTTCTTTCAATCTTAATTCAATTTTTTTCCACATAAGCCTTGAATCTTCTTCCATATTCTTGTTCCTTGGTATGGATTCAGCATAGATCAAGCATTGAATCATCGTTTTTGGACCAGAATTGTGCATATGAAGCTCAAGAACTCAAAAATGGCAAATGCAAATTAAGCAAGATCTACACGTTTCTAAGCTTCAATTTCTTCATCAAACATCACTACAAGTGTTCTAGAGTTGATTTGGATCATTGCAAGGCCTTGGATCGTGCGTTTTCAAGAATTGTTCTTCAAGATGTCACATTTTTTATCCTCTTAATTCTCTGTTTTATGTACATAATCTTGTAGATCTTGTTGTGGTGAGAATTCTGATATAAATTTTGTGGAATTTGGATGAAAATTGAGTGAGATATGATGATTTCAAGTTTGTAGATCTAGAAAGTTTTCCTTCGATTCTTGATATTCATGATGAATTAGTGTGAATTGTTTATGGATTCGTGTTCCTCATTGTGTAAGCTTCATTTTGGTATAAAATTTGTGAAATTCTGGGCACTTTGAAAAAATCTGGAAATTTGTATGAATGTTCATGCCACTGTTCTTCTTCTTCATCATGAAGAAGATGAAGATTCATGCGTTCTGGAGATTTACGTCGGTTTCTGGAGAATAGCGTCGGTTTCAAGCGATGTTTTCTGAATATTTCGCATGCAGCTTAGGGTTTAGGGAGAAACGGTGGCGTTTTGGTAATTAGCGCGCATTTCATTCAAAAGTTGACTGGCTTCGATCCTCAGCGAGGGCATTATTTCAATTGTTCAACATTTTTGCTTTTTCCCTCCAAATCACATGCCATGTACATATTTGAATTTCATTTTTTCTATCAACTTGTAAAAATCATAACAAATTGAAAAATGCTCCAATTCACTCCCAAATTTTTGCACAATGTTCTTTGTGATGTCTAGTTTTTTATGATCATGAGTTTGAAAGTTGTGCATGGCTGGAAATTTATTGGCTCCTGGTTGATTGAACACATGTACATTTGTGACCTTGCCTTACTCTTTCTATCATGAAATGCTTGTTTTTAATGCAATGGACTTGAAATTTTACATGATGATTCTAGACATGTTAATGGATGTTTTAGGCTTGGTTTGGTATTTTTCTCATTTACCATTTCTGTTTTATGCATGTGTTTGCATGGTGTGACAATTTGTGTCACACAATTTGATGATCAACTTGTGCAATTTAATTTCCATATCAAATGACCTTGGATGTTTCTGATTTTTTGTATGATGGATGTTTTGGATGTGTTGAATACTCATGAATTTTTCCAGAATTATTTGAGTCATTTCTGTTTTGATTTGGAATTTCTATTCATGATGATCAAATGTGTGCCTTGAATTGGTCATTGACTTCTCTTGCCTACCAAATGGACTTGTTTGATGATTATGATTTGGTCCTTTATAGGAATTGTTCTTGATTGATTAAATATGATTCATGTTGAGTTTGAGCTTCTGTTTTGGATTTTTGATTCACCTTTGACCCTAGGCTTTGACCTAGTGGTTTGTTACTTACCTTTGAGTTAAGAATTTCAGGTTCAAGTATACATCTCCATGGTTGATGTTGCTCCTTCATTTGAGCTTGATCATTAGTTATTGTTGGCTAACATTTGCTGTTTTGTAGGCCTTGATGATGGTTCACTAGTGTTTATGGCTCATGTGTTGCATATTGGGTTGTCTGTTTGATATTAACTATTGATTGCTTGTCTGGATTTTGTACTGATTGGTTTAGATGTTTCCACAGGTACGTAAGTTGCTTTAAGTTCATTTGAACTTTGCTTTACTTTGCTTATGGTTGGCATACCACTTAGGTATAATTCCTTGATCTTCATGTAGTCTGGAAGACCTGTCATGTTACTTTGGCAGGCACCTGTCTGAAGCCCTCCTTAAGAGGCAATGTTTGTGGTTGTTTAATTTTGTGCCAAGCAGGTTAAGTCCTCTTATGAGGCAATTGGCAGATAAAAGGGATGTGCAATCCATCCCCTGCTATCCAGTTGTGTTATTCATCCTGCTCACACCATGTGTTGATGCACTTTGAATAAGAACCCAAGATCTTGTCGTGTCAGTCATGTGGAGAAGAGTTCCTACATTCTGGACTCCCACACTTCCATTGTTTCAAGCTCTCCCAGACCAGGGATAAGAGCTGTGAGGTCTTACCCTCACTTCCCATTTCATCTGCTTCACCCTAACTCTTAATGTTAGGGTTAAGAGCTCAAAACACCCATTTCCAGTTGGCTTGTTTGTCGAGGTTGATTTGACCCCTTGACTAAAGCCCAGCCTTGTATGAGCCATTTGTTTGCATATAGTGTGTGTGCTTGCTCTCTTTTGAATGCTTGTTTGCTGTTTATCTGTTGTTTCAACTTGCTGCCTGTGCGAGTTAGGATCTGTTTAGATACCTCAACCTAGGACCATTGTGGATTGCATGATAACTATTAGGCTCGAGTCAGTCTCCCTTTTAGTTTGTCATTTGCCAGTCTCTGGTTAGGAGAGAGTTTCTCCCCTGTTTAGGGGAACTACGTTGCCCTGATCCTCATACCAGATGAGGTACGTAGGCAGGAGATCATGCGAGATCTCTCTGGGCACCCTTTTCCTTTTGTGTGTGTGTTCGCTCGACAGTTATTAGGCTCGAGTTCCAGACTCCCTTTTAGCTTGTCTGTTTGTTAAACTTTTGTGTGTGAGTGTGGAGTCTGACATAAGTCCAGCGATTGGCAGTCAGTTTCCTGTGTTTGTGTGCTTGGAGTCTGATGTAAGTCCAGCGATTGGCATTCAGTTTCCTCGTTTGTGTTTGTTGTTTGGAGTTGGACGTAAGACCAGCCATTGGCAGTCTGTTTCCATTTGTGTGTTTGTTTGGACGTCTCAGCGTCTGTGCGTGTGTTTTGTTTCGGCGTGTGTTAGCCGAACTACGAGTGTTCTGATTCTTTCTTTGGATAGGGAAAGATACGTAGGCATAGGATGCGATATCCTATCAAACACGTTTCCCATTTCCCCGAACTACGTCGACTCTGATGTTTGTGTCTGACAAACTACGTAGGCCCAGGATGCGACATCCTGCCGAGTCCCTTTCCTCCGTCTTTCACCTGTGTTTGATTCCAGTGTGTGCATTCTTTGAGCAGTTATTTAGCAACCTTATTCTTTTCTTTTGAGCGTGGATCCCGTCGAGTACGACGGACGTGAGGGGTGCTAATACCTTCCCCTTGCGTAACCGATTCCCGATCCTTGTAATCTCCGGTCGTAAGACCATTTCCTTTCCAGGTTTACTTCGAGCGTTTCCTTTCCCTCCTTTGGGATAAATAACGCACGGTGGCGGCTCTGTTTGTTTGTTTTCCCGCCGGTTGTTTTTCGCGGATGCGACAACTGGCGACTCTGGTGGGGACCACAAGAAGTTGACCTTCTGCTGGTCCATCTTCCCTAAGCGAGTCGCTCCTAGCGCTCTCTAGGATAGTTTAGGTTGCTTGTACTGCTTTATTTATTGCATTTATGATTACTATGTTGTGTATATATTTGCATATATGTTTGCATGCGTCATATTATCATTGTGCTGACTCTGTACAGGCTGGTTCCTCTGACTTGGGGTGGGTGTTCTGAGTGGGGCTAAAACCCATGCCCGAGTATACACCTAGGATTAGTGTGGTCTCACGTTCCTCACATGCTGGTTGGGCATGTTGTTGCGACGTGACATACCACAAGCCGGACGAGGTTCATCTGAGAGAGCTCTTCCATTGTGGAGTATTCCACTTCGGTTGGGTTACCTCTTTTGAGCTATTGACTTCGGTGACGTTCTTTCCCGGATCTTTGGTTTAGACGATCTTATGAGAGTTGCAACGGCACACCCGAAAGGGTAAACCCGTTGAGTATCTTTGCCCGATTGTCGAGACCATTATCCGCCTTAGGATGACCTGATTAGAATTCACCTGTGAGGGGAGGGTTGATTCTTACAGATGCATGTTCTGATGGTGACTGTGATGGTGACTAATGGTTCAGTTATTGATCAGAGTCCTGTTTATAAGTCGGATTTATGGATATTTATTTCTGAGACGCCGGAGTTCTGTCCGTGGTATTTATCAGTGGGGATCCGTTTATTTCAGGATTCCCTGGGTTGGTGCAGATGATTGTGTGGTTATCTGTTCAGAGGATTTTCTGATGATGATGGTGATATATCAGTTCCGTTTATTTCGGAACCCCGAGTTGGATTTGTGGTTACTCAGTACCTCAGATGGTTGTGATCAGTTCAGAGACCGGGGCTTCTGTACAGTTGATGATCAGATGACTTGGAGGATGGCACAGTGCATTGCACTCATACATCAGCATCATTCACATTTTGCATTTATCCGCATCTAACTCATGTTTATCCATATGCAGGGGACATTCTTGATTGAGATCCTGGTTGAGAGACTTCTTTGCTCAGATATGAGACCTGGTTTGAAGGACAATGTTGTCTACAGTTTCTTTGATCCAGAGATCAGTGTGCTAAAGGATATGATAGCATTGATTACACCTGACCATGTGGGGATGTTCCGTGAGACTTATGGGGGTATTCTGAAGATGGTTTTCAGGCTCACTGACAGGGATAGGAGTGTCATCCATACTCTTCTCCAGTTTTATGATCCTGGTTTGAGATGTTTCGTCTTCCCAGATTACTTATTGGGGCCTTTGATGGAGGACTATGCTGGTATCCTGGGTATCTAGATCAGAAATCAGGTTCCTTTCTATGCTACTAAGGAAGAACCTGATGTTGGGGGGATCTCTCGTGCTCTTTATTTGAGCCCAGAGGTGACTAAGGGGGGTCTGAAGGAGAAGGGAAAGTTGCCTGGTTTTCATCTGAGTTTCCTAGAGGCTAAAGCCAAGGAGCATACTGTTTTGGGTGATTGGAAGGCTGTCTGTGCTTTGATTGCTGTGAGCATTTATGGAATCATCTTGTTCCCTAACCAGAAGAACTTTGTGGATATTAATGCCATCCGTTTGTTTGTTCAGAAGAATCCTATTCCTACCCTAGTTGGGGATGTTTATTACTCGGTCCATAATCGGAACGAGAAGAGGCGTGGAGGATTGATTAGGTGTTGTGCTAAGCTATTATTCAAATGGTTTATGGGATATTTGCCTTCCAGGGGTGCTTTTGTTCTTCTTGATCATACTGTAAATTGGGCGACCAAGTTGATGGGTTTGCGAGCCAAAGACATAGCTTGGACTCACAGTAGTGGGGTTGGACAAGATTTCATTTGCAGTTGTGGGGGTTTTCCCAATGTGCCTCTTATAGGAGTTCAGGGTTGCATTAATTATAACCCGACACTTCTTAAGAGACAAATGGGATTCGCTATGGAGGTTCCTCCTCTCAAGAGTGAGATTCAGGAAACTTTCTACTTCCCGGTTGAGGGTAACCAGTCACGGTTGAGGCAAGTGTCTGATGCATGGCGCAACATTCAAAGGAAAGGCAAGTTTTCTTGGGGTAGAGCTAATAACAGGTCTTTTCCTCCGTTTGATGATTGGCTCAGCAAGAGAGTGGAGCTCACTCGTCTACCATTTCTTGTGGGTGATCCTTGGTATCCGTTGATTGAGGAATCTCATTCTTTTGTCAGTATGGAAGAGTTCCTTGAGATGAAGAGGGAGAGAGATCAACTTCAGGCAGAGAAGACTGAATTGAAGATGAGTGTCGCTAGAGTCCAAATGGCTAATCAGGAGATCAAAGGGAAAATGGAAGTCCAGGATAAGAGACATGCTCTTATGGTGAAGCGCTTTGAGATAGACACCACTTATTATGGCAAGGTCAGCCAAGCTTTAGAGTCATCCACGAGGGAGCACGACATCACCAAGGAGAGGTTGGCTAGAGCTTCGAAGGTCATCGAAGAGGAGAAGAGGAGACAAATCCTTGTGAGGGATCAGAGGGAAGACAGAGTCAGAACCCTTATCGCCGAGTGGGAGGCAAAGCTGAAGATTAAGGAAGCAGAGAACGTGAAGATCATTGCTGAGAGAGATCATTATATTGCTGAGAGAGATCATTATATTGCTGAGAGAGATCATTATCTTGCTGAGAGGGATCGTTACTTCCGACAGATGAAGATTCACCAGAAGGAGGTGGGGAGATTGCAGCAGGAGAACACCGAGCTCAGGTTCGCCGCGAAGTTTACCAGGTTGGTTGAGGATGTAGGGCCTTCTGTGGGACCTTCGTCGGTTTAGACCTTTCTTATTTGTGTTGGATTACCGTCAGGCATGTTGACGGAATTCACTTGCTTGTATTTCCTTTATGTTTTTGGAGAATTGTAATTTGATTTGTATCAGACTTGATGTATGACTCTTGCACTTGCAGTGCACTGTTGGTATACAATGGTTATTTTCATTCAGTGATCGATCTTCAAGCTTTATTTGCTTTGTCATGCTTCACTCACACAGTACACACATGGTTGGGTGATATCTTTGCTAAATCATAATTCTCTGATTTGTATGTCAAAATCAATCGATTGATGTCAGAATGTTGCTGTCAAATTATTATCTGTCTCGATGAAATCAGGATCAAAAGACAGAGTGTTCCTCATATGGATAGACATTGCATTCATGCATGAATCATAATAACTTGTCTTCTATTTTGCAGGTGTCAGTTTCTAATGTGCTTGATTGTTTCAGGAATCATTGCTCGCACACGTAGAATCATTCCTTTGCACGCATCACGTCCTCACAGATATCCTACTAGACGCAACACATCCAGGCTGATGGATTTACCCAACGCAGATATTCTCGAGCTGAAGGAGAAAATGAACGAACTGATCAATGTCATGCAAGGGTTTGCCGTGGGGCAGAAAGCACTTGCTGATAAAGTGGAGAAGCTCGAGCGGGCTTCAGCTGCCAACAGTGGTGTCAATTTAGAGGGTGCCTCCAACCATGGCCTTGGTGGTTCCAGGGATGGAGGAGATCTCGGAAAGAAAATAATTGCTGGTGTAGTGACTAATAATGGGGGTGATTTTGGTGTTGCCACAGGCGGTGGAACAGGTCCGATGGGTAACAATCTGAAGGACAGTCTATTTCCTCCTTTCTTTGGGGCCGAGGAGGATAGAGAAGAAGACCAGTTCTCCGTACTTAATGAACATTTCGGTCAATATGGTGTCCAACCACCAAATAAAGAGATTCAGGTGCTGGCGGAGAAAATCAGGGCTCTTGAAAGCTATGCTACTCCGGGGGTTATTAACATGTTGAACATGGGGCTTATTGAGGGGATTGTGATCCCGCAGAAGTTTAAGGCGCCTGCGTTTGACAAATATAATGGGAGTTCTTGCCCGGAAACTCATCTCCAAGCTTTTGTCCGTAAGATTTCTGCTTATACCATGGACCAGAAGCTTTGGATGTACTTCTTCCAAGACAGTCTGTCTAGGGCGTCTTTGGAATGGTACACCAAGTTGAAGTCTTCTGATATCAAGAGCTGGCAGGATCTTGGTGATGCATTGTTTAAACAATACCAGTTTAATGCTGACATGGCTCCTAGTCGTACCCAGCTGCAGGGTATGTCTCAGAAGCCTAATGAGGGGTTTAAAGAATATGCGCAGAGGTGGAGGGAGCTGGCTGCCCGAGTCCAACCTCCGTTGGTAGACCGAGAAATGTCAGATCTGTTTATGGGTACCCTTCAGGGGACATTTGCTGAAAGAATGGTTGGATGCCCGGTTACTAACTTTGCTCCAAAAACTTTATCGCGACTTTATGAGTCGAATGGGGTACTAACTGCAAGTGCACAGTTCTATGCGTAGTTTTAAAAGATATCGATCCCACAGGGACTTATGAATCGATATACCGTTTTCTAAGGTTACTTCGTAAAGCTAAGGCGGATGATACTTTGACTGTTCGGGGGAAAAGTAAAACTAAAATTAGATCTAAATTAAATATCAATTAAGCGGATATCGGTATGTAGTTCGACGTAATTAGGGAATCAAATCTTCGTTGGTTTCTTGGTTTTAAAATAAATCTTTTCAGTAGACACTATTGATTAAAAGCCTTTTCTCAAACTCTCGCTCTGTTGAATAGACTATGACTTTATATTAACGTAGCTGTCAATTATTAGTTAAGTCCAAAATCACCTTTTGAAAACAACAGAATCTATAGAAACTTTCTTTAAGAAAACACTAACCGTTTAAACACCCTCGTCTCAAACTCTCGCTCTATTGACTTAGATTATATAATTAAACTTAAATGCTTAACTCTCGTTCTCACATTCAACCTTTAAAAATACTTTTTGAAAAAGATTAGAATTTAATTAACTCTAAAAATTGCTTTCGCCCTGATTTAGAATTAATGTCCAATTTACACTGTCTAGTTAAAAACTTAAACTTTCGTTCTATTGATTTTAACTTTTTTATGTCTTTTACTCTCGTACAAAAACTTTGGGATTAATGCTGTAAATTGAGACCATAAAAAGAGTGACTTTATTTTTAAATGAAATTAAACCAACTTAGTTTCGATTCCTTCATTCCGCTTACTTTACATACCGATATCTAAATTACTTAGCCGGACATGCTAAACAGGAGTAAACAATTATCCGGTTTAAATGAAACCATATCAGGCAATCAATATAAATAAACAGTAATGCAGGGCATATATAAATTAAAACAATAAATTAAAGAACCTGAATAATTAATAGCAATCTTGAACACTCCACCACAGACCGGTTGGATTTGTTCTTGAATTCTTCAATCGGACAGGAAAATAAAAGCGAAGGAATAAAATCCTAGGATCTAACGTAAGGTTAGATCTAGTAAAAGATACACAATAGTTTCCGGTGTAGAAACTATTGTGTGAAAAATTAATTTAGTGCTTAAAAGATTGACTGGAAAAGGAAATAAAAATTGCAAATAAAAGTGGAAAGCTGCAGAAAAGTGATGCTGTAAAATATGTTTGCACGGCGGAAAGAGACGGGGAGCTTCAGGGTTGGCTAAGAGCAACTATTTATATTAGTATACTTTGTAACGGTTTCCAAAAGTCCTTTCCGTAAAATAGTCTTCACGTTCCAAGGGTCAAGCTTGCGCTTCTGGAGCCAAAAATATAGGAGAGAGGTGTTACGGGCGTCACACCATGTGTTACGCTCGTAACACAAGGTAGTAAGGCATGACGCTCGTCACACCTTGTGTGGCGGTCGTCACAGGTTCAGCGCTCCTGGCTTGTAATTGTGGGCTGGGCTTTTGTGGATTTTGCTTTTCATTATCTTTTTGCACCCCTTTTCTTCCTTTTTCACTTATGCTTCAAATAAATTACCTGAGACAAATAAAAGGAAAAATACCAAGTAATATCGAATAAAATGAAATGAATCGAAACAAATAATAATATAATTTAATTAAATCGAGTCTAAAAATGTGATATTATTTCATGTTATCGAACTCCCCCATACTTAGACCTTTGTTTGTCCTAAAGCAATATACAGTATAGAAATCGTTTAAAAATTTAGCCAGATGAAATTTCAAAACACACATCAATTCGTATTAGGTTGCAAGTAAACCTTGTTTAGAAGTAACCTGCGTTTAATCTTGACATCAACAACTACCGTTACAACCTCAAATAACCTCACCTTATGCAAACCAGTTCGAGTCATGCTATTATAACTAGCCTAGTTCTTTTACTCTTATTTCACCCGTTTTCATTCTAGCGAAATCACATTAAGCCCTTTATCGTTTCGCGCACATAGTGGAGTGACCGATTAGTGATTCTGATCCCCTTTTTAGCTTGAAGTTCTGGTACATAAGTTGGATAACTTCGTTGTTTAGTCCATTGCAAATTGCGGGGGATCGGACCGTAGTCCACCCTACCAAGTTCAGCACCAGATACCTGCTGAACCAACTCATAATGAATCTTTCGTATCATGCTTTTGTATGATCTGCAACCTTTAGATTAAATGATCTGGTAAGGATCGCCTAACTTAATTAGTGCATTTCCTGATATATATATATATATATATATATATATATATATATATATATATATATATATATATATATATATATATATATATATATATATATATATATATATATTTGTAATTTTGGGAATCATTCACTTATATTCATCGGCCCTCCACGTAGTTTGCTATTAAGATGGTGCTGACTTCTTGTATAAACTACTCGGGGTTACTATAAAACTAAAAGTTCAAGGGATTGGTATAATAGGTACTTTTCTGATCTAACATGTTGAGGTTTGTTTAGAGCGTTGGTATGGTAATAATTTGTCTTGATTTCACTCAAGTTTTGTAAAATAAGCAACCTTTATATTTGTTGATTGTGTTAAATTTTTGTTATGGCTCAAGAAAATTGAGGGGAATAGATAATGGAAAATTTTCACACTAGGGACTTAACTTAAAATAAATATATATTTTAATAACTAATTTTTTTTTATATAATAAGGAAGGGAAATAACAATGAAAGGGAAAATAACATACTTGAAAAGGGAAGGTTGAAAGAACAAGGTTTTCCCCCCACACTTAAATGAAACATTGTCCCCAATGTTTCAAATAAAACAAAAAAATAGAAAAGAGAAAAAAAACTAAAATCAATGCTGCATGCCGCCTCGTGTTCTTGGACCTGGTGATCGTTGACGTACTTCTAAGTCGTCAAACCTGCTGAGCAACTCGGTGAACCGCTGGTCGGTTATGACATTTCTCGCTTCCTGTTGTTGTTGCATCTGGCGCATCATTTGCATCACTTCGAGATTCTGCGCTTGCATACCATCAATAGCATCCATGATGTCATCATTGGTTGCTGGCCTTCTTCGTCGACGACGTCGTGAGGATGGTCCAGCTGCGTTATCGGAAGGGTTGAGCGGGACTGATTGTTGTGCAGGAACCTGATCGCCTTGCTCCATTTCTTCAAACTCGCCTGGGGACGGGTTTGCGTGTGAGGGCTCGGTAGCTTCAGGAGCATTAAGGTCGTAGATGAAGCGGTTGGGGTTGGTGACATCTGTGAGGGCGATGTTGGGTAAAACAATGCTTGGGACTTCGTGGTTACTCACCATAAGATAATACCTTCCGCCTACCCTGTTTTTAATTAGGCGGCTGGACCGACAATAGCTTATATCCATAAATAGGGGTGGGAGAGCTTGTAAGTTTTGAAGTCGGTCCCCTAGATTTAAGCCAAGTGCTATTGTGGTTATTAATCCTCCAATGACAAAAGGTTGGCGGCCTCTAGCACATAGGGTGCGGATATGATGAAATAAGAAAGAAGCAGCGTTTACCTTTGTATCCATTTCAAAGACGCAGTGGAGGAAGAATAATTCCTTGGCGTTGACTTTGCTGTTGTTCGGTCTTCCAAAAACTGTGTTTTGCAGGATGCGGATAAAGTACCGGATGGTTGGGTTATGTATATTGGAAGCAAGTAGTGCATCCCAATTATCGGTTTCTACTCCGGATATTTTCCTAAACATGTCGAAGGCGTTTATTTGCCACTGGGAGTTCGGAGGGATTCTTGGGTGGACTCGGTCTCTTACAGGGAACTGTAGCATGACACTCAGCTGATCCTGGGACAGTGAGTATTCGGTGTTGAACATGCGGAAGGTTGCGGTACCGGTTAAGTACTCGTCTTCACCGGTGGGAGTGTTGTAAGAATAAGAACTTAAAAATTCTAAGGTGAGAGCGGGGTAGGTAGGTTGATTATGAGTGCATAGAAAGGTTAAATCAGCAAGGCGGAGCATCCATTGGATACCTTGATGGGTGTTGTGCTTCGTGCACTGTTGCTCCTGATGGGTGTGTATTGCTGAGGGAGGCTGTCCAGAGGCTGATGGATGAGGGAAGCCTCCGATTTGAGAAGGTTGGTTTGGTGAAGGAAGATGTCTCCACCATAACCATCTACTTCGACCCGGTTGATTTGTCAACGCTAGCAGATGCGGCTCTAGTTACTATCACGGTACCTGGGCCAATTCCTTATGACAAAGATGACACCGTGTCGTGGCATTATGGTGGATAAGTATATTGTAATGGGGAGAAGTTGGAGGATCAAACTGCAAGTGAAACCACCGTTTCAAAGGTGGATAATGTCGGACCTAGTGGTTTCACTCGCAGTGGAAGGTTGTTTGCACCAGACACTTTGAGGAGTGGGGATGGAGAGAGAGAAAAGAAAGATAAGGTCGAGGCTTTAGCCAGGGCAAGAGGGAAACAAGTGGTAAATGAAGGTACTCCTGTGGTGACACCGGCGCCTGGTGGGTCGGAAAGAGAACTTGATGATGAAGCTGAAGAATTTTTAAGGATCATCAAGAAGTCAGAGTACAAGCTTGTTGACCATCTGCAACAAACGCCATCCAAGATCTCAATTCTGTCATTATTGCTGAGCTCCGAGGGGCATAGAGAGGCTTTGCTGAAAATCCTGAAGAGAGCCTATGTTCCTCAGGAGATAACAATCAATCAGTTAGAGACGGTGGTGTCAAATGTCAATGCCAACCATGGGCTGGGTTTCACCGACCTTGATCTAACTGTGGATAGGCGGAATCATAATCGGGCTTTACACATTGCTATGGAGTGTAAAGGAGCCGTGCTCTCGCACGTGTTGGTTGATACCGGCTCATCATTAAATGTGTTGCCAAAGAAAGCCCTGGCAAAGCTGGATTGTGATGGTTTAGTGCTGAGGCCCACTGACCTGGTTGTGAGAGCGTTTGATGGTTCAAAGCGAGCTGTGTTTGGGGAAGTGGAGCTCCCTGTGAAGATCGGGGCCGAGGTGTTCAAGTCGGTATTCTATGTCATGGATATTCAGCCGGCATACAGTTGCCTGTTGGGTCGCCCATGGATCCATGCTGCTGGAGCAGTAACTTCGACTTTACACCAGAAACTGAAGTACATCTGGGACGGGCAGGTCATCACAGTCTGTGGAGAAGAAGACATCTTCGTCAGCCACCTATCATCGTTCAAATAAGTGGAAATGGACGGTGAAATTGTTGAAACACCAAGTCAAGCATTCGAAACCGTCAAGGTGGAGAATGCTCTTTTTGCCAAAGAAGAGGAAAAGCCGTCCATTTCTTCGTATAAACAGGCTGCTGAGGTGGTGAAGAATGGAGAAGCTCCAGGTTGGGGGAAGATGATGGACATCGCCGCCAAGAAAGACCAATTTGGGGTTGGTTATAGCCGGGCCGAGGCTCGTCTGGACAGGGCAGAGGACGTCGTACGTCATTCACGTTCACCAGTGCTGGAATGTTGGATCCAGATCAGATCTGTATGGTGGGTGAAGAGGTTGACAGTGACTGTGAGATTGATCAATGGATAAAGCCGTGCGTACCAGGGATGGAAGTCCAGAACTGGAAGGTCGAAAAGATCATCACTGTCACTCTACTTGAAGAGTAATATTTTCTGTTTTTCAATTTTATTAGCATGAAAGCCATACGTTTTGCCCGAAACGTAATGGTTCATTGTAAGGGCCACCTCATGTTTCATTTTGCAATTTTTTGCATCATAAATAAAAGGATGTTTTTCAATTAAAAGCGGTGTTCCCTGATTTTCATTTATTTTTGCAGTTTAATAAAAACAAAAATAAAATGGCAATGTATGTTTTCATTTTCCTTTTCAATTTGTCTCGCTCCAGTTCTAAAGCAATGCATGAATCAACATTCATGCAGATGCAGTCATTCTCCGGATCTCATTGATAACAATCCTGTTACACCCTCATATGACTTCGACAATCCGATCTATCATGCCGAAGAAGAAGGCGAAGAAGATTACGAACTGCCAGAGGAATTAGCCAGGTTATTAAAACAAGAGGAGAAGGTGATTCAGCCGCACGAGGAGCAAGTTGAGATTGTGAATCTGGGTACCGACGAGGTCAGAAAGGAAGTGAAAGTTGGGGCTGCTTTGGAGGCGAGTGTCAAGAGCAGAATGGTAGCATTGTTGAAAGAGTATGTTGATATCTTTGCCTGGTCTTATCAGGACATGCCAGGGTTAGATACCGATATTGTGGTGCACAAGTTACCATTGAGAGCAGATTGTCCTCCAGTGAAGCAGAAGTTGCGCAGAACTCGACCTGAGATGGCCATGAAAATCAAAGAAGAGGTGCGGAAGCAGTTGGATGTTGGTTTCCTAGCTGTCACTAATTATCCGCCTTGGGTCGCGAATATTGTGCCGTCCCGAAGAAAGATGGGAAGGTGAGAATGTGTGTGGACTACCGGGATTTGAACAGAGCTAGCCCGAAGGATGATTTCCCATTACCTCACATTGATGTGTTGGTAGATAATACAGCTCAATTCTTGGTGTTTTCCTTCATGGATGGCTTTTCTGGCTATAATCAAATCAAAATGTCGCCAGATGATATGGAGTAAACAACGTTCATCACACCGTGGGGCACTTTCTGCTATAAGGTGATGCCATTTGGTCTCAAGAATGCCGGTGCTACTTATCAGAGGGCTATGGTGACTTTGTTTCATGATATGATTCATCATGAAATTGAATGCTATGTTGATGACATGATAGCAAAGTCCCAAACAGAAGAGGGGCATTTGGCAGATCTAGCCAAGTTGTTTGACCGGCTGAGACAGGTCAGACTGAGGTTGAATCCGAATAAGTGCACTTTTGGAGTGCGGTCCGGTAAATTGTTGGGGTTCATTGTAAGTGAGAGAGGAATCGAGGTTGATCCTGCTAAAGTAAAAGCAATACGAGAAATGCCTGAACCGAGAACAGAGAAAGAGGTTCGGGGTTTCTTAGGTAGATTGAATTACATTTCACGGTTCATATCTCATCTAACAGCCACGTGTGAACCTATATTCAAGTTATTGAGAAAAGATCAAACGGTCAGGTGGAATAGTGATTGCCAAGCGGCATTTGAAAAGATAAAAGAATATTTGCAGGAGCCTCCGATTCTGATGCCTCCTGTGGAGGGACGATCGTTAATTCTATACTTGACGGTCCTCGAGGGGTCTATGAGGTGTGTATTGGGGCAGCATGACGAGTCTGGTCGAAAAGAGCATGCCATATACTACCTTAGCAAAAAGTTTACCGACTGTGAAACAAGATATTCACTGCTCAAGAAAACTTGTTGTGCTTTGGTCTGGGTTGCTCGCCGACTGAGACAGTATATGCTGGTTCATACCACTTTGTTGATTTCCAAGATGGATCCGATCAAGTATATTTTTGAGAAGCCAACATTGACCAGACGAGTTGCGAGATGGCAAATGATTTTGACCGAATATGATATTCAGTATACATCTCAGAAGGCGATTAAGGGGAGTGTATTGTCTGATTACCTCGCCCAGCAACCCATTGAGGATTATCAACCGATGAAGTTTGAATTCCCTCATGAAGACATCATGTTTCTCAAATCGAAAGATTGTGAGGAACCAATCCCGGGGGAGGGGCCTGACCCTGAATCCGAATGGATTCTGATGTTTAATGGGGCCGTTAACGTGAATGGTAGCGGTGTGGGTGCTGTTTTGGTTACGCCGAAGGGATCCCACCTTCCTTTTGCTGCCCGACTAACATTTGAGTGCACCAACAATGTGGCTGAATACGAAGCTTGTATCTTGGGGATTGAAGAGGCGATTGATTTGCGAATCAAGAACCTTGTTATATATGGAGATTCAGCTTTGGTTGTGAACCAGGTTAACGGAAAATGGTATACGCATCAATCTCATTTAATTCCATACCGGGATTATACGAGGAGATTGTTGACGTTTTTCACCAAGGTGGTATTGCATCATGTGCCTAGAGAAGAGAATCCTTTGGCAGATGCTTTGGCTACTCTGGCCGCCTTGATTAAGGCACAGTGGTGGAATCAGTTCCCCAGTGTTGAGGTGGGATGCCTGGATAGGCCGGCTTATGTGTTTGCTGTTGACACCGCGCCTGACGATGAGAAGCCGTGGTATTTCGATATCAAGCACTATCTGGAGACCCAAGAATATCCCGAGGGAGCATCCAAGAAGGACTGAAAGACTCTGAGGAGGTTGGCCATGGTGTTCTACTTGAATAAGGATGGGGTTTTGTACAAGAGAAATTTCGATTGGGTTTTGCTCAGATGTGTTGATGATAAAGAAGCAAGCCAATTGATGAAAGAGGTTCACGAGGGGTCGTTCGGTACCCATGCTAGTGGGAATGCAATGGTGAAGAAGCTGCTGAGGGCAGGTTATTATTGGATGACAATGGAGGCCCAATGTTTCAATTTCGTGCGAAAATGTCATAAATGCCAGATTTATGCTGACAAGGTGCACGTGCCTCCGAATCCGTTGAGTTTGATGACATCTCCATGGCCGTTTTCTATGTGGGGCATTGATATGATCGGAAAGATTGAGCCTACGGCTTCGAATGGGCACCAGTTCATATTAGTGGCTATTGATTACTTCACCAAGTGGGTGGAAGCAGCCTCTTATGCAAACGTGACAAAGCAGGTCATTGCCAGATTCCTGAAAAGAGAAATCATCTGCAGATATGGGGTTTCCCGAGAGAATCATTACTGATAATGGTTCTAATTTGAACAACAAGATGATGGCAGAACTGTGCCGGGAATTCAAGATCGAGCATCACAATTCTTCTCCTTATCGTCCGAAGATGAATGGGGTGGTTGAGGCAGCTAATAAGAATATAAAGAAGATTGTGCAGAAAATGGTCGTGACCTATAAAGATTGGCATGAGATGTTGCCATTTGCATTGCATGGGTACCGAACTTCAGTGCGTACATCTACTGGGGCAACGCCTTTCTCACTCGTGTATGGGATGGAAGCGGTGCTACCGGTTGAGGTTCAAATTCCTTCGCTGAGAGTCCTGATGGACGTGAAGTTGCAAGAGGCTGAATGGGTAAGGACTCGGTATGAAGAGTTGAGCTTGATTGAGAAAAAGAGGCTGGCGGCCATTTGTCATGGGCAGAGCGTGCTTTTGACCGAAAGGTGCGACCTCGTGTGTATCACGTAGGTGATATGGTGTTGAAAAGGATCCTTCCTCCTCAAAACGATCGTAGGGGCAAGTGGATACCCAATTATGAGGGTCCATTCGTGGTCAAGAAGGTTTTCTCTGGCGGAGCCTTGTTGTTGACGACCATGGATGGCGAGGATTTTCCATCCCCTGTGAATGCAGACGCAGTTAAAAAATACTTCGTATAAAGAGACCCGCTAGACGAAAAGAATAAAATTGTCCAGGCAAAAATGGGCATCCCGGCGAACCGAAAAAAAATGAAAAAGGTTCGGGCAAAAATTAGGGATAAAAAGGAAAAACCTGTAAACTCGGCAAGTCGAAAACCTGAAAAGGCGGCTTGGGCAAAAAAGGGTATCCCGGTGGACTGAAAACCCGAAAGGGCGGTCCAGGAAAAAGAGGGATTGAAACGAACAACTGCGTCTGGCATGATCGTTTACCCTTTGGTTATGACACCAGGATAATCCCTGGCAGGGATCAGTCGGAAACGTCTTATTCAAAAGGCCGATAGTGCGGAGAGTCTGAGAACATATGGGGTGTAACCGAGTTGGAACTCGATGAGATCACGGTTTCACATTGCCATTAGGATAGGTTTTTCCTTTTGTGCGCGATTACCTCTTTTTAGGAATTGCTTCCTTTGTATTGCTCAGTTTGAGCCACCTTTTTCAATCAATAAAATGCATATTCAGTCAAATAATTCTTGTTTTTGTTTTCATTTCCGCTTTGATTGCAAAAACATCCGTTTATTGTGATAAAGAATCTTTGCATTTTAAGACATACAGGTTCCTTCCGATGCATGTTTATAAGATTGAAAACCTGAAATCTTATTTGGAAGGTTGAGTGACTCAGGTGTTGAAATCTTGGCACGCTTGGGGCACGTTTTTATCTAACGATCTCTTTTGTAGGTGCTGTTAGATATTTTCACTCACTTGCAGGTTGTGATGTGAAGCCTTTTGACAAAAGATCCCCGTGGAGTCCAATCAGGGACAAGGGATTGAAGAATGGTGAAAAGACGACGGATGGACGTGCGACGATCCTGGAAGATTAATCAAGAAGACTCTTCAAAGTCTGAGAACTGGAAAGTTTGTATGAATCTAAGGGGTTCGATCTCCGTGGAGTACGGAGAAGTCGGGAATACAAGGTGATGAATCAAAAAAGTCCAGACAAGTCTGGGAGCTCTCAAAAGTGGAAAGCTGACACTAGATTTGGATGTTGAATACCAGGGTTCGACGAGTCGACGGGTGTTCTGTGCTAGACTTTCCTGGTTTCCCCAAATAGAGTTGGGATTGTTACCTCCCCGGCAGATTCAAGGTCTGTGTCTTCTCTAGCAGAGTCGGGATTGTTACCTCCCCAGCAGGTTTGAGATCGGTGTTTCCTCAGCAGCCAGGCCTGAAGGTTGCTATTTCCCCAGCGGAGGTGTCCATTGCTAGTTTTTTCCCCAGCAAGTCAAAGATTGTTGTTTTCCCCGCAGAGTGTGTTGGTGGTTTCTTCCCCAGCGAGGTCCCCAAGTGGATCGGGTTCAGTGAAGGTCATCCCTGGTAAGGGTGGTCCTTTTCCCAGCAGCAGTGTTATTCCCCAAAAGGGTGGAGGTTGGAGCGATAGCGAGTTCCTCAGCAGAGTGCCTCGAGCTCCCTAGAAGAGTCCCTTGAGGGGGATACTTTTTTATGCATTCACCATTTAGATAGGCAAAGCATATTGCATAGCTAATTGCATGGCATTTCCATGATTATGGAGCATTACGCTGAAAAAAATCATGCATCATCGTTGCAAGCATAAGCTAGTCTCAAGCCATGGTTACCGCTTGAGGTTTGGTTTCGCCAGAAGGTGACGATGTTACTCCGATAAGTTTGGCATCGTGATTTTGAATCAACAGTAATCCCCAGCTAAGCGCGATTTGTTCGTTTGCTAGGGTTGAATAGAGGATAGCGTGCTCATGGCTTGTTATCCCCAGCATGGGTCACTGGCACGTGTGCCGCCTTATTTATCATTGTCCCTTATTTCTGCCGATGCTGACAGGCATGACGAGTTTTTCGGGTATTCAGACCGTTGTGGCATTCAGGCTAGTTTTTCGAGTATTCAGACCGTTGCGGCATTCAGGCCAGTTTTCCGGTGTTCAGGCCGAGGTGGGTATTCAGACCAGTTTCCGATTTTCAGATCGAAGAAGCTTCCGAAGTTCAGATCGATGCAGCTTGCGGTATTCAGGCCAAGTTTCCGGTGTTCAGGCCGAGGTGGGTATTCAGACCAGTTTCCGGTTTTCATATCGAAGAAGTTTCTAACGATCAGGTTGAAGTACTTGTGGCATTCGGGCCAATCTCCCGGTATCCAGACTGAAGTGGCATTCAGGCCAATCTCCCGGTATCCAGACCGAAGTGGTATTCAGACCGAAGTGGTATCCAGACCGAAGTGGTATTCAGACCGAAGTGGTACCCAGACCGAAGTGGTATCCAGACTGAAATGGCATTCAGGCCAGTTTTTCGGGCATTCAGGCCAATCTCTCGGTGTTCAGACCGGCATTATTAATCTCATATTCCGATATTCAGTATTCAGACTGATGAGCGGCGTTCAGGCCATGGTGGTTCCTGTGTTACCATTTATTTTGGTATCCAGGTCAACATTCTTTTCGGTATTCAGGCCGACTTTCTCCGTACCAGACGGATTCTTCTTTTAAGGTCACTTCTTGACCGATTCTGACAGGCATTGTTAATTATTTCCCATCAGAGTGCAAATTGTTCGTCTGTTCTTGGTATTCAATCACTCTTCACCCTGATCATCTGAACGCCGAGGCTGTTCATGTCGACAGGTTCGCAGTGGATTGAATAGGGGCAGCTGTAACACCTCAAAATTTTCCCTCCTCTTCTTGGGACTAGTTTAGCATTTTGCATTTCATTTTTAGGACATTAGTCATTGCATATTGCATATCATGTGAAAATAAGCAGGTCATCCTCCTAAGTCTTTCTCAGAAGATAGAGAGGTTGAGAGATGCAAGCCTAAGGGTCTCATAAATTGATCATTAGCCATCTGAGGGTTGCTCTTCAATTAGGGTTTCTTGGTTCCTCAAGGAGGTTGAGTATTATCTTGGTTGAAATGGTACATCATCATCATCATGGTTCATTATTTCTGATTATGTTCTTTGGGATTAGGGTTTTGACCTCTGGTCAACCCTAATCAGTTGCATTCTACCAGTCAGGGTTTTTCAAGGAGATGAGGTCTTTATTGATATGGAGATCATCATATGATTTTATTGAGCTTGTATAAGCTAGGGTTTCATTGTGGAGCCATTTCATCAAGTGGTTGAGGCTCAAAATCATCTGTGCATGTTCAAGTCATCCATCAACCATAAAAGTCAACAGAAAGTCAACTGAGGGCTAGGAGGTGGAGAAATGAGTTTCAACATCTCATTCATGTTCAAAGGGGGCTTATTAATCATGTCAAATGCATATCTTGAAGAATTTGAGGTCAAGTCAAAAGTTTCCAAAAATGGAAAGTGACCTATAATTGAAAGTTTCCCAAAATGGAAAGGTTTTGACTCAAATTCAACTTGATCTTGCATCATCAAAGAAGCTTCAAATGAAATTTTGTCCAACATGAAAGTTGAAGATCTCTTTCTCCTATTTCCAAAAAGTCCAAGATCATGAATTTATGATGAATGGTTGAAGAGATATGATCAAATCATTGGCAAGGATGCATGGAACTTCAAAAGGCCATAACTTTTGATTCATAACTCCAAATTTGGTGGTTCTTTTTGCAAAATGCTTGTCATGACATGAAGTTTCCAAAATATCCATCACATTGCATGAATTTTCATCATATGATCATTTGTGCATTCAAGTCAATTTTGGAGGGAAAATTGAAAATTGAAAATTGGTGCATTGTATGGACAAAATACAATTGCCAATGTGTTTAAAAAATGATTTTGAGTGACTTTGATCAAGCACATGGCACTGTTCACGTCCATTTACTACATGCACCATGCAAATTTCCAATTTTTGTCACCACACCTTATCTTGCTTAACTTCAACTAAACCTTGATTAATTTTAATTAAAATAGGATTAGCACATGATATATATACATAATTGTAACAGAATTTGGGGAGGTTAATCACAATTCACCATTTCTAGATCTAGTTTTCATTTCCCTCCAAAATTTTCTTTCAATCTTAATTCAATTTTTTTTCACATAAGCCTTGAATCTTCTTCCATATTCTTGTTCCTTGGTATGGATTCAGCATAGATCAAGCATTGAATCATCGTTTTTGGACCAGAATTGTGCATATGAAGCTCAAGAACTCAAAAATGGCAAATGCAAATTAAGCAAGATCTACACGTTTCTAAGCTTCAATTTCTTCATCAAACATCACTACAAGTGTTCTAGAGTTGATTTGGATCATTGCAAGGCCTTGGATCGTGCGTTTTCAAGAACTGTTCTTCAAGAGGTCACATTTTTTATCCTCTTAATTCTCTGTTTTATGTACATAATCTTGTAGATCTTGTTGTGGTGAGAATTCTGATATAAATTTTGTGGAATTTGGATGAAAATTGAGTGAGATATGATGATTTCAAGTTTGTAGATCTAGAAAGTTTTCCTTCGATTCTTGATATTCATGATGAATTAGTGTGAATTGTTTATGGATTCGTGTTCCTCATTGTGTAAGCTTCATTTTGGTATAAAATTTGTGAAATTTTGGGCACTTTGAAAAAATCTGGAAATTTGTATGAATGTTCATGCCACTGTTCTTCTTCTTCATCATGAAGAAGATGAAGATTCATGCGTTCTGGAGATTTACGTCGGTTTCTGGAGAATAGCGTCGGTTTCAAGCGATGTTTTCTGAATATTTCGCATGCAGCTTAGGGTTTAGGGAGAAATGGTGGCGTTTTGGTAATTAGCGCGCATTTCATTCAAAAGTTGACTGGCTTCGATCCTCAGCGAGGGCATTATTTCAATTGTTCAACATTTTTGCTTTTTCCCTCCAAATCACATGCCATGTACATATTTGAATTTCATTTTTTCTATCAACTTGTAAAAATCATAACAAATTGAAAAATGCTCCAATTCACTCCCAATTTTTTGCACAATGTTCTTTGTGATGTCTAGTTTTTTATGATCATGAGTTTGAAAGTTGTGCATTGCTGGAAATTTATTGGCTCTAGGTTGATTGAACACATGTACATTTGTGACCTTGCCTTACTCTTTCTATCATGAAATGCTTGTTTTTAATCCAATGGACTTGAAATTTTACATGATGATTCTAGACATGTTAATGGATGTTTTAGGCTTGGTTTGGTATTTTTCTAATTTACCATTTCTATTTTATGCATATGTTTGCATGGTGTGACAATTTGTGTCACACAATTTGATGATCAACTTGTGCAATTTAATTTCCATATCAAATGACTTTGGATGTTTCTGATTTTTTGTATGATGGATGTTTTGGATGTGATGAATACTCATGAATTTTTCCAGAATTATTTGAATCATTTCTGTTTTGATTTGGAATTTCTATTCATGATGATCAAATGTGTGCCTTGAATTGGTCATTGACTTCTCTTGCCTACCAAATGGACTTGTTTGATGATTATGATTTGGTCCTTTTTAGGACTTGTTCTTGATTGATTAAATATGATTCATGTTGAGTTTGAGCTTCTGTTTTGGATTTTTGATTCACCTTTGACCCTAGGCTTTGACCTAGTGGTTTGTTACTTACCTTTGAGTTAAGAATTTCAGGTTCAAGTATACATCTCCATGGTTGATGTTGCTCCTTCATTTGAGCTTGATCATTTGTTATTGTTGGCTAACATTTGCTGTTTTGTAGGCCTTGATGATGGTTCACTAGTGTTTATGGCTCATGTGTTGCATATTGGGTTGTCTGTTTGATGTTAACTATTGATTGCTTGTCTGGATTTTGTACTGATTGGTTTAGATGTTTCCACAGGTACGTAAGTTGCTTTAAGTTCATTTGAACTTTGCTTTGCTTTGCTTGTGGTTGGCATACCACTTAGGTATAATTCCTTGATCTTCATGTAGTCTGGAAGACCTGTCATGTTACTTTGGCAGACACCTGTCTGAAGCCCTCCTTAAGAGGCAATGTTTGTGGTTGTTTAATTTTGTGCCAAGCAGGTTAAGTCCTCTTATGAGGCAATTGGCAGATAAAAGGGATGTGCAATCCATCCCCTGCTATCCAGTTGTGTTATTCATCCTGCTCACACCATGTGTTGATGCACTTTGAATAAGAACCCAAGATCTTGTCGTGTCAGTCATGTGGAGAAGAGTTCCTACATTTTGGACTCCCACACTTCCATTGTTTCAAGCTCTCCCAGACCAGGGATAAGAGCTGTGAGGTCTTACCCTCACTTCCCATTTCATCTGCTTCACCCTAACTCTCAATGTTAGGGTTAAGAGCTCAAAACACCCATTTCCAGTTGGCTTGTTTGTCGAGGTTGATTTGACCCCTTGACTAAAGCCCAGCCTTGTATGAGCCATTTGTTTGCATATAGTATGTGTGCTTGCTCTCTTGTGAATGCTTGTTTGCTGTTTATCTGCTGTTTCAACTTGTTGCCTGTGCGAGTTAGGATCTGTTTAGATACCTCAACCTAGGACCATTGTGGATTGCATGATAACTATTAGGCTCGAGTCAGTCTCCCTTTTAGTTTGTCATTTGCTAGTCTCTGGTTAGGAGAGAGTTTCTCCCATGTTTAGGGGAACTACGTTGCCCTGATCCTCATACCAGATGAGGTACGTAGGCAAGAGATCGTGCGAGATCTCTCCGGGCACCCTTTTCCTTTTGTGTGTGTGTTCGCTCGACAGTTATTAGGCTCGAGTTCCAGACTCCCTTTTAGCTTGTCTGTTTGTTAATCTTTTGTGTGTGAGTGTGGAGTCTGACATAAGTCCAGCGATTGGCAGTCGGTTTCCTGTGTTTGTGTGCTTGGAGTCTGATGTAAGTCCAACGATTGGCATTCGGTTTCCTCGTTTGTGTTTGTTGTTTGGAGTTGGACGTAAGACCAGCCATTGGCAGTCTGTTTCCATTTGTGTGTTTGTTTGGACGTCTCAGCGTTTGTGCGTGTGTTTTGTTTCGGCGTGTGTTAGCCGAACTACGAGTGTTCTGATTCTTTCTTTGGATAGGGAAAGATACGTAGGCATAGGATGCGATATCCTATCGAGCACGTTTCCCATTTCCCCGAACTACGTCGACTCTGATGTTTGTGTCTGACAAACTACGTAGGCCCAGGATGCGACATCCTGCCGAGTCCTTTTCCTCCGTCTTTCACCTGTGTTTGATTCCAGTGTGTGCATTCTTTGAGAAGTTATTTAGCAACCTTATTCTTTTCTTTTGAGCGTGGATCCCATCGAGTACGACGGACGTGAGGGGTGCTAATACCTTCCCCTTGCGTAACCGACTCCCGATCCTTGTAATCTCCGGTCGTAAGACCATTTCCTTTCCAGGTTTACTTCGAGCGTTTCCTTTCCCTCCTTTGGGATAAATAACGCACGGTGGCGGCTCTGTTTGTTTGTTTTCCCGCCGGTTGTTTTTCGCGGATGCGACACTAAGACTTACAGTGAACAAGACTATGTAATTTGATTATTGAAAGGCCTCAATGAATGTTTTGCACACTCTAAGTCTCCAGTCATGATGATGAATTTGCTACCTGATATTTACGAGGTATTCTCCTTAGTTATTCAACAAGAACGTGAATTGATTTCGAGTATCTCCATCAAATATACTGATTCTCATGACAAGGGTAATAACCTTCACAAATGGAAAAGATTTCAATCCTCTAAAGGGGTTAACAGGGTTTGCACGCACTGTAAGAGAACTAATCACACCATGGACACTTGTTTCTTAAAGCATGGGTATCCACTGGGATATAGACAAAGAGAAAAAGGCTATGAATTATGGCCAGATTTCTTCTCAAGCCAATAATGCTTCATACAAAGACCATATTGTTGTAGAGGGTTTATCATGCTCCTTTTCTTGTTTTACTCAAGAAGATTTTCAAAGAATTTGTGCACTTCTTCAATAGTCGAAACCTAAACCTACTGCCAACTCAATAACTACATATCCATTTTTCATGAACTCTCATTCCTCCACAAACTCGGGTAAGCACAATTCTCTTTGGATTTTAGACGCAGGTGCCACCTATCACATCACATTTAACCTTGATATATTGACTTCTTATTATAACATTGTACATATCCCAAATTTCTATGTTAATCTGATATCAGTTACTAAATTGACTAGTAACAATGATTGTTCTCTGAATTTTTCCTCAAACTCATGTCACATCTTGTAGAGCCATTCACAATGAATGGATTGGTATAACTAGATTACAAAGGGGTCTTTATGTGATAAATCACACTAGAGCTTCCTTTACTTGTAATTCTACTATTTTAAATTCTTTTTAATTGTGGCATTTATGATTAGGAAATATTTCTCAGTTTGGTATGCAAATTCTAGCCAAACAATTTCCCCTCGTTCCTTATAAAAGTAACACGAATCCATGTGATTCTTGGCATTATACAAAACAAAATAAACTTCCTTTTCCAAATAACACTACTCTTAGTTATGCACCATTTGAACTTTTGAATGTTAATTTATGGGGGCCTTTTGCCACTGAATCCATCCTAGGTCATAAGTAATTTCTTATATTAGTTGATGATTTTTCAAGATTTACATGGGTAGTATTCCTTAAAACCAATTCTGGAGCTAAACAAGGCATTATTCACTTTATTGCATTTGTAGAAAATCAATTCAATACCACCCTGAATTGCTTTAGATCTTACAATGGTTCGGATTTCCTGTCCCTCAATTCATTTTTTTCTCTAAAGGCATTAAACGTAAAAAATATTATGTAGAAACCCCCCCAACAAAATGGGGCGGTGGAAAGAAAACATCAGCATATTTTGAATGTAGTTAGAGCCATCACATTTCATTCCAATGTTCCCTTAAATTTGTGGAATTTTAGTATCCAACGTGATTTTCATTTGATCAATAAAATCCCTAGTCCCTTGCTCCAATCTAAGTGTCCCTATGAGATTCTCTTCAAAGAATTTCTTGTTCTCATTCACTTGAAAATCTTTGGTTGTCTCTGTTATGCTACAACAATCCAAGCCCGTAGAACCAAGTTTTCCCCCAGGGCACAAAAATCTATCTTTCTTGGCTTTCAAGATGGTACTAAAGGTTACATACTTTATGACCTTACATCTCATGATTTGTTTGTGTCACAAAATGTCATTTTCTATGAAACTTTCCTTCCTTTCAAAAGTACAAACCCAATATCCCCAAGTTTATTCTTGAACCAATGGATATCCATAAATCATTTGATGATGTTACCCCACATGGCCCCATCATCCCTACTGTGTTTACTATTTCTGCACCTGACCCTAACTTTTCAGTACCGGTTGGTCCCAACCTATTTTTGAACCTGAAAACTCTAGTTCACTGAGCCCTCAACCTGTTGACCCATCCATATCCACTCCAGACACTTTTTCTCTTATTATCATTGACCATGACCCTAACATTATCCATGAAACTGCGGATGACGGGTTAAACATTTCAACTCCTCAAAACTATATCCCTCCTCAACCTTTACTCAAGAAATCTACATGGCTCAAATAACCTCATACTTTTCTCAAAGACTAACATTGTAGTCTCCTTCCTCATTCATCTAACATTGTCTCAGTTGAAGCCCATACCCCAACCTTATATCCTCTGTCTAACCATTTGTCATATGAAAATTGTGCTCCTTAATACAAAATTTTGTGTTGCTCCATATCTTCTATAATAGAGCCAAAAACCTACCTTTAAGCCTTCAAACTTGGCCTTTGAAAAAATGCAATGAATTCCGAGATAACTGCTCTTAAGGATAATCATACTTAGACCATTGTGGATCTTCCTGCAGGTAAAACCCTAGTTGGATGTAAATGGGTCTACAAGGTCAAATATCATGCAAATGTCTCCATAGGAAGATACAATTCCATATTAATAACTAAGGGCTACACTTAGTTAGAGGGTGTTGATTACTTTAATACATTTTCTCCTGTTACTAAAATTACTATTGTTAGTGTTTTATTGTCTCTTACAGCTATCAAACATTGGTACCTTGAGTAACTTGATATCAACAATATTTTTCTTCATGGAGACCTTAATGAGGAAATGTATATGTCCCTCCCTCCTGACTATGATATTGTTGGTTCCAACAAGGTTTGTAAGCTCGACAAATTTTTGTATGGCTTGAAACAAGCCAGCAGGCAATGGCATGTTAATCTCTTTGTTGCTTTACTCTCTTTAGGCTACACACAACCAGAGGCTGATCACTGCCTTTACACAAAGCACACTTCTCACAATTTCATTGCACTATTAGTGTATGTTGATGATATTGTATTAACAGGTGATTAACTTGTGGAAATCAATAATGCTAAAACCTTTTTACATAACATGTTTCATATTAAGGACCTTGGTCAGCTGTGATACTTCCTTGGTCTTGAAATTGCCAGTTCAACCTTTGACATTTTTCTCAACCAAAGAAAATATGTCTTAGAGCTCGTTGAAGATACAATCTTCCTTGGTTTTAAGCATGCATCTTCCCCTTTTTAGCCTACCTTGAAACTCTCCTTTACAGATGGTGTTCCCTTGGATGATCCTTCATCATATCGCAAACTCATTGGTTGGTTACTATACCTTACTAATACACGGTATGACATTTCGTTCTCATTACAACACCTCAGCCAATATGTTGTTAATCCCTTTGTTTATCATTACATAGTTGATACTCAAGTCCTCAAATATTTGAAGGCTCTCCCTGCACAAGGAATATTATTTTCCAGTTTCAGTCCACTAAAGTTGCATGATTTTTCTGACTCTGACTGGGCCATATGCTCGGACTCTCGCAAATCTGTTACGGGATACTATGTTCTCCTTAGAAATTCCTTAATATTGTGGTGCTCCAAGAAGAAAAACATTGTCTCTCGTTCATCAACTGAGGTAGAATATCGGGCCTTGGCATCCTTAACTTGTGAAATACAATGGTTGTCATACATTTTTGCAGATTTTAACATCAAGTTTCCTATGTCTGTATCCTTATATCGTGATAACAAATCAACCATTCATGTTGCTCATAATCCCACATTTCATGAATGCAACAAACACATTGAACTTGTTTGTCGTGTTATTTGGGAGAAATTGCAGTCCTGGATGATGTTTTGACTAAACCATTACATGCCCATGTATTTCATTCTCTTATTGTACAGGTTAGGGCTATGTAACTTACATATTCCAACTTGCGGGGAGGTATCAACCTGGATAATTAAGTATACAATAGTTGGTTAGGGAAAAAGTTAGAGGTAGTTAGAATATTTACTTATTTCCAGTTTTATCCATGTAATATATAGGTATATATACAGTCCATGTACTCACTTTGTATAAAAAGAAAATAATTTGTTCTTCAATAGCAAAACTTCTTCTTCTTTTTCTTCAGTTGAGCTGGGTTTGTTACATCAACAGTGTCATTAACAAATGTACAAAATTTTTAACCCAGGTGGTTGAGAATCATTAATTAGTCGAAACCTAACTTTGAGAACAAATTCAGGTTTTAGACAAAGAAAAAAGTTGGTCTTGGTGGCTATAAGTACCTAAGAAAAGAAAATGATGGAAGCGTAGATAGGGGCTTCAAAAAGGAGGGTTTTCCCTTTAAAGTGATAACAATATTTTGAAAAATCATTCAAAGGGTCGAAAGAGAAAGTGGTTTCGCTAGCCTTTGACAATGTGGAGTTAAGAAAGTCTGGCAAGAGGCTTGACTTTGGTCCAAAAGGATAATTTATGACTTGGGCTCTGAAGTTCATTGGCTTGCTAAGACATATTCTAAATTTCAGGTGGCGACTCCTAGTGTGAGCATACGGGGCTTCGAGAATGCAACGCCTCAAATTTGTGTTTTACACCATGTAGTTGCCTTGTTGTATTTCAACGTGGATCCTAACAAAGTTGGGCCACATCAAACGAGGAGATTCTGAATTTTACTTTTTTAGGTAATTCTTCATATAACAAGTTTGATTTGGTTTAAGCTTCGTGTTTTCTAACTAATGACAATAATATGACTCGTATTAGTTCTTTCTTCAATAATATGACTCGTATTAGTTCTTTCTTTCACCGTCTGTTATTATTTTGGTGTTTTGCCTCTTTGGGCATTTCAACAGTTAGCATAAGTACTTTGTCTTTATCAATCATCAATCACATCAACAAGAATAATACCAAATTCAACCTCACATACAATTCACATGTCAAATTCTAAAATAATTATATCATGAACACATAATCACACATCAAGAATCATTATTATCATCGAATATTCATAACCATATAAAAAGCTTAGAAAATACAACAATGATAGAATCAAAAGAAACCCTAGAGAAGGGTAAGGACCCTTCTCTACCCTTCATACAACATACACCCATATTAGAGAAATATCCCCTTCCCTTGGATTTCCAGCAAAGCAGACTCTACAACAATGGTGATCTCTCTCTCTCTTCCTCAAGTCTGTGATGCCTCTCTTGCCTCTTTCTTTAATTCTCCAAAATAATATGTATTATAAAAAGGTTCAAACTCCCATATTTTCTATTTAAACCAAAACTTAATTCCCCTTAATTAGGTTATTCTCTTATTACCCTCAACTTACTCTCATATTTCCTATATTGCTCTTACTAACTCCAATTTCTTTTATTTTAATTTTTAACTCTAAGACTCAATTTTCCACCAAATTGTAATATTTCTCTTAATTTTCTACAACTACCTTATTTGTAATTATTCCACTCAACTTAAATTAATTAAAATAATCTAATTAGTTTCTACCATTTTATTAACTCTCTCCGACACCCACCAGAACACTGTTGTACCCCAAAATTTAACCTCTTCTTTTCAACCATAATTGGCTTATGTTTTATCATCATATACATTCATGCATATCATTGGTTATAAGGCTATGAGATCAAGGCGTCTCTCTCGTGACCTTCTTCAAGCTTTAAAGGGAAGAGCTATGATAATCAGTGCAAGGAGGTGAGATATCCTCAGCTTCATGTTCACTCAAGCTACAATGATTTTCTTATACCCTAAGATTTCCCACACGATCCATTATTTTATCAATTGATTGAGAATTGTAAGAGAATGGAAGTTGATCACACTCTTTTGTCTCTTGGTCCTTAAGCTAGGGGCGTAGGTTACCTCAGGGATTGACATACCCATGACCTTTTTGAATCATCTTCATCATGTTATTTTTCAAGACATTTTTTTCAAAGGTATCTCCATTATCCCTAGAAGAATCAAGGATATGAAATGGTGCACTCATCTTTTGTTCTTTTATACTAAAATTAGGGTTTGTGATAAGATCCGTTTATTTCAGATTTTTTGAGAAAAACTTGATTCCATGGTATTCTATGTGTCCCTAAGGATCTATGAGTAGAATATTGGTCATCAATTTCATTCATAAGAGGTTCAATTGCTCAAATGACCAATGGTTTGATTCAATTGGGAAAAAGTCAAATGAGCAAATTAAAAAGTCAACTTTTGATTTCTTTGGTCAAAATTGTATTCCACAAGTCAAATATGGTCCATGGTTGAGATTTGATCAAGAAAAGTCAAGAGACCCATCAAAAATCAAGGATTATGAAAAGTTACCTAAATTAGGAAATCAGGGTTTTAGAAACTTGTTATTTTTGGCAAGTCTGGTGTTAATGAGCAGTTTCATGGCCAATTTTCATTATGATCAAGACTCCAAATCAAATTGACCTTAAAATGAAATTTGTTCCCCTTTCTCCAAGATTTAAGGAGGTACCAAGACTGAAGCATTTGGATAATCATGACTCAAGATATGGTCATTGGAAGTTTTGCATTTCAAATTCATTCAATTGTCCCAACACTTAGAAAATTTCTAAGTGTCCCAAGCCAGGATTTCCAAGTATGTTATGACAATTTTAAGGGATGTTAGAGACTCTGTCTCAATATTCTTTGAACATGAAAATTATAGTGTCAAGTCTCTTCTTTCCATTGGTTCCAAGAACACCTCATTTGGTGAGCCACAACTCAAGATACCATCCTCTAAAGTCATTACCTTAAATTGTTGATTTGATTTTATACTTAGTGAAAATTTTGCTAAGTATTTGATCATTTCAAGCAACCCACTTCATGCCCACTTTTCATAAAGTTGCTTCAAGAATTTTCTCATTTGGTAGCTTAAGGAACAAGTTATGGACATGACAAGTTAGGACCTCAAAATCACTAAGTGACTTATAATTGGCATTTTGATATGCAGTTTCAAGCAGTCAATTTTGTGGCCATTTTTAAAGGGGCTCAAGGCTTTGTTTTAAATTTCCTCCAACATCAAACCTTTTCTTCTCCTTTCCCTATTCCCAGAGAGCCCTAATTCATTCCATTTGGCCATGAAACCCTAGTGTTATGATAGTTTGAACATGACTAATATTTAATCTCCATTATCACACTTGTCTTTGGTTTTATTCATGATGTTACCTCTATTTACAACATGGATTATTTCACACGATCATTACACACCTTTTCTTCCCTTGTATGGACCAACAACACATGTATGTTGTGCATGCGCATCATGTCCAACCTTGGCCAAAAGTGGAAATGTTTTTGGTTGTATCCTTTTCTCTCTCCACTGTCTCCAAGTCACACAAATCCAGAGGCATTTCACTCCACCTCAAGCTCCCTAAAACAACATAAAGCACACATGTTTTGGATTAAAAAAATGCAGCCTTGCACTCCACTCCTCAATCTTTGCACAAATTACCAAACTTGCCCTCAAACGGTTCTTTCACCTTGCAAAACATCACACCTCATCACAAGCATCATATATAAGCAATCCTTAACCTAATTACGAGGGGAGAGGTCACTGAAGGGAGAGAACTTGAAACTGCAACCTTGAAGCTTGAGAAATTTTCTTCATCCGAAAGTTTGCTTTCACCGTTCATTCTGCTTCATCTTTTCCTCCAGAAGAACACCAAGTTCTATTGGAGGGGTTTCTGAAGCTCCATCAAGCTCAAGAGGCAATGGATCTTCTCCACTAGGTAAATCTTTTCCCACCTCACCTCATTCATTTTTGATATGCATATTCCATTGTAAGACCCCAATTTTGGCCCTAAGATCCCTCATGGCCTCAAGGCATCATAGCATATCATAACATTGCCTCAAGGATCTTTGTGCACCTTAGCTTCCCTCCTAGTGGGTGGGTCACTTTGTGAGTGTGTTTCTTGATCACCAAGCATGTATAGCATATCGTATATCATTGCTTTTCATATGTTTACTAACCAAAAGTACAAAAATATTGTCATCTAACCTTGTTTCTTGCAGATGAAGCAATCATCAGTCAAACAGTCAAATCAGGCCTTGAGCAATAGATGGTGGCCATTCTTGAAGAATTTGGGCACCATGATCATTCATCAAGAGTTCATATAACTTGTGGTACCATTTGGAATCAAGACCTCGATTGAAAGAGGCTTGGAATTCATCAGAACATGGCCCAGTCAGCCAAAACCCTAGAAAAGTCAACAAAAGTCAATTATGGTCAACTGTGCATTTAATCAGGGATTGGAAGGTGTGAGATGGTTAGAAAGACCTCATTCATGTCCATACAAGTCTCATTTGACATTTCAAAGATCAAGGTTGAAGGATTTGAAGTCAGACAAAAAGTTTCCAAAAATGGAAATGACCTGTAATTTTCACCTGCCCAAAATGGAAAGTTTTTCGCCTCAAAATTACTTCATCATACAAGCTTCAAATGAAATTTTGTCCAACATGAAAGTTGAAGATCTTGTTCTCACCATTCCAAAAAGTCCAAGAACACTCAATTCCCATGTAAGATTGAACTTCTGTTGAAGCATTTGGAGGTGTAAATCGAGCAAAAACTCCAGCTGCTACAAGCTTGCTCTCACATGGCAGTTGCGATTTTCCACTGATTCAAGCATTGTTGAGCTAGGGGATCATCACCAATCACCTTCATAAGCAACATACGCGGACTGTTTCACAAAATTGAAGCCAAAAACGCCAAGAACACGAGCTGCATAATCACACGGTAAAATTTCGAACCTTCTAATCTTTGAAATCTTGATATGCATCTTGTAGTGCGTTGAACATAGATCGTTTTGGCGTTTGAACCACGCAATTTCGTCCACTAATCATCGAGATATCATGAATTAAAGTTTACGCGTCAAAGTTTCTTTCGATCGGATCTTGATACACGTTAATCTTTAGACGATTCCATGGCCATATCCTTGATCTACGTTGCGAGAGGAAGAGTTTGGTATACGACTTGTGCAGTTCGGTTGAAAACGGTTCTTGACCAGAGCTGGCAATGAAGAACGGTACGCACCGGCGATGAACATGAAGCTTCCTGGAGAAAATCCCGTGCAGATCTGTTTCTTTGGCATGGCACTTTTGAAAACATGTTTCCCACTTAATCCAACCAACCAGAAGCCGCCACGTCATTAATGAAGGCTGTGCCACGTTTTTGGATATTTACGGAATTGCCATTGCTGTAAATTAATTCATTAAATCACTTAAATAATTATTCAATAATATTACAAAACTTAAAAAATTCATATAAAATTCAATTTAAATCCAAATTAAGTGGGATTTTTTTTGTTAGATTCCAAATTTAATCTACTTTTTTTTAGGCATAGAAACTTAGGTTGTGCCTGGTAAAATTTTTGAATGGTATATTGATATTTGACATGTGTGACATAATTGTATGTTTTTCCATTTTAATCACCAAATACTCATACATTATCCAAAATTAATGAAATTTCATATGGTGATTCTTGACACATTTCTGGAGATTTTGGTATATCATTTGTAATTTTTGGATCTCTGGATTGGTAGATATGAATTATTCTTTTTGAGTGTGACAATATGTGTCACACTATGATATGCTGAGTTTATGAATTAATTTACCATGCTTCCATTAGGCCTATGGCTCTGATTTTTTGCATGAGATACCTTTGATATGTTAACTTTCAACATGAATTTTTGTGGATTTAATTGATCCATTTTCTAATTGATTTGGATTTTTGATTGCTGTTTAGCATTTTTGGGGTGTTTCTTGTGTAACAAACTTCACATGTGTCATTAAATGCTCATCCCTAATCCTATGAATGTGAAATTTGGTGGAGTGTTTCCTAACATGTATAGCTTTGATTTGGCTTTGGTCCCACTCATTTCTAATTTGATTTCACTGTTTTACCAATGGATTGAGGTTGATACTCATTTTGGTGACTTAATTTGGTTGTGTTTTTGCATGCTTTAACATGTTGATTTAATTCCCATAGTTCCTTTTGTCCAAATGGCATGAAAATTGATGTGTAGCTCATTGAATGCCCTCTGTTTAGGATATAATTTTGTGGAATTTACTGTATTGTTTTGATATTTTTTTGGATTGAAATCATTCTGGTTGTCCATATGTGATGCAACATTGCTTACTTTGCCTTAATATGTGCATAAAATGAAATTAGTGCATAGTTTGGATATGAGACCAATTGGAGGCTCTTATTAATTGAATTATCTTGACTTTGAATCATGATTCACTTGCTGTTTTAAGTTTTTTCCCTCCTTTGGACCCTAGGCTTGTCCTAGTGGTCTTGTTACTTATGTTTGAGCTTGACTTTGACTTTTCAGGTTAAAAAGCTAATGCCTTAAGGAGGTTGATTCATAATTGAGTTGTTTCATTCGACTATTGTCGACTAACCTATTTGTTTTGTAGGGTGCTTGGTTCACTCGAGATTGGTGCTATGCACATATTGCATTATTGATTGCACCTTGTTGTTGATTCTTATGTTGTTATTTTGTTTATGTTGGGATGCTGATTATATTTGACTGATTTCAGGTACCCTTAGTTGCTCAGTTCTCTTAAGAACTTGCATTGCTTTGCTTAAATAGCAATTTGCATTGAGGTATAGCACCTTCTTCTTCATGTAGTCTGGAAGACCTGGCTTGTTATTTAGCCAGGCAACTGTCTGAAGTCCTCCTTAAGAGGCAATGTTTGTGATTGTTTATGTTTGTCCCAAGCAGGAAAAGTCCTTTAAATAAGGCAATTGGTGGATATAAGAGATATGTAGCCTATCTCCCACTATTCTGTGAGTCTTCTCCTTGCTCCCATTACATGGTTGTAGCATTGAGATCCTAACCCAAGATCTATCGAGTCTAATTTGTGGAGAGAGTTCCATCTTTCTGAACTCCCACACCTTCTGATATTCAATACTCTCTCTGACCAGAGATAAGAGTGATGAGGCACACCCCTCATATCCTTTCATCTGCTTCACCTTAGCCCCTCAATGGCAAGGTTAAGAGCGACCTTAACCCTATTCCAGTTGGCTTTAATGCCTCACCCTTTTGCTTGAGCCTAATTGAATGGTTATAGCGTGTGCTACTTGAATTTATGTGATTGATTACTTGATTCATTTATACATGATTACTTGAGTTTGCCATTGTGCATTCATTATCTTTGTTTGCCATTAGTGCATGATCATTTCATTTGTCTTTGTGACACATTGTTGTTTGCCCATTGAGGACAATTATAAGTCCAAGTAGATTGGCTTTTATTCCCATGATATGGAAGAGATAGAGTGTAAGACCTCATTGGTCACTCATATCTTCTTTGCTCTTTGTTTGAGCATTGTTGTTGTATGTGAGGATTCATTGTAAGTCCCTGTGATTTGGCATTTGTTTTCCTATGATCATATGTGGAGGTTAACCTAAGTCCAGATAGATTGGCAGTTGACTTCCATGTTTTGTTTTTGTTTTACCTTTATGAGATTGGAGTAAGACCATTTATTGGCATCCGGTATCATTGTTTTATTTTAGGAGATTGGTGTAAATCCATTTATTGGTACCCGATATCCGCTTTTGTGTGAGATTGGAGTAAGACCATTGAGTGGCATCCGGTATCACCTTGTCTTTTATTTTACTAACTTGCCTTGTTCCTCATTCCAAAGGACACACTTGTATCATCTTCTATATGATTTCAAGAGGTGAACCTCTAGGAAGTTTTACACTCCACCTTCCATCCATTTTTGTTTCAAGTCCTTTTCACATTGTTGACTTTTCAAACTTGTATATACATGTTGTGCAAACATTCTCACTTCTTTTCAAATTAGAAACTTGGACCTTAAGTCCATGATTTTCCAAACTTCATTTTTGTAAATACTTCATTTCGAATTGACTTTAATCATACTTTGACCATACTTTGTAAATAATTCCAAATCAATTAACTTCACCCATTCAAATGATTTTGTGGCTTTGTCCATGTTTGTTAAGTTTTCATACATTAGCTATAGGTTTGATTTACCCTAGTTGGTTGATATTAATCTCACCTATTTGTCCTTAGTTGATTGAATCGTAAGTCTTCCTCGCTTATTATAGGGTTAACCCCTCACTAGCGAGTGGAAGCTTTTCTCACATGGTGGACTTGTTGTTTCTTAAGGTTGAGTTTTCTCCTGTGGGTAACGTAAGACCTTAGTGCTTTTGTTTTAAAATTGAATCCACTAACTTTTGGAAGTTTTTAGCCGAACTACGGCGTTTTGATCCTTACCTTTGATGGAAGGTACGTAGGCAACGGGTTCATCCGTTCGAACACAAAAATAATTAACATGTACATTCTTTTCTCATCATCCCACTCATGTTTGCACAATATGTCAAAAACAAACAAATATTTTCTTATACAACAATTGTGAAAAAGGTTCCCTAGGAGTACCTAGGACGTGATGGGTGCCTAACACCTTCCCATTGCGTAATTTACCCCTTACCCGATCTCTGATCTTTTCATTGGTTTTCTACGTGTAAAACTTCTTAGGCTTTTGTTCGCTTTTTAGCCAGTCCTTTGGATAAATAAAAGTGCGGTGGCGACTCTATGTTTATTGTATACTTTGCTTATGATTTAATCAATAGATCATATAGCGACGAATACACCGCTACAGAAAAGTGGCGACTCCACTGGGGAGATAATATTCCTTGGTGGTATTGCCTACTTTTCACCATTGTTGTGTGATATATTATTATGTGTTATTTGACATATTTTTGTACAATTTGGGATAATTGTATTGATTGTAATGTTTGAATTGCTTGATATACAATTGTTGTTTGCTTTGGTGATCTCTGTGAGATGAGTTCTATACCCGAACTCGAGTGCACTCTAGGATAGGAGAATGGCGTAGTCTTGTTGACTGGTGTGGAGTATTCCTTAGCCAGTTGACTTGCGAGCCCATTCACTTGGTGGAGGTCATGTTGGATTGATAATGTCACACAAGTCATTTGTGGTTAGGCATTATTCGTTCAATCATGTGCCTTAGAAGCCAAGGACCTTAGTTTACCAAACCCATCCTGGCCTATTTTTAGGACGTAGTGCGGAGGTCGTTCAGATGTAAGTTCTGATGCGATTGTTACGCGATACTACACTCATAAGAGTCTCTCTTGAGAATATTTTTGGAATACGAGTATTCGTTCCTCCGATAATATCCGAGAGATGGGACGATGATTATGGGAACCTCTGGTAGAACATGTCTGGAAGGTTTAAACCCTAGTACACTCCCTTTGGGTGGTTCTTAACCAAGACTCCATGCTCGTGACTCTCAGCAAACCCGTGATTCGTGGTTGAGTCGTTCAAACATCGTTAATATCAATGGAACTTGGGTGTTGATCAGGTATAAAGCCTAAATCCACCAAAACGGATGGTTGATATTAAGGATGTCAGAGCCGGTTCATGTACCGTTAATATCAATGGAACTTGGGTGTCGATAAGGTGAAAACCTAAATCCACCAAAATGGATGATTGATATTAGGGATACAGTGAGCTTTCCCATGACCTTTGTTTGGTGTGCTTTGCTTGATCCTTGAGTGTGATTGTTGCATTCATGCATTCATGCATTCATCTGCATCCATATCATCAGATAATAAGAAATTTTTCAAGGAACTCAAAGGAGTTTATTTGCAAAAAATTTCAAACATGAAAAAACCGGGAAAATTTTTTCACCTGATATATCTGATGAGATATTCTCATGTATGATCAAAATGCTTAAAATTTCAAAGTTTGCAAATAAAACCCTCGAGTTCCTTTGAAATAAAAAACAAGCATATGCACAAACACTTCATGCATCATATGCATAAGCGGGTGTTTTGTTCTGGTCTCCCGTCCTGTGGTCTGACCCTGCGATCTTCATTTATTTTGAAGACGCACTTCCCGGTACTATACCAGAGCCAACTCTGCCAGATTTATGGACCGTTTTGAGCAAGAGAGTTGTGAACTCAAGGAGGATTGTGCAGACTAAGTGCTGTTGATGGATTTATTCCTGGTTAGCCACGTATCTTCTTTCTCGTATATTGACGCAGAGGATGAAGTTGGAACTCCGTTCCAAGCTTTATCTATTGATGAACCTATAAAGAAGAAGTCTCTTTCATTTGCTTCCTACTGAGATGCAAAACTGGCCATTGAATGTGGTGCAGTTGCTGGTTTAGGGAAGGTGATCGAGCTGGAAGACAATAAATCCCGGGCTGGCATTGGCTACTGTTCTGGGGCATATAATGAGCAAGGTTTGTTCACGAGTGGAGGATTCATCCATGATGACCAACCTGAGGAAGAAATTGCTGCTATCTTGGAAGAGGATGCAGAGGACGTGAACAACTTCGTTATTCCTGGTGGTGTCTGCCACAATTGGGTCGCTGTAGATGTTCCTACGGTCATCCATAGATTAGAGTAAATATGCTCACTTTGTTTAAAACCCTTCTCCCATGCCAAAAGGAGAAGGGATGACATTGTTGGCAGCATTTAATACAATGATGTTTTCATTCAATTAATGCATTGTTAAACATTTGTTTTTCCATTTGTTTTCACTTTTTGCTTTTTGCATGAAATCATTGATCACAAAAAACCCTGAAAAACAAAAACAGCTTTTTCATCTGCATAAATGATTTGCTTGTTTAAATTCAAAAGCTTTTCATTATCCAAAATCATTATGCAGGGATTTCTAAACCCATTGAACATAATGATCCAACACCATCTCCCAATCTTGAATTCCTTGTATTCGAAGCAGAGGCAGATGATGTTGAAGGGGATTCCTGATGAGATTACCCGAGCACTTGAGCAATGAAAAGCAGATCATTCAGCTGCGTCTCAAGAACCCAACATTAGTCAAAACTGGGGCATTACAAATGTAATGTAAAAAAAAAGAGAAGAGGGTGAAAAAAATCAAAGTAAAAGCAAAAATCAGAAAAAAAAATTCAAATAGAAAAATAAAAGAACTGATACCCTCAAGTCCCAAGTTGACTGATGCCGAATGGGTTCAGAGTCGTTATGACCAACTGAATTTTATTGAAGAGAAGCGATTGACCGCCATGTGCCATGGTCAGCTATATCAGCAGAGAATGAAGAAAGCATTCGATAAGAAGGTCAAGCCTCGCGTATTCCGAGAAGGTGACCTCGTGCTCAAGAAAGTCTTGTCTTTCGTGCCCGATTCCAGGGGCAAGTGGACTCCAAACTACGAGGGTCCATATGTTGTTAAGAGAGCCTTTTCAGGCGGAGCTTTGATGCTTACAACAATGGATGGGGAGGATTTCACTCGTCCTGTGAATTCAGATGCAGTTAAGAGATACTTTGCCTAAAAAAAAAAGTATATGCAAATGAAAAACAGAATAGCTCGCTAAGTTGAAAACCCGAAAGGGCGGCTTAGGCAAAAATGAGCGTCTCGATGGAGAACCCGCATGGGTAATCCAGGCAAAAGTTAGAGACTTGATAAAAAAGCATATTTGCATCCCGCTAGATTGAGTACCTCACTCTGGGGCAATCTAGGCAAAAATTAAGGATTCGGCAAGTAACTGCATCCTGACAAGACTTTCTGTTCACCAGCTGTCTTTTCGTCAAAGGATTCTCGATTCGTCGTCAACTGAAGCTTCGCATACATCGAGATTCAAATTGGTAGAGAAAGGATCATTATGTTCAATGTAGCCCTCTTCCAATATACATCACTGATTTCAAATTTGTACAGATCTATGGAGCCTTGCCATTTGCAGACTACCATTCCATCAAATAAATTTGAGCTTTTTATCCAATTATTTGCACTCTTATTTGTTTCAATTCAACAAATGTTTTGCATGTTTTAATTGATAAAATATCATTGTTTTAAAAACAAAATTTTTCAAAGATTATTGTTTTAAACAAAGTGAACATTCACAATGATAAAAGGATACTCAAAGAATTTCTCAGTGCTCTCCCAAGGGTGGCATGGTTTCCAACAGGTAAGACATTTGTTCATACTCCTGGTTTGGTTTGTATCCTTCTTCTCCAGATTTGATTGTTGGGGTTGTCCCCCAAGCAGAGATTTGGTTGTTGAGGTTGTTCCCTAAGCAGAGCTTCTGTGGGTTATTCCCCAAGCAGAGTGTTGTTGAAGACTCAGTTTTCTCCAACAGCAGTTTTCCCCAGCATGGATGCTTTCCTTGTGGAAGATTCGGCGGTTGATTGGTTTGTTGCCTTGGCGCCTCGTCACTTTCTCCAGTGGATCGCTATCCCCAGACTTTATTTGTCTCCTTGGCACAGTAGAGCTGTTATTGATATCCCCACCGAAGTCGCGAGCAGAGTTGTTGTCACTCCTCCCTAGCGCGGTCGCAAACGGAGTGTTTACTTTCTCTCTATCAGAATGCTTGTTATTCTCAGCAGAGCAGGATTTATTTTCCTACTCCGTGGTTGATTGGGTTGATGTCCCAGTATTTTCATTCATCTTTCTCCAGCATTTGTCTGCAGAGCGGTTGTTGTGGCAGTATTGCCTGTTGAACCTCCTTCAATCCCCGGTATGGTCGGTTGATAGCTCCGTCATCCAGAGATTATATTGATTTCCTGATCACTTTCCGATCCTCAGTAGAGCGGCTTTTATTGCAGAATCTGCTGATGTGATCCATCAGATGCGTGTTCGCCCCAGGTAGAGTGGTTTGGTGCAGAATCTACTTGTTTGGTGCTTTCCTTCCTCAGTGGGTTGTTCCCCAAGAGAGTAATTGATGATATCCCCAGTAGAGTTGCTTGTGCAGCCAAACTCTATCCGGGTGACCTTTGCTCCCTCAGTGGGTTGTTCCCCAATGGAGTTATGTTGGATCCGTTTCCATAGCAGTGTTTGCTAGGATCCCCGACAGGACTTTGAGATTCTCTTGTTCCCCGACAGATTTGTCTTGGTGGCTTTTTGCCCGTTGTGACTTTCTGTGCCCTAGTTGGGGTGATCGCTGATCCATTGCTCAGAATTGGTATTCTCCAGATATCTCTGATTCTTTTGCTTCTGCTTCCCAGCAGTACCCTCAGATCTTTGCTTTATAGCATGGAGATCTCCAGCAGAATTGGCTTTCCAGTTGGTTTTCCCCTGGAAGTGTAATACCGGACGTTTGATTCCTGGACGGTTGTGTTAGAAATGTCTGTTTTGTCAGCATTCATCAAACATAAACCACGCATATTCATGTATATTCATGAAACATTCAGATATTCATGTTGCATTTTTGCCATATATCCTTTGTTTGTTGTTCCCTGCTATGGTGATATAGATCTTTATAGATCTTCATGAGCAGATGTCGGGTGTCAAATCTCTCCATATAGAGTCAGCCCATAAGCAGAAAGTGTCTGTCTTTCCTTCTGCGGTTCCCCACTGAGATATACCCTCGTGGATGACGGTTTCTTCTGTTTCCTCCCAACATATATATTGGGATGGAGTTTTCCTATTGAGTTATATCCTCATAGGACGTGTCTTGATTCGGTCTGTCTTTTCGGAATATTCCCGAATAGGCGTTTTGTCAACTATATCGTGCTTCCCAGTGGGTTGTTCCCCAGCGGAGTTTTCGGGCCTCTACCCTTATACCGGTAGTTGTAAGTCTTATTGTTCATTTCCTCTTGGCGGAATTTGTGGTTATATACCTTTCATTCCTCCGCAAGAGTCGATTTTGGCCCCTACCCTTATACCGGTAGTTGTAAGTCCTATTTTCCTGGCTTCTTGGCAGAACTTGTGGTTATATACCTTTTAGTCCCCAGCCAGAGTTGTTGGTTTTCTACCTGATAGTCGGTAGTCGTAAATCCTAATTCCCTGCTCTCCAACAGAGTTTGCGGTCTGTTATAAACCTCATTTTTGGTTTCTCGTGCGGATTCATGATTTATTCCATCCCCACGTGGAGTTAGTGGTTTGATATAAACCATAATCTTTTATCCTCACCAGAGTATTTGGCCACTGCCCTTATACCGGTAGTCGTAAGTCCTATCTCTTTTCCCCTAGCAGTGGTAACCTTTGTGGTTCGATTTGGTTGTTGGTGGATTTCCTGTTGTTGTGGTGTTATCCCACACAGAGTTTTGTTCCCTGTGGTGATTTATATCCCCAGTGGAGTTTGTGGTCTTTTACCCCGTATTCGGTAGTTGTAGATCCTATGTTGCTGTGATTTTTTTCTCCCCAGCGGAGTGGTATCTTATGATACGTGTGGATAATTGCCGGTTGCTAGCAATTTTATCCTCAGCTGAGTCTTTGGTTTCTTACCCAGTAGTCGGTATTGTTAAACCCCTTGTTTCCTCAGCTAGAGTTTGTGGTCTTCTGCCCCGTATTCGGTAGATGTAAACCCTAATCTCTTCGTGGTTATCTTCATTCAATATTCGATGTTGATATTCCTCCCTGCTTTTGGGTAGTTGCTCTTGAGTAAGCACTTGTATTCCCAACAATCTTCCGGATCATTGCCGGATGCTTGCAATGTTATCCTTTTGAAGTCGCCAATGGGTCTTTTCACCGGTTGCTAGTGATTTGTTCCCCGAATCCTTGATTGTCTATCAATGTATCCCCAGCTTTTGCGGATAATTGCCGGATGCTTGCAATTTATCCCCAGTGAGTCTTTCATTTACCCTTTGGTTGGTAATGTTGTTACTCTCTTTGATTGGTCATCATTATATGCCTGGTTGGTATCCCGATGCCTTTCTTTTCGGTCGATTTATCCTTTATTAACCCAGTAACCGGTTGTGGATAATCTTCCATGAGAGTGTATTATTCACGTTCTGACGGTAATGAATAATATATCTCATGCACTCTTCAGTCGAAGCCTTTCGTGTTTCCCTGGTCGAGTAAGATTCGTTATTCCCCTTTTTGCGGAGTCGAATATTCCTGTTGTTGGATAATTGCCAGATGCTTGCAATCTATCCTTTGAATTGTATTTCGTTTACCCGGATGCTTGGTATCGATTGTCTCTCTTTTTGGTTAGTCACCTATTATATACTTCGGTATCTCTGGTGTCTTTTCCTTTCGAGTATATTATTCACGGTCTGCCGGTAATGAATAATATGTCTCATGCGCTCTTTGGTTGGAATCCTTTGTTGACTTTCCCCACCTGAGCAAGATTCGTATTCTTTGTAGAATCGAATATCCATCCTTTAACCAGTTGTGTTTCGGATGTGTGTTTTGGCATATATACCAATTCACATTTCGGTAGATCACCTATTATATACCTCGGTATCTCTGGTGTTTCTTACCATGCGAGTATCTTATCCACGGTCTGACGGTAATGGATATTATATCTCATGCACTCTTTGGGTTTGTGTCCCTAGTTGAGTAAGATTCGTTTTCCCGTTGTGGATTCGAATGTCCATCCTCTAAGTTGATTTGCTTTTTCAAGCCCTCCTTTCGGATGATGAGTGTCTTAGCATATATACCAATTCACGTTCTGTCGGTCACCTATTATATACCTTGGTATCCCTGGTGTTCCTTTCTGTCTACTCCCTATTATGACCTTGGTCCCCTGTGGAGTCGGATTTTCCTGAGTATTATACCCTTTGTAGGTCTTTCTCAGATGTTGGTTGATTGATATCTCTCACCTTTATACCGGTCTTAGATATTCATTCCTCCTGAGTTTGTTACCCTTATACCGGTAACACCTCACTTCTTGTTGCTTTCCCAGGAGAGTCTCTTTGTTAGACATTCCCCTGTGGAGCTTCCTTTGGTGATTTTTACCCTTTTGCTATATGGGCGTTTCCCCCAATATATGCATTTTCCCGGCAGGGAGGTTCTCTGTGAATCATTTCCTGGTCCGAGTCCGGATTTTTATCCGAAGTATCCTTTCTGGATAGTTGAGTCAGCTTATGTCAGTCCAATGGCTTTATTGTCCTCTGGAGTTCTTTATTCCCCAGTGTGAGTCCTTTGCTTCCCCAACAAGTTCTCCAGTCCGATATCTGTTATCCCCACTCGGAGTCGTGTCTAGTTCACGCTATGTCAGTTTTGTCATTTCCCTAATCAAAGTCGTGTCCTGCTCACGCATTCTTTTTCTTATTATCCCCTAATAGAGTCCCCATAAGAGTCTTGTTAAGAGTCTCTGTTCCTGGTGAGTGCATTACTCCGATGGATCGTCTTTTCTTCTGTGTGAACCATATATTCCCCACAGAATTTGCTTTTGCATGCATACATCTGCATCATGAGGTCTCTTAGGGACCAAAATTTGTCTCATTACTATTATTTAAGCCCATTCTACCGCGTCGAGATGAAGATTTCTAAACTTCACTTCTCCGGATAGAATGAACTTAAATAGGGGCATCTGTAAGACCCCAATTTTGGCCCTAAGATCCCTCATGGCCTCAAGGCATCATAGCATATCATAACATTGCCTCAAGGATCTTTGTGCACCTTAGCTTCCCTCCTAGTGGGTGGGTCACTTTGTGAGTGTGTTTCTTGATCACCAAGCATGTATAGCATATCGTATATCATTGCTTTTCATATGTTTACTAACCAAAAGTACAAAAATATTGTCATCTAACCTTGTTTCTTGCAGATGAAGCAATCATCAGTCAAACAGTCAAATCAGGCCTTGAGCAATAGATGGTGGCCATTCTTGAAGAATTTGGGCACCATGATCATTCATCAAGAGTTCATATAACTTGTGGTACCATTTGGAATCAAGACCTCGATTGAAAGAGGCTTGGAATTCATCAGAACATGGCCCAGTCAGCCAAAACCCTAGAAAAGTCAACAAAAGTCAATTGTGGTCAACTGTGCATTTAATCAGGGATTGGAAGGTGTGAGATGGTTAGAAAGACCTCATTCATGTCCATACAAGTCTCATTTGACATTTCAAAGATCAAGGTTGAAGGATTTGAAGTTAGACAAAAAGTTTCCAAAAATGGAAATGACCTGTAATTTTCACCTGCCCAAAATGGAAAGTTTTTCGCCTCAAAATTACTTCATCATACAAGCTTCAAATGAAATTTTGTCCAACATGAAAGTTGAAGATCTTGTTCTCACCATTCCAAAAAGTCCAAGAACACTCAATTCCCATGTAAGATTGAACTTCTGTTGAAGCATTTGGAGGTGTAAATCGAGCAAAAACTCCAGCTGCTACAAGCTTGCTCTCACATGGCAGTTGCGATTTTCCACTGATTCAAGCATTGTTGAGCTAGGAGATCATCACCAATCACCTTCATAAGCAACATACGCGGACTGTTTCACAAAATTGAAGCCAAAAACGCCAAGAACACGAGCTGCATAATCACACGGTAAAATTTCGAACCTTCTAATCTTTGAAATCTTGATATGCATCTTGTAGTGCGTTGAACATAGATCGTTTTGGCGTTTGAACCACGCAATTTCGTCCACTAATCATCGAGATATCATGAATTAAAGTTTACGCGTCAAAGTTTCTTTCGATCGGATCTTGATACACGTTAATCTTTAGACAATTCCATGGCCATATCCTTGATCTACGTTGCGAGAGGAAGAGTTTGGTAACGACTTGTGCAATTCGGTTGAAAACGGTTCTTGACCAGAGCTGGCAATGAAGAACGGTACGCACCGGCGATGAACATGAAGCTTCCTGGAGAAAATCCCGTGCAGATCTGTTTCTTTGGCATGGCACTTTTGAAAACATGTTTCCCACTTAATCCAACCAACCAGAAGCCGCCACGTCATTAATGAAGGCTGTGCCACGTTTTTGGATATTTACGGAATTGCCATTGCTGTAAATTAATTCATTAAATCACTTAAATAATTATTCAATAATATTACAAAACTTAAAAAATTCATATAAAATTCAATTTAAATCCAAATTAAGTGGGATTTTTTTTGTTAGATTCCAAATTTAATCTACTTTTTTTTAGGCATAGAAACTTAGGTTGTGCCTGGTAAAATTTTTGAATGGTATATTGATATTTGACATGTGTGACATAATTGTATGTTTTTCCATTTTAATCACCAAATACTCATACATTATCCAAAATTAATGAAATTTCATATGGTGATTCTTGACACATTTCTGGAGATTTTGGTATATCATTTGTAATTTTTGGATCTCTAGATTGGTAGATATGAATTATTCTTTTTGAGTGTGACAATATGTGTCACACTATGATATGCTGAGTTCATGAATTAATTTACCATGCTTCCATTAGGCCTATGGCTCTGATTTTTTGCATGAGATACCTTTGATATGTTAACTTTCAACATGAATTTTTGTGGATTTAATTGATCCATTTTCTAATTGATTTGGATTTTTGATTGCTGTTTAGCATTTTTGGGGTGTTTCTTGTGTAACAAACTTCACATGTGTCATTAAATGCTCATCCCTAATCCTATGAATGTGAAATTTGGTGGAGTGTTTCCTAACATGTATAGCTTTGATTTGGCTTTGGTCCCACTCATTTCTAATTTGATTTCACTGTTTTACCAATGGATTGAGGTTGATACTCATTTTGGTGACTTAATTTGGTTGTGTTTTTGCATGCTTTAACATGTTGATTTAATTCTCATAGTTCCTTTTGTCCAAATGGCATGAAAATTGATGTGTAGCTCATTGAATGCCCTCTGTTTAGGATATAATTTTGTGGAATTTACTGTATTGTTTTGATATTTTTTTGGATTGAAATCATTCTGGTTGTCCATATGTGATGCAACATTGCTTACTTTGCCTTAATATGTGCATAAAATGAAATTAGTGCATAGTTTGGATATGAGACCAATTGGAGGCTCTTATTAATTGAATTATCTTGACTTTGAATCATGATTCACTTGCTGTTTTAAGTTTTTTCCCTCCTTTGGACCCTAGGCTTGTCCTAGTGGTCTTGTTACTTATGTTTGAGCTTGACTTTGACTTTTCAGGTTAAAAAGCTAATGCCTTAAGGAGGTTGATTCATAATTGAGTTGTTTCATTCGACTATTGTCGACTAACCTATTTGTTTTGTAGGGTGCTTGGTTCACTCGAGATTGGTGCTATGCACATATTGCATTATTGATTGCACCTTGTTGTTGATTCTTATGTTGTTATTTTGTTTATGTTGGGATGCTGATTATATTTGACTGATTTCAGGTACCCTTAGTTGCTCAGTTCTCTTAAGAACTTGCATTGCTTTGCTTAAATAGCAATTTGCATTGAGGTATAGCACCTTCTTCTTCATGTAGTCTGGAAGACCTGGCTTGTTATTTAGCCAGGCAACTGTCTGAAGTCCTCCTTAAGAGGCAATGTTTGTGATTGTTTATGTTTGTCCCAAGCAGGAAAAGTCCTTTAAATAAGGCAATTGGTGGATATAAGAGATATGTAGCCTATCTCCCACTATTCTGTGAGTCTTCTCCTTGCTCCCATTACATGGTTGTAGCATTGAGATCCTAACCCAAGATCTATCGAGTCTAATTTGTGGAGAGAGTTCCATCTTTCTGAACTCCCACACCTTCTGATATTCAATACTCTCTCTGACCAGAGATAAGAGTGATGAGGCACACCCCTCATATCCTTTCATCTGCTTCACCTTAGCCCCTCAATGGCAAGGTTAAGAGCGACCTTAACCCTATTCCAGTTGGCTTTAATGCCTCACCCTTTTGCTTGAGCCTAATTGAATGGTTATAGCGTGTGCTACTTGAATTTATGTGATTGATTACTTGATTCATTTATACATGATTACTTGAGTTTGCCATTGTGCATTCATTATCTTTGTTTGCCATTAGTGCATGATCATTTCATTTGTCTTTGTGACACATTGTTGTTTGCCCATTGAGGACAATTATAAGTCCAAGTAGATTGGCTTTTATTCCCATGATATGGAAGAGATAGAGTGTAAGACCTCATTGGTCACTCATATCTTCTTTGCTCTTTGTTTGAGCATTGTTGTTGTATGTGAGGATTCATTGTAAGTCCCTGTGATTTGGCATTTGTTTTCCTATGATCATATGTGGAGGTTAACCTAAGTCCAGATAGATTGGCAGTTGACTTCCATGTTTTGTTTTTGTTTTACCTTTATGAGATTGGAGTAAGACCATTTATTGGCATCCGGTATCATTGTTTTATTTTAGGAGATTGGTGTAAATCCATTTATTGGTACCCGATATCCGCTTTTGTGTGAGATTGGAGTAAGACCATTGAGTGGCATCCGGTATCACCTTGTCTTTTATTTTACTAACTTGCCTTGTTCCTCATTCCAAAGGACACACTTATATCATCTTCTATATGATTTCAAGAGGTGAACCTCTAGGAAGTTTTACACTCCACCTTCCATCCATTTTTGTTTCAAGTCCTTTTCACATTGTTGACTTTTCAAACTTGTATATACATGTTGTGCAAACATTCTCACTTCTTTTCAAATTAGAAACTTGGACCTTAAGTCCATGATTTTCCAAACTTCATTTTTGTAAATACTTCATTTCGAATTGACTTTAATCATACTTTGACCATACTTTGTAAATAATTCCAAATCAATTAACTTCACCCATTCAAATGATTTTGTGGCTTTGTCCATGTTTGTTAAGTTTTCATACATTAGCTATAGGTTTGATTTACCCTAGTTGGTTGATATTAATCTCACCTATTTGTCCTTAGTTGATTGAATCGTAAGTCTTCCTCGCTTATTATAGGGTTAACCCCTCACTAGCGAGTGGAAGCTTTTCTCACATGGTGGACTTGTTGTTTCTTAAGGTTGAGTTTTCTCCCGTGGGTAACGTAAGACCTTAGTGCTTTTGTTTTAAAATTGAATCCACTAACTTTTGGAAGTTTTTAGCCGAACTACGGCGTTTTGATCCTTACCTTTGATGGAAGGTATGTAGGCAACGGGTTCATCCGTTCGAACACAAAAATAATTAACATGTACATTCTTTTCTCATCATCCCACTCATGTTTGCACAATATGTCAAAAACAAACAAATATTTTCTTATACAACAATTGTGAAAAAGGTTCCCTAGGAGTACCTAGGACGTGATGGGTGCCTAACACCTTCCCATTGCGTAATTTACCCCTTACCCGATCTCTGATCTTTTCATTGGTTTTCTACGTGTAAAACTTCTTAGGCTTTTGTTCGCTTTTTAGCCAGTCCTTTGGATAAATAAAAGTGCGGTGGCGACTCTATGTTTATTGTATACTTTGCTTATGATTTAATCAATAGATCATATAGCGACGAATACACCGCTACAGCCATGAACTACTTGAGTGTGGTGTATGAAATTGATTCAAAATGATGGTTTTGTTTGTTTACATGTATATGAGATGTTTGAGTTTGCTAAAATTTCTTGAAACATTGTGTTTTACCTAACTTTCGTGCCACTTTTCTCCATGTTTAGTCCACCTTTTTAAGATTTGTTGGACATGATGTTATTCTACTCCATGAGACCTGTATTTTTGTTTTTAATTTTATTCGTTTTTATGAACTGTGGATGAAGTTGTGTACGTGATAAGTTCTTGTTTGAGTATGCATGATATTAGGGTTCATGCACGTTTTTATTTTTGAACCAAGGTTGAAGATGAGTGTTGGTAGCGTGTGATTGACTGGGCTTATTTTTGTCCTTTTGTGACTTGAGTGGAACATGACCGGTTGAGGTCATGTTCACATACTTTTTGTTCATTTTTATTTTATTTTAAGTGTCACATTTTTTAATCAGAGTTTTAAGGGGTTTGGACCATGAGCATGAGAATTTCACTTTATCCACCCCCTGCTATTGGCCCATGTGCATTATTTCAACTGAATTCAGTTCATTTATCTTTTTACTCATACGCCCCCTTTCCATTTTCACTTACTTAATTTATTTTGTCTCTTTTAATTTATTTAAATTACTTCCTTTATTCCTAAAATTCCCAATTAATTCATGGTGGATATTTTGATTATTATTTAATTTTCCATTTTTTTTATTTTTTATTTTTGATTATTTTAATAATTGTTTTAATTATTGTATTCAATTATGTTTAATTAACCTAGTTTGTTTGTTAGGGCTTGATTTTTTATCCTCCCATTTGATTTGTGATCCAATCCTTTGAACACGTGTAGGCACATGAATGTAGGGCATTTGGGTTTTCATTTGATGTAGGGATTATTAATTTTAGATTGTTTTTTAACTTATTTTTGAAGATAGCTTGGTATGATCAATTAGTGGTGCATTGTTTGAATGATGAATTTGTTTGAACATGTTTTACACATGATTGTGAGTACATCCTTGGGACACATTAATTTCCTGATTTCACCTTTCCATACTTAATTTTTCATAATTTTTCTATGCCCCTAACTATTTTTCTTGAATTATTCAAAGCATGTTTACTTTTTGTGACACTTTTACACTTAGTTGTTTGATTGGGTATGCACTTATGCAACCATTAGGGATATCTTTACCATTCTTTATTAACCTTATCATCATCATTTAGGAGTCCTAAATTCACTCATATGAACCATTTTAGGCATCTAAATTTATTGTTTCTTTGCTTGATTGTCTTAAATACTTTTTGTTGGCTTTTGAGATCATAGTTTGGATTTTGTCTTGTGCTTTCCAACTTAAGTACTATGGGTCCAATTGAATTTGATTTCTATTGTTTGTGTCTCTGACTTCCCTGGTCTTGGTACCTTTATAACTTGCTCTTATGATTCTTTGAATGGTATTCTATTGACATTTCATCATGATGACACATTAAGAGCCACATTATTCTTTTCTTGACCTAATTTTGAGTTTAGTAGATGTTGAAGCTCTTAGGAGCTTGGGATCCATTTTTGTATGGTTTGATATTGTTCTAATTTCATTTCTCCATGTCTCAATTTCATTTTGCATTACTCATTTACTTTGGTTGGACAAAGGACTCCTTACTTGGATGATGTCCACCTTCTGACTTACTAGTTATGCATGAACCTTGGGGTGGTTTACTTGTTGATACATATTGGATTTTGATGTTTGTGTTTGATGCTTTTAAGAGTAATTTGTTATTTTCCCATGACCTATAATCACCCTTCTTTTGATATTTGTTTATATTGTTGAATTTTGATAAAGGATTCCTTTTCTAGGATGATATACTTACTTGTTTATCAAGTTACTTGGATTTGATGTGTGTGTGAAGTTTGGGTGACTTCCCTTGTTGATATTGAACCTAATATTGAGTTAACTCATTGCACAATTCATACGTCCCTTGATGTCATGTGTATGCTTCATTGTGTGTCTACTTTTTATTTAGGCTTCTTTAAGCTTGTGTGATTGTTTGCCTATCTTTTGGCCTATTTTGGAGCATAGCTTGTGTGATTTATTCTTGATGCTTGAGTGACTTGTAATTGGTATTTAATATGTTATATACTTCTTAATTATATGGTTTGGAACCATTCCTCATTAATTTTTACTTCATTTGTGCTTGCTTGAAGTTAAGTTGCCTTTTGAAGCATGATTAAGGTTTTGATTTTGACCACTACTTGTCTCAACCTTTGAGTGTGTTTTGATATGATGACTTTGTGATGTCTTGAGTTTTCTTATGTATTAATACCATGTCTTTTCTTTTGATCTTATTCATCTGTTATGTACTTTGCCATGTCTAATTACTCACACCCCTGTGTTCACTTCCCTTTACAATCTTGAATGATGCTTATATTATTTGGTGATTGTACCATGGATTCAATGCCTATATGAACTTCTTCTTGATCTTGAGACTTTTGATGATTGAACAACATGTCTATGTTTGTCTCTTACTTTTTCCATAAATCTCTTCTCTTTACTTGTTTTACTCATTAGTATTGCATAAGGACTTATGTCCATTTATGGTTGTATGGTTGCCTCTCCTTGTATGTTTTGCTTGAGAGTTTTCCTTAAATATGCTTAGATGATAATGATAGGACTTTGATGTGTTTGCTACTGCCTTTTATAACTCTTCATCTCTTTTCCTTCATTGTACTCTTCTCATACCATGTTAGTTTAAATGCTTGACACATTAGGATTGTTACTTGCTAGTATGCCTATCTGTTTGTTTTCCTTTAACTCTTTGATGCTTAAACCATATATGCATGGACTTTAGGATTTAGACAACAAGTCGTTATACTTATTTGGATGTGATGTTGTTGCCCATTTTGAATTGATAACTTGTCATTTGCTTCAGTTGTGCTCACAACTTGTTTGAGCTTTATTTCCCTTCTTTCATGACTAGTCTGATTGGGTAATTTCAAGAACTTTCTTCCCTTCCATGACTTGATATGGATTGTTTCAATTTTTCTCCCATGACTTGATATGGATTACTTTGTTATTACTCACTTTATCTTTGTTCCATGACTTGATATGGACTACTCTATCACTTCCATGACTTGATATGGATTGCTATTGCTTCATTTATTCTTTCATGACTTGATATGGATTGTTTATCTTTTATCTGTTATTACATGAATTGATATGGTATTTATCTTCTTTTCTTCAATGACTTGATATGGTAGTTGTTTACCTATTGTTCCATGACTTGATAGGGATTACCATTTTTCTTCATTGTCTGTTCTTTATGTGGATAACATGTTCCCATAGGATTTTTTTGGTTCATTATTGGTTAAGATTGAACTAAAGTAAAATTTTGGTTTGTTAACCAAGCATGACAACATTAGATAGACCCCTGATCCTTAACCCTAGGTCAATCTTTGCATGCTAACTTAAGCAGATGTTTCCCTTTTTATCATGACTTTAGGACCACTATTTGCATGCCAACATTAGGGACATCTTTAGAACTCCCTTAGATTTTCCATTTCTCTTTTGCACTCATTCTAAAACAAAAACCATTTCTTAATCAAAAATCCAAAAACATTATAAATACTACCTAATCTCTTTCAACAATAAGAGAGAAGTACTCATATACCTTCTGCCTTTGGTGGATCATTTGATGTATTCTTTCAACAAAAAATACTCAACCAATCAAACTTCTTTTGCCACTTGACTTTTCTTATGAAAATTTTCAATAAGGGTGGTTACCCATAAAAAGCACCAACAAACCAAATTTTTTTAGAAGAACTACGGTGCTCTGATTCTTTTTGATACGTAGGCATTGGGTTGCAAAACCTAAGCGAGCGCAATAATAAAAACTTTCTTTTTGTTTATAAATACTTCAATCCTTTTGCATGCATTCCCTTTTAGAATAAACACACTTTTTTATTAGAACAACAAGAGTGGATCATGTAGAGTATTACAGACGTGAGGGGTGCCAATACCTTCCCTTCACGTATTCGACTTTCTTATCGCTCTCTTGGTTGCGAGACCATTAGATTCATCCTTTTTATAGGTTTACTCAATGATTCATTTCCCTATCTTGGGATAAATATCATTGGTGGCAACTCTGTTTTACGTGCGCATTTTTCGAGATACAACAAACACATGTATTCACCAATTATCCAAATAAAAATATATAAACTAATTTAAATAATTAAATAAAACAAAATTAAATTTAATTAAATTCAGGGTGTTACATGTGTTACCTCAACACCCAGAACACATATATTTACCAATTATCCAAATAAAAGTATATAAACTAATTTAAATAATTAAATTAAATAATTTAATAAAATTCAGGGTGTTACATGTGTTACTTCAACACCATATCTAATATTGTCCATTATAATATTATCTCGTACAATTTTACTACATATTCAACTCAACATCATCATATGTGCTACTCTTAGTTTATTTTTTTGCTGGTTCTTTACCATCCAACATTTTGTCTCGTACACCATTGTTGGTTTTACATCTATCTAATAAATTTTTCCTTCTGTTTGAACGATACTTTTATATCACATGAAATACACGAGGCTCTATTCCATTTGAACTGTTAACTTGAATTCGATTATTTAAGTCTCATTATATTTCCCCATCATTCTGTACTACGAGTCAAAGATATTTAAATCGTGCAACTCATGGTAAGACATGTTCTTCAACTTTCACCTATAGGTTAGAAACACTTATTATTTTGCTAAACTTACCTTTCATATTTTTCTACTTATGAAAACATCATATGATTCTAAGGATTGTCTCAAAGTTTTAAAATTCTCCTCTAACTCTCCAAGTAGGACGATATCATATGCAAAAAGCACATGTTTCACTACTAGCTCTTGAATGTGTTCCGTAAGTACAACCAAATCCAAAGTATAAAGGTAAGGACTTAAGGTTGAATATTGGTGCATACTTATTATTGTGGAAAAATCATTTGCCTCTCCACCATGTGTTTGCACTTTATTTGATACCCCCTAATGCATATTTTGGATAGCTCAAATATAAACAATACTAACCGTTTTATTTTCTAGAGATTTCTCATAAAATATATTTAGTAATTCTATGATATACATTCTCCAAATCAATGAAAAATATGTATAAGTCTTATTTATTAATTTGATACCTCTTCGTCACATGTCTAGTAAATAAATTACTTCTATAATCAATCTCCCAAGCATAAAATCAAATTGATTATGAGTAACTCGAGTCTCTTTTCTAAATCTCCATTCAATCATTGTTTCTCATAACTTTATGGTACAATGCATAAGTTCAATTCTTATATATCTTGCACAATTTAATATATCCTTTCATTAAAAGTTTTATATAACTCATTTAATATCCATTCCTTCAAAAATTTCCTACATTTATCCCACCACTTTGCTAAAGAAAAGTTATAATTTTTAAATTTATTTTACTTTACATTTTTAAAAAAATTATTTAGAGGGTATATTCTAAATAATCCATGCTTGATACGGAGTAATGCAAACAAATAGATAACAACGCTTACGAGAAATTTTCTCCGTTATTTTCATTATCTACTATATAATATGAAAAGAAATACCCATCAATTTTACTTTTATTTCCCAAATGAAAACTGATATTAAGGTGTATTTCATACCCTAAGTTGTAATTTTCCATGTCTAATCATTATTACAGCTCATTTAATACAATTTCATTTTTCAAGTCACTTTGTCAACATCAATTCACGTTTTCCATTAATAGAAAAGACCATTCCAATTACCTATGTGCAGTGCAATGCATTGTTGGAATAGGAATCATCAACATGAAGAAAACTTAAGGTATTTTCATGTTATATGGTAGATTTTACCGGCAATCATCCAAAAGTAGAGGCAATTCACAAGGAATCAACCGTAACAACTTCGACCCAAAGGTATTTTCAGTTTCATGTTGAGAGAACCTTATTGTTTCATTGCTATCTATTGTTTCATTATTTTTCCTGAATATGTTTCATGCATTTAGCTGGAAAGTGTGCCATTTTTATGATTAGTTTGCTTTTTCATTGATGTTCTTGTGGTATGCATATTATTGTTTCATAGCTATCCATTGTTTCATTATTTTGCATGAGTTTGTATATGTCGTATTGTTTCATTGCTATCCATCATTTAATTCTTTTGCCTGAATATGTTTCATGCATTTAGCTAGAAAAGGTACTAATTTTATGATTAGTTTGCTTTTCCATTGATGTTCGTGTTGTATGCGTACTTCTGTTTCATTGTTTTCCACGAGTTCGTAACATGATTTTAGTTTGCTTTTCCATTTCCGTTTGTGTTGTATTTGTCGTACTGTTTCATTGTTATCCATCGTTTCAATATTTTGCATGAATCTGTTTCATGATTTTAGTTGGGAAAGCTACTGTGTTGATGATTTTATACTGGTTATGTGCATCACATAATGTCTCAAAAATTTGACTGTGTTAATGACATTGGTGATTCTAAAGAGACATGGCGTCTTGTTGTCCTAATAATTGATGTTTGGACCGTGATTAACAACAAGGGTATAAAGCACCTTGAGTTGGTTGTAATGGATGGAAATGTATTAATGAAATAGAAATTGTTTCTTTAACCGTATTAAATTTATTTATTAATGATTTGTAAATATTGCATGTTTCCATTACACTGTGATAGAATTAAAATATTGATTTGTCACGATCATACTCCAAAGTGGAAAGATTTGCTCAAGGAAGATATGACATGTGTCATTAATAACGATAACGTGTATGATAATGATTTTCAATGGAAATTGTGTGATCATTCAAATAAATTCGTATTTCTAAGTGACACAATTGTCAAACTTATTATGCTTGCCAACACCCCCCCCCCCTCAAGAAGTCTTACTTCAAGGATTTTGTCGATATTCTGCAGGGGAACTGTAAAAGTGACAGACTTAAAGGTAATTTTTTTAATTTGGTTATTTTATACCTAACATTTTTTTATAAACAGACTCATTTTGCATCATATTCAATCGTTATTTGTATACATTTTGTTTATACCATATTTAATTGGTGTTGTCCATGAAATTAACAACATTCAAGAAAAAACAAGCGAGAAGAAGGTTGTTGTGTCTTTGAAATTAAGGGATTTAAAGTGAGTAAATCAATCAAATATATTCCATCTATATTTCTTATTTGCCATGGATTATGTATATCAATATTGCTAGCAATAATGTTTTTGTGATACAGGGGGAATATCATAAATTTTAGTATATGGGAAAATTATGGATCTAAATTCATAACTTATTACAATGGTGTTGCAAACTCTAGAGAAATAGTCATTATTTTAACACATGCATTGATAAAAGATACACAAGGTCATTAGATCATAAACCTTCATACATGTGCTTTTATATTTCCATATATTCTCATTTCATAATAAAAAATGTTCCACGGTTTCAAATGGATATAGTGGTTCAAAATTGCTTATTAATAAATACGTTCTTAAAATACAAGATTTTATGTCAACTTATGTGTAGTTGATCCTTTTAAAACTCATTCATATATTTTATTGTGTATGGTATATGTTGCTTACATTTACATGATGACTCAAGTTACCTGGATCTGAGAAAAATGAAAAACCTACAAAGTCATCATAGTCTTTCTCAAATTGGTCTGGTGGTTCACAATTTACAATAATAGAAAGGGTTACATATAATGTCAGCTACATGTACTTAACCGATTTTGCAAAACTAAAATAGGTAATATTAAAAAGAATTTTTGTTTTCAATTCCATAATAGAGTTCTTTTTAACTTAATTATTTGATGTGCATATGCTTAGGAAACTTTCACCATCACGGTAGCAACGAATTTGAATTTTGCTATTTCAAAATATGAATGGTTCAACTATAGTTACACCAAGTGCTCCTTAAAGGATCATATTCCTACTACCTCTTTTAAATATGGTTGTGGAGAAAATGTTGAACAACCTATCCCCAGGTCAATAGAATGATTTAGTTTGTTGTAGGTGTCGAAATTTCTTTTTCTTATATTACATTGTGTTTCATCAAGTACAAAGTTGAAATATAGTGCAACCATGGAGACACAAAGTATCGATTTGTGTTTTGGGATGCTGGTTGTGCAAAAATCATTGGGAAGACAATTGTTTTGCTTCGTACGAAAATGTTGGATGTATGAAAATGTTAAGTTAACCCTTTGTATTTTTTATTATTTGTATCATTATTATATAATAACAATTATATATCTATTAAATCATCAGGATGTAGACGATCATATAGTTTATCTGGATGATCTTGATATGTTATTAAAGAAAAGAATGGCTTTAAAAGTTAAGGTTCAGCGCATTTTCAGTTGGGCTTTTGTTTTTAAACTCGAAGTTGACGAATCATTTGTTTATAAAATTGAAAATGATTTCATCCTTGGTGAGGTACAACAATTATTCATGTATTTTCCACCACCATTTCTATTTGTACCTTTATTCTACATATTGGTATTAATTTATTGCTACATTTTCATCAGAATCAGTCTAAACTGCAAAGTTCAAAGCATAATGGTATTGAAGAGAAAGTTGATTCATTGGATATGAGTGTAATTTTTTTGTTTTATGTTGTTATCAATGTTGTTACTAATATGTACGTTCAACATAGAAATTTCTAAACCATGACTTTTTATCCATTATATGACAAATTAATGACTCTTCCTTGCATAACTTTTCAGTATTAGTCTAAATCCCAGTCTATAAATGCCAATGTGAGTGATGATAATGTCGATTTCTCATCTATAAGATACTATGAATTCTTTGTGTAATATGCCATATTTATAAATCTACATTGTTTATAAATTCAAGTATTCACCAGTCGTGCTTATATATTTTTTGTATCATTCAATTTCTGCGTGTGGAGAAAATGAACTTGATGTTAACAGTGGCTTAACGCCTGCAAAGTTGGTATCAACAGTGGCCAACAATGTCTATGTAGATTGTGACGTAGTTGGAGCTACTCAATACTCAGGAACTAAGCCGCCGAAGAAAATAAAGACGGAGCCAATTAATCAATAAATATGAACCTGATTTTTTTCATGACAATTGTCTATTGTTTTATTTATGTAGTTTATTATTATCCATGTTTATTTCTTTCTTTTTTCATATATTTGTTGGTGAAGTTTTTATTTATCTTTGTATGTTTCACTAAGAGCACACAAAAGTATCAGTCAATTGTGTGTTGTTACGACTTTTGGAATGAGTTTTGAATATTTATTAACATTAAACATTGTTTAATATGTTCCAATAATGAAATGTTGTATGCATTCTTGCATAATTGTCGTGATTAGTGTTATTAATTGTCCAACTAATGAGTTGGACGACTTTTTATGCAATACTCAATTAGTATCAGAAAAACCTAAAAGGTCACGATAAATAGCCATATCAACGGGCTCACTATTACTATGAACAACTGCAAATGCAATTACTTTTCATGTTGGGAATTCAAAACAATTTAAAATTCGGATAATCGTTCCAACTTGAAAATTAAATTGATGACACATTTTTTTAAAACATATAATAGTCATGGTATCAATATACACTTATATTCCCACGGTATAGTCAACCATTAAAGCAAATCCATTTTCAGAAGCAACATAAAAGCTGTCATTTGCTTATTTATTTACTTTGCAGACATATCAAATCTCTTCATTAAAGTATAACAAATCTACTGCGTGCACTGCGTTGAATTTGAAAGAGTCTCACTATGTCTTCTTCTACTTCTAATGTGTAACATACCTTCAAAGTGTATTTTATGTCTTTATATTATGTTTCATGCAACTGTTATAGTTGATAAATAATATTGTTCATTTGCATCCTTGAATTTGCAGATTTTCATCTCTTGACACACATGATATTTATGAAATACTTGGAAAAATTGTCCAAGAAGTGAACCAACCTCCGAATGGTGTTCAAGTGGATGAAGATTTTCCTGAGGTGAATCAAAACTTACAAGGGTCAAGTGGATGTATTATTGCCTGATATCAATATGCCTCAGGAACATGATCCAGCCGAGCGTTTGAATCATCAAGTAGGAGGGTTGTAACATGATCTCTTTTGGGAGAAAAATATCACCAGGTCACTTAAGGGCGGAAATAAAGTTTTGGTAACATGCTACGCAAATTTTAACGTCCAAAAAATATATATAATGTTTTGCATTTTTCAACGAATATATAATCCAATGCTAATGTTAATTCATAAAATACACATACTTTGTAGCACTTCCCATCCGAGGTTATAAGGAAGGGTATTCGTCAAGACCAAACAAAGTGTACCCTTATGGATCTTGACACTATGGACTACTATGACTGTGAGATCATTAAATTGGAGAAAGATAAGGTGTAAATATACATCGGGCATGGGTGGTATGAATATGCTATGGGGTAAATCTTAAGGTGGGAGATATTTTGTTTTGTCACTACCACTCTGATTCTCAGATGTTGTACATCAGGTTGTGGAAACGTCCCAAATGGAACAATGCTTTAAGGAAATGATTATGATTTCATCTGGCTATATCATTATTATTACAGAACTTTGATGTTGCCATTTTAGTTGTATGTGTTATTTTTATCTAAGTTCATGTTGTAAACGAACTTCTGTAGTTTATCTAACTTATTTGTTCAATTTCAGAAATATCCAATTAAATCTTTCGCATATATCTTATTTTTGTTCAAAATGTGATCCATATATAGAATACATACATTACATATCACTGATATACTCAACGAATGTAGATTTAGAGAAATAATTCATGCTTATGAAATCAATAAATTTGTTATGCATATGTATTTGATAAGTCACTTATGTTTCCAAGACATATTCTGTATAGATTCTATTAAGTATGTAAATTTTCAACGAAATTTCATGATTGCTGCATCCTATAGTAATTAATGTGGGTGGCTGAATGATCTTTTTGCGTGTTTTAAGGCTATTTTGGATTTCTATGATAATCAATAAATTGCCATTTGCATGCTCATCAAAATCATATGATGATAAATTATTCTATATAACTTCTAAAACAATAAGCATTAATCTACTGCCAAGCTATTTCACGAATGATGTTAATTATGCATTCATAATCTACAATATATATGTTAGAATAAGATAATCTACTATATACCGTTGGAAACCATGGAACAGGAAACTAATAGTGAACATGTGTTTTCTACAAATACTTTGAAGAAGAAATTGGTTAAAAGAGAAAGATGCTTAGAAAGACCATTCTTCAGCACAAAAAATTCAAGAGATTGAAGGCCGCAAACAATGAAAATAATGTATGCACGTCTGACTGCATCAACATATCATCTACAAGTAAAATAACACCATTGCCTATCACTGATACTAACACTCTAACTCTTGTAACCATGAACACTCAATTACAATGTACCAATATTTCTTCAACAAGTTATTTTCGACAAAACAAACAACTTTCTGAAACCATACCTCAATCAAATATAATGTTCAATATCAAATCCAAAAAATGAACGAGAATGCATATAAACAAGCTTTGGCAAGAAAACTTGATGAGACATTGTCTCATGTAGAGCCAAATATACCAAACGTAAGTTATGACACACATATTGAGCCTAATGATCTTTTCGCTGACTCCTCTTATGATGAATAGGACAATACATTTATATTATATCCCTACTTATTTTATTTTATTTTGGCTCTTTAATTGTATTGTATATAACATTTTGTTATTTGATTGGTTTAGGTTATAGTTTAGATTCAGATTTGACATTCGACAGGGAAGAAAATTTGAGCATACCAAATTATACTAATTTATTTTAGGTTTGTTAAGAGGACATTGTATCATATTAAATGTGCAAAAACTTATTATTGAATGCATACGAATATTACCTGATACATTTTTATTAGGTGGTTAGTACGATATAGGAGATCCAATAATACAATATCAAGAATGTGAAGCAAATATGTGGTATCACGAAAGGACGAGAAATAACCAAAACGCGATAAATCCTAAATTTTACATGTGTTGTGGCGATGGTAGAGTTCAACTGCCCTTGTTAAAGCAACCACCCCAAGTTTTGCAACATCTTTTGTTTGACAATGAAAGTAACGAGTCAACAAAATTTCAATAAAAAGTTTGAATGTAGATCATGATGTTTGCGTTTACATCTCCCGTTGCCAAAATGGATAATCATTTAAACTACGGTAGAGGTCGTCCCAATTTTAGTATTCAAGGACAAACATATCACTGGATTTGTAGCATGTTACCAATGCCAGGACACAGTCTAAAGTTTAAGCAACTAGGGGTGTACGCAGGTTGGGTTGGACTGGGTTTGGCCTAATCCGTTACCCAACCCGTTCAAACATCAATGGGTTAGGTATGTCGTCCAACCCGCAATTTCATTGTCAAAACCGACTCGAACCGAACCGTTCATTAATGGGGTTAGGTTGGGTTGGGTTGGGTTCGCGAGTTGTGTTTTAAATAAAATATATATTTGTTATGATTTTTTTGTTGGTTTTAAAAAAACATAACTCAATACAATCGTACTCATTTATAACACTCAAATTCAATGAAACACATCATATAATATCTAATAGAGTTCATCAACGCGACATAACACTTTATAATATTATAAAATTCAACAAAATACATTATTTCCATAAAATACATAAGTTGAAAATGATACAAAAGAAAATAAGAAACAATATTTAATCTTAGAATTACGTAAACTAATTGGTCTAGTAGTATTATTGGTGGAGAATATTTTTTTCTGAAAAATTATGATTATTAGTGAGATATTAATTTTATATTTTTATTTAAAATAATAATAATAAAAATAATTACTAAAGCCACATCAATGGATTGGGTCAACAGGTCTGCGGGTTGCGAAACTCAAACCCGATACCCGAACCAAATCTATACGAGTTGTTATGGGTTGTGTTGGGTATACCCGTAAATGACTGGGTTCAAGTAAATTATGGGTTAGGTTGGTTTGGGTCAGTGGGTTCGTGGGTCGACCCACACCCATGAACACTCTTATGCGTAACTGTGTATATATGATACAGAGCATGAAATCGAAAATAGAATTGACGAAATCATGTATGTTTTAGGTGATTTCTTGTTGTTCTGTCCAATATATATATTTCTAATATATATTATTTATCCATGTTTTCCATAAATGTGGGACCAAAAATGGTGTCGACATTGAGATTGTAAGAAAATTATCTGAGATGTTGTATGAAAATAATGTTCATGCTCAGTCATTCAGAATGGCCAGGGATATATTGAAAGAAGACAATGTTTCTAATTTGAAATTTTGTCTTATTTCTGATCGTAGTATGGATGGAAGGATATATAACCAACCAACAATTTCAGAAGTAACTTCTCTGATTGTGGGGGATGTTGATACCGCAGAAAAAAGAGATATTATACTGCAAAGACGGTCTGGTCAAATTCGAAGGATAGATGAGTACCATACCAACTATTTAGGGTATCAGTATCCATTGCTTTTCCAATATGGCGAAGATGGATATAAACCAAATGTCAAGCATCGAGATAAATGTTCTAACCTTCATATTGATCCAGATGCCCAACATGAACAATTTCAGCATGAAGATGTTCCGTTGGAAGAAGCAATAGAGAGAAATCGCCTAACAACCAGGGAGTGTTTGGCATTTAGAATAAAATCTAGACATAATGAGCATGCTATAATATTGAGATTAAGAAGACTGTACCAACGATATTTGGTCGATGGTTTTACAATGATGGAGTCAAAAAGACTTATGTGGCTTAGAAACACCAATCAAAACTAAGAGTTTGAAAGTATCAGAATTTGAGTGAATCAATTTCTAACAGTGACACGAAAGGATCAAGTTTGGGAAATAGTGTTGTATTGCCTACGTCTTACGTTAGAAGTCACAAATATATGGAACAACTATATTTCGACAGAATGGAAATATGCATCCATGTTGGATTTCCAAATCTTTTCATTACATTCATATGTAATCCAAATTGGCTTGAGATTCAAAGGTTGTTTCAGTCATCTCATTTAAAGTCGTGTGAGAGGCCTGAGATTATTACCAGGGTGTTTAAAATAAAGTTTGACGAGTTGTTGTCTGATATGACAAAAAAAGGTGTCATGAGCAAGGTCCTTGCATGTAAGTCTGTTAATATTTGAAAAAAATACTTGATTTTATTCCTCATAGATTTGTTACATAATGAAATTGTATCACTTACTTCATCGACATATTGTTTTTCCCCTCACAAATTTATATACCATTGAATTTCAAAGAAGAGGTTTACCTCATGCCTATATTCTAATTTCCCTTCACCCATCATACAAGTATCCGACTCCAAATGATATTGATCGCATCATCTCAATCGAAATTCCCAATCAGGAGTCAGATCCAGAGTTGTATAATTTGGTAAAATCCCATATGATACACGACCCATGTGGAAGTGGTAACATATACAATTGTTGATCATAATGGTTTCCCCGTTTATAGAAGAAGAAACAATGGAAACAATGTTCTTAAGAATGAAATTCATCCAGATAATATGCATGTTGTTCCATGCAATCTCAAACCGTTGAAGAAGTTTCAAGCTCACATAAATATGGAGTGGTGTTGTGATACGGTGAACTGACTTTGTGTTTTTGCTTTGAAAAGCTATGTTGCGGATAGCAAGAGTCGCCACCGACTTTTCTTTTATCCAATAAGGAAAGGCGGAAAAGAACAGGAAATACCTTGATTAGATTTTGAGTTCGGGAGGTACATTATACAAAGGGAAGGTGTTAGCACCCTTTGTATCCATGGTTATCCACGGGCTCTTAATTGCTTAACTCACTTACGTTTTCCTTGTTTGAGAAAGTGTTTGAGAAATGTGGTGTGTTTAGAAAATATTTTGAAATGAGAGTTTAACTTTGTAATGATTCTTGTACGAATGTATACAAAGTGTTTATCTCGTTTGATTTTGAAAGATGTTTAGAAAAATATAACGCGACGATGATTCTGGTGCGAATGTATACCAAGTGGTGATTTTCTAAAAGATGTTTTGAAAAGTGTGAGGTGTGAAAAGTATTTTAAGCTGTGAGCGAGCATTTAAGAGTTATACCAAGGTCTTTATAGGTATTTCCTATCCTTAGGAGGGTAAAACTGTCCTTACTATTGAGAAGTAAGTAGTCTTATCCTTTGGATGTAAATGGACATCGTGGGGTCGTCGATTGGTCATTGAAGGCAACATTTGTAAGGATACCTTAGCATTCGAAGGGACGATCATCATTTAATCGTAGGCTACAACGAAGGGTCATCGAGGGACAAAGTCATATATTCGAAGGCAACGTTCGAGGGACAAGGTCTATCTCGTAGGGACATTGACCTTTTGATCGAAGGGACTATGACTTATCTATTTAGGGATGACGATGATTTAATCGAAAGGGTCTTTGCTAAGGGTATCCCCACATTCGCGGGACATGACCGTAATATCGTAAGGCAACAAAAGAGGGATAAGATCACGTATTCGAAGGCAACGTAATTAGCAAAATAATCAGAAGAAATCTCCACGATGATATCCACATATAAAGTGGAATGCCAAGCAAGTTATCTGTTCAGGAGTCACGGGAGCCCTTACAAAAAACTCAGCAAACATGTTAGAATAACGGGATGGGATGCAATCAAGAATTGCACCGAACAAAAGAATCATAGCAATAATAGTATCAGACAAACAGCGTGCAAATGCAATAGAAAACATGTCAAACAAATACAGAACAGATCAGAATGCAAACAGGAGAAATCAATTACTGTCATGTTCGCTACTGCCTCGCCTAGCGAGGGCCTGGCGAACCCTCGCTACATGTTCGCTTAGCGAGGTGCTAGCGAACGGCTGCGGGTTTTGGGTTCTTCTTTGATAACAGTACGATTTTCAGAAACCCCAAACCCTATGGCATCGATTACAGAAATTACGTGATTGAACATTCAAAGTATGGTTTTACACATTCATGCACATCTAAAACCACATGCAAAACCTAACGATATCCGCCTTTCCAAATTCAATCATAATGCCTCATACATTTAGCAATTTCAAATTGGGATCATATAGTAGTGGAAATATGGCAAACCTGATTGGAGGGATAAAATGAAATTGAGTTGTGTCGTTGGGTTTGCAGAGCAATCTTAGGGTTTATGCCTGATAGGGTTGGTGAAGGTAACCCTTGTGCAGATGAGTTCTCTTCAGGGTATGTGGAGGCTGCTCTGAATTAGCTTCTAGGGTTTTTCTCCGTTGTTTTTCTGATCCCTTGGGTTTTCTCCTCTGTTGGTTCGTTCCCCCTTTTTCAAACGAAGTCTTGGAATTTATAGCTGGTTTTGTGTCTTGGTGGGCTCAGACTTAAGGTGATTTAGGCCCAGAATTTTTTGTATATCCGCAAGCTTCGCTAGGCGAATGAGCTAGCGAAGGATTCGCTAGGCGAGCAGCTAGCGAAGGGTTCGCTGGGTGAACACTCAGCGAGTGCTCCAGCGAATACTCCCAGACTTGGATAAAAGTACAACTAGTATGGTATGTACGCCATTCGTGATCTGGAGGTGGAAGATTATTGAACACTTAGAATGCCCTGAAAATTTGCACTTGTTAGTTAAAAGATAGTCTTGATGGAGATGGGCTTAAAGATACCATCCAAAAAGTTTGATGATGAGGGTATCAGAGTGCGTCGTATATTAGACCATATCTGGAGACATGCACACTGAGTCGTACGCTAGATAGTATAATGAGTCATCCATTAGGTGATATTAGGGTGAGATGAACCTGATGAGATAAGGATCAAAATGGGTCATACGCTAGACCGTATCTGAGTAGCGGAGTGAGCCGTCTGTTAGGCTGTATTTGGAGAAATAAAGATCAGAATGGATCGTACGCAAGATCGTATCTGAGTAGCAGAATGAGCCATCCATTAGGCTGTATCTGACGATAAGAAGTAGTCGTATGCTAGACTACCTTTCAGAATGTACCGTACGCTAGGTAGTATCTGATGAGAAGAGCCAGACTGGGTCATACACTAGACCGTATTTGAGTTGCAGAATGAGTCGTCCATTAGGCTGGCGACTTCACTGGGGATGAAAGATCAGAATGGATCATACGCTAGATCGTATCTGAGTTGCAGAATGAGTCGTCCGTTAGGTTGTATCTGAGGATGAAAGGTCAGAATGGATCATACGTTAGATCGTATCTGAGTCGCAGAATGAGCCATCCGTTAGGCTGTATCTGAGGATGAAAGGTCAGAATGGATCATACGCTAGATCGTATCTGAATAGCAGAATGAGCCGTCCATTAGGCTGTATCTGAGATAAAAAAGTAGTCGTACGCTAGACTACATTTCAGAATGTACCGTACGCTACGTAGTATCTGAGTAGCAGAATGAGCCTTCCATTAGGCTGTATCTGAGATAACAAAGTAGTCGTACGCTAGACTATATTTCAGAATGTACCGTATGCTAGGTAGTATCTGAGTAGCAGAATGAGCCGTCCGTTAGGCTGTATCTGGAGCGATAAAGATCAGAATGGATCGTACGCTAGATCGTATCTGAATAGCAGAATGAGCCGTCCGTTAGGCTGTATCTGAGATAAAAGAGTAATTGTATGCTAGACTACGTTTCAGAATATACCGCACGCTAGGTAGTATCTGAGTAGTAAAATGAGCCGTCCATTAGGCTGTATCTGGAGAAATAAAGATCAGAGTGGATCGTACGCTAGATCGTATCTGAGTAGCAGAATTAGCCGTCTGTTAGGTTGTATCCGATGATAAAGGGGTAGTCATACGCTAGACTATATTTCAGAATGTATCGTACGCTAGGTAGTATCTGAGGGGATGAATATCCAAATGGGTCGTACGCTAGACCGTATTGGAACAGTTGAAGGAACCATACGTTAGGCTGAATCAGAATGAGCCGTACGTTAGGCTATATCTGATAATATTTGTATATGTTGTATTTGCAATAAATGTCTGGGATGGGCTTAAAGATGCCATCATTAGGAGGATATCAGGCTACTTGTCAGAATGAATATTCATATGCATTATATCTGAAAAATGTATCTGAATCTTGAATGTAATTGATAAAGATATCCGTCTGAATGAATCTTTATTTTGGCTGTATCAGGAGGATAATTAACCTGAAAAAAAAAAGTTAGCCTCATGTCATGTTATGATGCATGAGATGTTTTATGCTCTTGAAAATAAATGCGAACATTGCATGCATGCATATGCTGTGTGTCATACGGTGAACTGGACTTTTTGGATTTTTTAATCGCAATGTCGCGGTTAGCAAGAGTCGCCACCGACTTTTCTTTTATCCCATAAGGAAAGGTGGAAAAGAACAGGAAAGACCTTAATTCAGATTCTTAGGTTCGGGAGGTACGTTATACAAAGGGAAGGGGTTAGCACCCTTTGTATCCATGGTTATCCATGGGCTCTTAATTGCTCAATCATTTATGTTTTCCTAGTTTGAAAAGTGTTTGTGAAATGTGTGAAAGACGTTTTGAAAAGGGAGAATTTAACTTTGTAATGATTCTAGCATGAATGTATACAAAGTGGTTATCTCGTTTAATTTTGAAATAGTTTAGAAAAATATAACTCGGCAATGATCCTAGTGCGGATGTATGCTAAGTGGTGATTTTCTAAAAAAGGGATGTTTGGAAATGTGTGAGGTGTGAAAAGCGTTTTAGGTTATGAATGAGCAATTAAGGGTATACCTGTCCGAGGTCTTTCCGGGCATTTCCTATCCTTATGAGGGTAAAACTGTCCTTACTATTGTGAAGTAAGTAGTTTTATCCTGGGGATGTAGGAGGGTCATCGTAGGGTCATCGATAGGTCATTGAAGGCAACAGTTGTGAGGATACCTTAGCATTCGAAGGGACTATCATCATTTAACCGTAGGCTACACCGAAGGGTCATCGAGGGGCAAAATCGTATTTTTGAAGGCAACATCCGAGGGACTATGATGATTTAACCGAAGGGTCTTTGCTAAGGACATCCCCATATTCGCGGGACATGACCGTAATACCGTAATCGTGGGGTAACGAAGAGAGGTCCGATATCATTTATTTAAAGTCCATATTTTAATGTTTGATTAAATAGCCGTAATCAGTTAGGTAATTAGGTCCACAGTAAATCAATGAAATCAATACATTAAAAATCAAGCTTGGTGATTCAAGATGAATCTCCACATTAAACTTAGGTCATCCCAAAAGCCATCTTCTCAAGAATGTCCACACCTAAAGCGGCATGCCTAGCCGGCTATTCCTTTGGAGGTATGCTAGCCTTTACACCATGCAACACACGGATTAGAGCATTGAGGTAAAATACAATTGGAGATTGCACCATAAAATAAATATAACAGTCAGGAATTTAAGCCAAATAATGCAGAATCATGATTAGATAAACATAAAATGGACAGCAAAGAGACAAAGCAGCCACTGTCCCGTTCGCCTCTGCTTCGCCTAGCGAAGGCTCAGCGAAGGCTCGCTGCAGGCTCGCTTAGCGATGAGCTAGCGAGCGGCCACGGGTTTGGAATTTGGCAGCAGCACGACTTCCGAAAACCTGCACTCTTATTGCATTTGATCACAGGCATAGCATAGACAATTATATAGGATATTCATACTTGGATTCACATGCGAAATCAACTTGCATATCAAAACTTTAATCAGAATGTATCATGTATGTAAAGAAGATCAATTGGAACGTAAAACAGCGGTGATACGCAAACCTGTGTGCAATTGCGATAGTGAAAGGGATTGATTGCTTGGAGGCCGGATTGAGTTGGGCGGCGGTAGCTTCGGCGCGGATGGGCTGCCTTCAGGTTAGCAGGGTTTTTGCACCAGGGTTTCCGTCCTTCGTCCGTCTGTTTGTGTGTTTCTCCCTCTGGGTCTGTGTGTTTTTCCGTGGTTGAGGAGCTGGTATTTATAGTAGTAGTGGTGGTGACCTAATGGGCTTAAGATGAGGTCCAAAACTTCAGATTTTCGCAAGCTTCGCTAGGCGAAGGAATTGCTCGCCTAGCGAGCAAGCTAGTTCTGGGCTTTTTCTGGATCTGATGCTTCGCTGGGCGAGTGTCATGATGAAATGTTCGCTAGGCGAAGGGACTGCTCGCCTAGCGAGCAAGCTATTTTGGGCCGCCTTTGGATTGGGCCTGTTGTGAGCTGGGCTTTTGTCCATTTGATGTCAGTGCCTTGCAGAACAAGTCGGAATGCCTCGAAAGATGCCTTGTAATATCAACGGGCAAATTTTGGGGTATGACAGCTGCCCCTGTTCAATACTCTTGAACCGAGAGAGTAGAATGGTATGTGTCGTTCGTGGTCTGGAGGTGAAAGATTATTGAACACTAGAATGCCCCAACAATTTGCGCTTGTCAATTAGTCTTGACGGAGATGGGCTTAAAGATGCCATCCAGGAAGTTCGATGACGAGCTTCCGATTGTGTCGTACGTTAGACGATGTCTGAAGACATGGATGTCATACCGGGTCATACGCTAGACCTTATAGTGAATCGTCCATCATGCTGTTGACTTCGCTGGGGGAATCAGAGTATGCTATATACTGCTGGGGACAAGGGATCAGAATGGATCACGCTAGATCGTATCTGAGTACCAGAGTGAGCTGTTCGTTAGGTGGATGACTTTGATGGGGATGAAAGATCAGAATAGATCGTACGCTAGATCGTCTTTGAGTTGCAGAATGAGCCGTCCGTTAGGCTGAATCTGCTGAAAAGGGAGTAGTCGTGTACTAGACTACCATTCAGAAATGTACCTGTCCGAAGGTAGCATCTGAGTAACAGAATGAGCCGTCCGTTAGGCTGAATCTGCTTTAAAGGGAGTAGTCGTATACTAGACTACCATTCAGAAATGTACCTGTCCGAAGGTAGCATCTGAGTAACAGAATGAGCCGTCCGTTAGGCTGAATCTGCTTTAAAGGGAGTAGTCGTATACTAGACTACCATTCAGAAATGTACTTGTCCGAAGGTAGCATCTGAGTAACAGAATGAGCCGTCCGTTAGGCTGAATCTGCTTTAAAGGGAGTAGTCGTATACTAGACTACCCTTCAGAAATGTACATGTCCAAAGGTAGCATCTGATTAAGGGAGTAGCCGTATACTAGACTACCCTTCAGAAATGTACCTGTCCGAAGGTAGCATCTGAGTAAGGGAGTAGCCGTATACTAGACTACCATTCAGAAATGTACCTGTCCGAAGGTAGCATCTGAGTAAGGGAGTAGCCGTATACTAGACTACCATTCAGAAATGTACCTGTCCGAAGGTAGCATCTGAGTAAGGGAGTAGCCGTATACTAGACTACCATTCAGAAATGTACCTGTCCGAAGGTAGCATCTGAGTAAGGGAGTAGCCGTATACTAGACTACCATTCAGAAATGTACCTGTCCGAAGGTAGCATCTGAGTAAGGGAGTAGCCGTATACTAGACTACCATTCAGAAATGTACCTGTCCGAAGGTAGCATCTGAGTAAGGGAGTAGCCGTATACTAGACTACCATTCAGAAATGTACCTGTCCGAAGGTAGCATCTGAGTAAGGGAGTAGCCGTATACTAGACTACCATTCAGAAATGTACCTGTCCGAAGGTAGCATCTGAGGATTTGAAGGTCCAAATGGGTCGTACGTTAGACCGTATTGGAGTTGGTTGAAAGTCAGAATGGATCGTACGTTAGACCGCATCTGAGCTAAAAGAGTCATACGTTGGGCTGAATCAGAATGAACCGTACGTTAGGCTGTATCTGATAATATTTGTTGTATTTGCAGTGAATATCTGGGATGGGCTTATAGATGCCATCGTTGGGAGGATATCAGAATGAATGTTGACATGGAGTATATCTGAAAAGTGTAGTTGAATCCTGAATGTAATTGATACAGATGTCCGCCTGAATGGACCTTTGTGTTGATTGTATCAAGAGGATAATTAACCTGAAAAATAAAGTTAGCTTCATGCCATGTCATGATGCATGATATGCAAATGTTGTATGCATGCGTGTGCTGTGAAGTGATGTAATGAGTGAATTATGCGTCTGGAATGAATGCGAGCTTTATATGCATGTATATGTTATGAAATGATGTAATGTATATGATGCGGAATGAAAATTGTATGTAGGTACGTGATGTGAAATGATGTAATGAATGCATTAGGCGTCTGAAACATTCTTCCAGGGGACTATACTGGGGAATAAATCTCAGTCTTCTGGTCGGAGATATTTGTATTGATGACTCTTTCTTAGCTGAGGATACTTGATTTCTGTCTGATGGTGGAAATATCCAACAGAGCCTGGCTGGGGGTGGAAGAGATGACCCATTTGTCTAGTAATGCCAATTTCTTCTGGGGGAATAACTGGCGTTGCCAGGGAATCGAATTAGCAACGGATTCATTGGAAAGCATGGTTAGATCTTCTCCTTGGTCCTGAAGTCTCGTAGTAATTGCAATTTCCATTTTAGGCAGGTATTTTTGATAAACATTAGCCATATTCAAATGCATAAATCAATTCAAATTAAATCAATGGACGTTTACGCAAACAAAACAGAGGAAATAAAAGTGAAATAAAATTGCATTGATTTTTTGAAAGAGGGCCTATGAACAGGCAACTTGAATACAAGGAGACAGAAATCCTAGTAAGAGGAAATTGTCAAGAAAACAAAGAGAAAGCTATGCAGAAAAAGTCCTATTGATTTTAATTCCACTACTGTCATCATGTCTTCAAGCATCTCATCTCCTGCTGTCGGATAGAGGTGATTGGCTTGTTCAGTCCCTTGAACTTGGTTGAAGCTGACAGAAAACGGGACATAGTCATACGCTTTAATCCCTAATTTTTGCCTGGACCGCCTTTTTAGGTTTTCAGTCCACCGGGATACCCCTTTTTGCCCAAGCCGCCTTTTCAGGTTTTCGACTTGCCGGGTATACGTCTTTATATATTTATCCCTAATTTTTGCCCGAACCCTTTTGGTTCGCTGGGATGCCCTTACTTTTGCCTAGGTACATCGACCTAGCGGGTCTCTGTTATGCGTAGTATTTTTTAACTATGTCCTCGTTCACAGGATGCGGGAAGTCTTCGCCATCCATTGTAGCAAGTACCATGGCTCCACCGGAGAATACCTTCTTAACCACAAATGGCCCTTCGTATGTGGGAGTCCACTTGCCTCTGGGATCCCCTTGTGGTAGAATGATACGCTTGATCACCAAGTCGCCAATTTGATACACCTGTCTCTTGACTCTTTTGTTAAATGCTTGGGTCATGCGCTTCTGATATATCTGCCCGTAACAAACAGCCGCAAGTCTCTTCTCGTCAATCAAATTTATCTGATTGAGCCGAGTCTGAATCCATTTATCCTCGCCTAAACCCGCCTCTTTCATGATCCTTAGAGAGGGAATCTGAACTTCCACTGGTAAAACGGCTTCCGTTCCGTAGACTAGAGAGAAAGGAGTTGCCCCTGTCGAAGTGCGTACTGAAGTGCGATAGCCGTGGAGAGCAAACGGTAACATCTCATGCCAGTCTTTGTACGTTACTGTCATCTTTTGTATGATCTTCTTGATGTTCTTATTAGCAGCCTCTACGGCGCCATTCATCTTTGGCCGGTACGGAGAAGAGTTATGGTGTTTAATTTTGAACTGCGTGCAGAGTTCCGTAATTATCTTGTTGTTCAAATTAGTACCATTGTCAGTGATAATTCTTTCAGGGATGCCGTATCGACAAATAAGGCTATTCTTGATGAACCGTGCCACCACATTCTTGGTGACAGAAGCGAATGAGGCTGCCTCTACCCACTTCGTAAAGTAATCAATAGCGACGAGAATGAAGCGATGTCCATTAGAAGCCGTAGGTTTAATCTCTCCAATCATATCGATGCCCCACATTGCAAAGGGCCAAGGTGCTGTCAACACGTTTAATGGGGCAGGAGGCACATGTATTTTATCCGCATAGATCTGGCACTTGTGACAGGTTCTGGAGTGATGGTGGCAATCAGCTTCCATGGTAGACCAATAATACCCTGATCTCAGAATCTTCTTGGCCATTGTATGTCCACTAGAATGAGTCCCAAAAATACCGTCATGCATGTCTTCCATAATCCTTTCTGCTTCCTTTTTATCCACACGGCGAAGCAGAGTCGAATCATGATTACGTTTGTATAACACCCCATTACTCAGAAAGAATTTAGCGGAGAACTTCCTCAGGAATTTTTTGTCGTTGATGGATGCCCCTTCAGGGTATTCCTGAGCCTCTAAATATCTTTTTACGTCGTGGAACCAAGGTTTCTCCTGTACCCTTTCAGTGTTAAGTTCACAACAGTGTGCTGGTTCATCCAATCGTTCAATAGTGATCCTAGGGGCTTCACCGTCCCATCTGACTCTGAACATAGATGACATGGTAGCTAATGCGTCTGCCAACTGATTCTCTTCCCGTGGAATATGTTCAAATGTAATCTCTTCAAAGTATGGGATTAATGTCATTACCCGCTCCCGATAAGGGATGAGATTTGGATGTTTAGTGTCCCATTCTCCTTTGATCTGACTGATTACCAGGGTTGAATCTCCGTACACACTCAAAAACTTGATTCATCGATCTATAGCAGCTTTGAGTCCCAAAATACATGCTTCATACTCAGCCATATTATTGGTACAATGAAAACATAGTCTAGCAGTGAAAGGTGTATGGTAACCTCCGGGAGAAATGATTACAACACCAACACCATGGCCCAATGCATTAGAAGATCCATCAAAAACCATAGTCCATCGGGATCCCAGTTCGGGTCCTTCATCTGGTTCAGGTTTTTCATCATCAGTAACAAGCATGACATCCTCATCCGGGAACTCAAAATTCATAGATTGATAATCGTCCACCGCTTGATGAGCCAAATGATCAGCGAGCACGCTTCCTTTGATTGCTTTCCGGGTAGTATACTGGATATCGTACTCTGTTAAGATCATCTGCCATCTCGCTATTCTTCCGGAGAGGGCAGGCTTCTCGAACATGTATTTGATGGGATCCATCCTAGAAATCAACAAAGTGGTATGATTCAACATATACTGTCTTAGTCGGCGAGCAGCCCAGGCCAAAGCACAGCAAGTTCTCTCGAGCAGTGAGTATCTTGTTTCACAGTCGGTAAACTTTTTGCTCAGGTAGTATATGGCATGCTCTTTTCGACCAGACTCGTCATGTTGCCCCAATACGCACCCCATTGAATTTTCTAACACGGTCAAATACATGATTAGAGGTCTTCCTTCAACTGGTGGTATCAGAATCGGAGGTTCCTGGAGGTAGTTCTTGATTTTTTCAAAAGCTTCTTGGCATTCGTCATTCCATATCAGTTCTTGATTTTTCCTCAGTAATTTGAAGATGGGTTTGCAGGTAGCGGTCAAGTGGGAGATAAATCGAGCAATGTAGTTCAAGCGTCCCAAGAAACCTCTGACTTCTTTCTCCGTACGGGGAACTGGCATTTCTTGAATAGCTCTCACTTTAGCCGGGTCAACCTCAATTCCTTTACCACTGACAATAAAGCCCAAGAGTTTATCGGATCTTACTCCAAAAGTGCATTTGTTCGGATTCAATCTCAACCTGTACTTCTTCAATCTCTCGAACAGTTTGTATAAATGATCGAGATGTTCTTCTTCAGTATGAGATCTAGCTATCATGTCATCCACATATACTTCTATCTCATGATGAATCATATCATGGAACAAAACCACCATAGCACGCTGGTACGTTGCCCCGGCGTTCTTTAAACCGAATGGCATTACTTTGTAACAGAAAGTGCCCCATTGCGTCACAAACGTAGTTTTCTCCATGTCCTCAGGTGCCATCTTAATCTGATTATAACCAGAGAATCCATCCATGAATGAGAATACTTTGTGTTGAGCGGTGTTATCTACCAGAACATCAATGTGCGGGAGTGGAAAGTCATCTTTGGGACTCGCTTTATTCAAATCTCTGTAATCTACGCACATTCGCACCTTACCATCTTTCTTCGGTACCGGTACCACATTAGCAACCCATTGAGGATAAGAAGTAACGGCTAGAAAACCGGCATTGAACTGTTTCATAACCTCAGCTTTGATTTTCTCAGACATTTCAGGACGCATGCGGCGAACCTTCTGCTTAACAGGACGACAATCTTCCTTCATTGGCAGACGATGTACTACTATGTCAGTATCCAATCCCGGCATGTCTTCATAAGACCAAGCGAAAATCTCTACATAGTCGTGCAACATCTGAATCAATCTTTCTTTTACACTGTTTTCCAAATCTGCTCCTATTTTGACTTCCTTTCTGTCTACCTCAATACCCAGATTTACAATTTCGAGTGACTCTTCATGCGGCTGTATAGTCCTTTCCTCTTGCAGTAATAGTCTAGCAAGTTCTCCAGGGACTTCACAATCTTCCTCACTTCCATCTTCGGCTTGGTAAATTGGATTTTCAAAGTCATAATGAACAGTAGCGGAATTATTATCAATAGGATCCAGAGTGGATACGAATCTGCAATTTGTTACGTGAGTGTGTGTAAGAAAGCATAGCTTGTTTGAAAGACGACGGGAAAAATAAAGAGCGCAATATTTGAATGCGAAAAAGTCCATTGATTTATTGAATATGAATATGCTTATGAAATGACAAAACCCTTAACAAATTAGCTATTGTGCCCCGGGCATAGACACAATGCTTTAAGAAGTTCAGTTGAAAAATTAAAAATTTGCAATACTAAATGGACAATAACAATTACTCCTGCCTAAAGGAGATCGGGATAGTGTCTTCAGCCTTCCAATTATTGAGTCCGCCACCAATTGTTGGGTAGATCCAGCTATCCAGGTCGCAATCACTGTCAGCATCTTCTACAGCATTGATTTGATCTTTGACCATCTGTTCAGAGTTGAATCCCAGACCAGATTTATCAGACTTGTAGGGTATGCTGATCAGTTGACCCCAGCCAGTACAGCCACCATCTTCAACCAAAGCTTGAGCGTCCTTCAGGGAAACCATGGCAGGAGGAGCTCGAATAACCTCGGGCACAAGGGGAGTTGGCTTAAGGACAGGACTAGGCGGAGGAACCACTTCAAATGACTGGGACGGAGTCTCGAAGAATTCACCATCCATCTCAACGTATCTGAAGGTATGCACACTACTGACAATGTATTCTTCTTCCCCACACACAGTGACGATCTTACCCTCTATTGGATACCTCAGCTTTTGATGGAGAGACGAAGCTACAGCACCTGCCTCATGAATCCAAGGGCGTCCCAGTAAGCAGGAGTAGGCAGGACGAATGTTCATCACATAAAAGGTAGTGTTGAAGACTTGAGGTCCTATCTTGATAGGGAGAATAACTTCACCGTGGACAACACTCTTTGCACCATCGTAAGCACGCACCACAATGTCACTAGGCTTCAATTCAACGCTCTTGCAGTCAAGTTTATCGAGCACGGCTTTCGGTAACACATTCAAAGAAGAGCCATTATCGATCAACACGTGAGACAGGGTGATTCCCTTACACTCAATAGAAATATGCAGGGCCTTATTGTGATTCTTCCCCGCTGGTGTCAGGTCAGCATTGGAAAAACCTAGGCCACCGTCGACAGTCAGATTAGCAACATAGTTTTCGAACTGATCGACGGAGGTCTCCTGAGGTACATGGGCAGTCTTCAGGAATTTTATCAAGGCATTGGCATGAGATTCAGAGGATAGCAACAAGGATAACATCGAGATTTTGGAAGGGGTATGCCCCAACTGTTCTACCACGTCGAAATCACTTTTGCGAATGATTTTCAGCACTTCTTCCATTTCTCGTTTGGCAACGTCTTCAGTAGTAGCTTTGATCGGTATCTCTGACTGAGAAGGGTTGACTGGTTCCTTTCCTCGGCTTTCGGGAACTAGGGGTGAGATCTCTGGAGAGAAGATCCTTCCGCTTCGAGTAACTTTACTAGTCCCAACAATGTCATTAGGATTAGCAGAATCACCAACTTGCTTTACGCCATGGATGTAAACATCACCTCCATAATTCCACGGAATGGCCTTGCTCGAGGAATATGGTACTGGGCCAGGTGCAGTAATGATCAGGGGAGCTACCCTGGGCTCAGCAATAATCTTCACCGGTATTCTGGGAGCAGTAATCTTCACTGGAACCTTGGACCTTGCAATCACAGATACCTCTTCAATAGGGTTTTCCGCCTTAGCAACCCTTTCAAAGAGAATTGTGCGATCGTCCATCAGCCGTTGAATACCATTCTTCAATTTCAAACAGTCCTCGGGCCAGAGTATGCAGAGATTGCAATCTTCAGTACAACCTGGAAATAAACCAGCTTGCGATAAATTCCTCTTTATGATCGGGAGAGGAAATGTTAAGTTCGCTACAGTAGTGATGAGAGAACCGTCATCGAGGGCATTAACAGCCTTGTCATGATTAGGCATAGGAGCAGTGATGACATTAGGAGTCTCCGGAGGCTCGAACTCAATTTCCCCAGCGTCGATCATGTCCTGAATTTTATTCTTTAACAGCCAACAATCGTTTGTATCGTGCCCGGGGCTATCGGAGTGATATGCGCACCTGGCATTGGGATTATAACGAGGCAAAGCAGTGTTGACATTTGCGGGAGGACCTCTGAGAGTGATTAAGTTTACCTTCAGCATGCTTTGCAGGGCTTGTGCTAAAGTCATGTTGAGCTTGGTAAACTGCCTTCTTGGTCTGTCTTGTCTTTGCTGGAAGTTTTGAGCTGGCGGGGCTGCGATTGTCACTGCTCCAACGGCATGGTCACCATTTTTCTTGTTGTGATTCTTTTGACCGTACACAACATTCGATTCATTCTTCCCATGGTAGGACTTTTTACTGCTTGCAGAAGCAGCTGCCTGTAACTTTCCGCTTCGAATGCCGCTCTCCACCCGTTCACCTGTCAGTATAAGTTCAGTGAAACCTGATGAAGAACTCCCCAGTAGGTGGCTGTAGAATGGGCCAGTCAGGGTACCCATGAACAGGTCTACTAATTCTCGGTCGGTCATAGGGGGTTTGACCCTGCCGGCCAAATCTCTCCATTTCTGAGCATACTCTTTGAAACTTTCTTTAGATCCCATAGCCATATTCTGCAACTGTAGCCGAGTAGGCGCTAGCTCAGAATTATATTGGTACTGTTTATAGAAAGCTGTTGCTAAATCAGTCCAGGTGCGGATGTCAGAGCTCTCGAGCTGATAATACCATTCCAACTGAGTGCCAGACAGACTTTCTTGGAAGAAATGGATCCACAGTTTCTTATCAGTGGTATGCGGCTGAATCTTTCTCACATAAGCCCTTAAATGCATCTGAGGACAGGATGCACCATCGTACTTAGTGAAAGTGGGGATTTTGAATTTGCGGGGAATGGTCACATCGGAGACCAGACCCAGACTTTCGAAATCCAGACCAGGCGCCTTCTGACCCTCCATGGCTAGCATGCGTTCTTCCAGCAATTTGTACTTATCATCTCTTGGAGAGTACTGTTCATTTTCATAGTTCTCATCGTCATCCTCAGGGTTGGAGAAATCAGCATTCTCTTCCTCTGAGTCATTCTCCGCCCCCTCTTCCGGACCATTCGGGATTCCAAATTTGATTCCCGCAGCCTGTCCTTTACGCCTTCTTCCCGGGTTAATGAAACTCATAGCTTTCTTGTCTTTCTTCTTCTCGACCAAAAGAGCCTTCAGTTCCTCCTGCCCCTTGGATAGGCTTAGCATCATCTCCTTGAATTGAGCATTCTGAGTCTGGAGATCTTTGACAGTTTGCTCGAGATCCATTTTTCTGTTTCTGTGTAAGAGGCAGACCGTGAGAATATGGTCCTTTAGAATACCTGTTATGCAATGTTATGTTATGCGATGCAATGCATGAGATGTTTTCAAGGACTTTTGGAATTTAACTCTGCGTAAATCACCAACAAGAGAAAAATGTTTATTGCTAAATTTTTTTGATCAACGTTCATTACAAAAGGAATAATAGTAAAAGGCAATGAAAGCTCAAGTCTCCCAGGGGCGACTTCTTTTTGGGCGAAGATATGCATTGAGTCTTCGTTCCTCATTAAGCTGGCTGGCGAGCTCTAGTACTTTCTTCCTTTCTGTATTGAACCGAGCTTCGAAAGTATCCCTCTCCTCTCTCAACTGGGTCCAGGATCTCTTCAATTCCTCAACATTGGTAGGCATATCTGGATAAGAAATGATCTGGGAAGTACCTCCTTCGACACCTGATTCAACAATCAAAGGCCCGACTGCAAGATATGGCATGACAAGTTCACGAGCTCTGGCTCGCACCCATCTGAGATAAGGCTCCATAGGAATAGAATTCTTCTTTCCTAAATTGCTTCTTTTCACCATGCCCCAAGCTCGTACAAACCTTTGACGGAGACCTTGAGAGTCATTGTCATAGTCAAACATTGTACCTTGAATAATCATTTCATGTGGACCATCTCTTCGAGCATACCCAAACTGACGTAGGGCCAAGGCAGGATTATAAGTAATACCTCCCCTTATCCCCAGGAGTGGTACATTAGGGAATTCTCCACAACGGTCGATGAGGGTGACATTTTCTCTGAGGTTAGAACACCACCGGATGTCTGAATGGGAGAGTGCCATTATCCTTTGAGACCATCTCAGATTTTGATCATTCTTCAAGGCTGATTGAGGGAGGTGCGAAATAAACCACCTAGACAACAAAGGTACGCAGCACATGAGAGTCCCTTGCCTCTTCATAGTACGAGTGTGAAGGAAATGCAAGACATCTCCCAGCAAGGTAGGCACAAGGTTATGAGTGAGGAATATCTTAATAGCATTCATATCTATGAATTGGTCCGGATTAGGGAATAGCACCAAACCATAGATTAGCAATGCTAGAACATCTTCAAAAGCATGGACATTCATAAATTTTAGGAATTCTCGGGCCTTACTTATCAGAAATTTGGCAAGTAAACCTTTCGTTCCACTCCTTGTTACCCAATTGGTCTCAATGTCAGACTTTGTCGTGTGTAAAGCTGCGGCAACTTCTTCAGACTTCGGAATCTTTTCCATACCACTGAAAGGTATTTGATCAAGGATAGGCATCCCCAGCAGCTGGGAGAATTCCTCTAATGTGGGTACCAACTGATAGTCTGGGAAAGTGAAGCAGTGATGTTTAGGATCGAAGAAATAGAATAGGACTCTCATCATATCTTCTTTGAAACCAGTGGTAACTAGGTTGAGAAGATGACCATGTTTCTTGTTGAACTGAGCATGATCGGGGATTTCTGACACCAAATCCTTGAGTTGAGGAGAGATTGCTACAAGATTGATCCGGATAGTCTTCCTGGAAGCCATAACCTGTTTAACAGAGCAAAGCTAAATTCCTAAGTCCTTGAAATGGTTAGTATAATGCCATGATGTTATGATGTTATGATGTTATGATGTTATGCAAGCAGAGACATGTCACACAACAATCAATTCTAGGTTTTGAGGCTTGCATGAGTTCCATAGGTAAATACCCTCCCCACTGAAGTTTGGTTGGTTCAACCTGTCCTAGAATAGTAGCCGGGTTCTAGAAGGATCTCAGATCATCGACCTTTCTTTAGGTCCACTTCAGTGCAACACCAAGTGGTTGACCGAAGCTTCCCTAAAGTCCAATCTCAAAGAGTGTAGTATTGAGTATCAACCAACCTCAGTCGGAACCGAAGCCAGTTATCTCACTACTTTCTAATGGCTAGGATGAGTCAATTAGGGTTCTAAAGGTCTGGTTAACGCTTTGATGACACCACGCGAGTGCCAAATTTTTCCTCAAGTGAACATGAGGAACATCTGGACATCCAAAGCGTCACATTAACCGTAGCCATCATTTTAACCATTCCAGTATACGCCGGATAGTCGCGATGATCTATTGCTACTTACCTAAGGTACACTAGATCCGGGTGTAGGATCTTTCACTCAAACAATCCCTTAAACGAAGGAACAATCCAAAAACAGAAATGATTTTTTTTTTTTTAAGATGGACCTCTCTTTAAGTATCCCCAGCAGAGTCGCCAGTTCTGTCATACGGTGAACTGGACTTTTTGGATTTTTTAATCGCAATGTCGCGGTTAGCAAGAGTCGCCACCGACTTTTCTTTTATCCCATAAGGAAAGGTGGAAAAGAACAGGAAAGACCTTAATTCAGATTCTTAGGTTCGGGAGGTACGTTATACAAAGGGAAGGGGTTAGCACCCTTTGTATCCATGGTTATCCATGGGCTCTTAATTGCTCAATCATTTATGTTTTCCTAGTTTGAAAAGTGTTTGTGAAATGTGTGAAAGACGTTTTGAAAAGGGAGAATTTAACTTTGTAATGATTCTAGCATGAATGTATACAAAGTGGTTATCTCGTTTAATTTTGAAATAGTTTAGAAAAATATAACTCGGCAATGATCCTAGTGCGGATGTATGCTAAGTGGTGATTTTCTAAAAAAGGGATGTTTGGAAATGTGTGAGGTGTGAAAAGTGTTTTAGGTTATGAATGAGCAATTAAGGGTATACCTGTCCGAGGTCTTTCCGGGCATTTCCTATCCTTATGAGGGTAAAACTGTCCTTACTATTGTGAAGTAAGTAGTTTTATCCTGGGGATGTAGGAGGGTCATCGTAGGGTCATCGATAGGTCATTGAAGGCAACAGTTGTGAGGATACCTTAGCATTCGAAGGGACTATCATCATTTAACCGTAGGCTACACCGAAGGGTCATCGAGGGGCAAAATCGTATTTTTGAAGGCAACATCCGAGGGACTATGATGATTTAACCGAAGGGTCTTTGCTAAGGACATCCCCACATTCGCGGGACATGACCGTAATACCGTAATCGTGGGGTAACGAAGAGAGGTCCGATATCATTTATTTAAAGTCCATATTTTAATGTTTGATTAAATAGCCGTAATCAGTTAGGTAATTAGGTCCACAGTAAATCAATGAAATCAATACATTAAAAATCAAACTTGGTGATTCAAGATGAATCTCCACATTAAACTTAGGTCATCCCAAAAGCCATCTTCTCAAGAATGTCCACACCTAAAGCGGCATGCCTAGCCGGCTATTCCTTTGGAGGTATGCTAGCCTTTACACCATGCAACACACGGATTAGAGCATTGAGGTAAAATACAATTGGAGATTGCACCATAAAATAAATATAACAGTCAGGAATTTAAGCCAAATAATGCAGAATCATGATTAGATAAACATAAAATGGACAGCAAAGAGACAAAGCAGCCACTGTCCCGTTCGCCTCTGCTTCGCCTAGCGAAGGCTCAGCGAAGGCTCGCTGCAGGCTCGCTTAGCGATGAGCTAGCGAGCGGCCACGGGTTTGGAATTTGGCAGCAGCACGACTTCCGAAAACCTGCACTCTTATTGTATTTGATCACAGGCATAGCATAGACAATTATATAGGATATTCATACTTGGATTCACATGCGAAATCAACTTGCATATCAAAACTTTAATCAGAATGTATCATGTATGTAAAGAAGATCAATTGGAACGTAAAACAGCGGTGATACGCAAACCTGTGTGCAATTGCGATAGTGAAAAGGATTGATTGCTTTGAGGCCGGATTGAGTTGGGCGGCGGTAGCTTCGGCGCGGATGGGCTGCCTTCAGGTTAGCAGGGTTTTTGCACCAGGGTTTCCGTCCTTCGTCCGTCTGTTTGTGTGTTTCTCCCTCTGGGTCTGTGTGTTTTTCCGTGGCTGAGGAGCTGGTATTTATAGTAGTAGTGGTGGTGACCTAATGGGCTTAAGATGAGGTCCAAAACTTCAGATTTTCGCAAGCTTCGCTAGGCGAAGGAATTGCTCGCCTAGCGAGCAAGCTAGTTCTGGGCTTTTTCTGGATCTGATGCTTCGCTGGGCGAGTGTCATGATGAAATGTTCGCTAGGCGAAGGGACTGCTCGTCTAGCGAGCAAGCTATTTTGGGCCGCCTTTGGATTGGGCCTGTTGTGAGCTGGGATTTTGTCCATTTGATGTCAGTGCCTTGCAGAACAAGTCGGAATGCCTCGAAAGATGCCTTGTAATATCAACGGGCAAATTTTGGGGTATGACACTGTGAAATGATGTATGAATGAATTATGCGTCTGAAAATTTTTGTCATGGGAAAATAAATCCCGATATTCTGGTTGGAGATATTTGTATTGATGACCTTTTCTTAGCTGGGGATATTTGAGTTCTGTCTGATGGTAGAAATATTCAATAGAACCTGACTGGGGATAACAAAGATAACCAGTTTGTCTAATAGTGCCAATTTCTTCTGGGAATAACTGGTTTTGCTGCGGAGCAGGATTTGCAACCGGATTTGTTGGAAAGCATGGTTAGACCTTATCCTTGATCCTAAAGTCTTTTAGTAATTGCTATTTCTATTTTATGCATGTATTTTCGGTAAACATCAATCATATTCAAGTGCATATATTAATTCGATATAAATCAATGGACGTTTATGCAAACAAAACGGAGCAAGTAGAATTGTATTGATTTTGAAAGAGGGCCTATATACAGGAAATTTTAATACAAGGAGACAGAAATCCTAGTAAGAGGAAATCGTCAAGAAAGCAAAGAAAAAAACAGCTATGAGGAAAAAGTCCTATTGATTTAAATTCTACTATTGCTATTATGTCTTCAAGCATCTCATCCCTTGCTGTCGGATAGAAGTGATTGGCTTGCTCAGTCCCTTTGGCTTTGGTGAGGCTGATCGAGAACGGGACATAGTCATACGCTTTAATCCCTAATTTTTGCCTGGACCGCCTTTTCAGGTTTTCAGTCCACCAGGATACCCTTTTTTGCCCAAGCCGCCTTTTCAGGTTTTCGACTTGTCGGGTGTACATTTTTATATGTTTATCCCTAATTTTTGCCCGAACCCTTTTGGTTCGCCGGGATGCCCTTACTTTTGCCTAGATATGTCGACCTAGCGGGTCTCTTTTATGCGTAGTATTTTTTAACTATGTTCGCGTTCACGGGATGCAGGAAATCTTCGCCATCCATTGTAGCAAGCATCATGGCTCCACCAGAGAATACCTTCTTAACTACAAATGACCCTTCGTATGTGGGAGTCCATTTGCCTCTAGGATCACCTTGTGGTAGAATGATACGCTTTATCACCAAGTCCCCAATTTGATACATGTGTCTCTTGACTTTTTTATTAAATGCCTGGGTCATGCGCTTCTGATATATCTACCCATGACAAACAGCCGCAAGTCTCTTTTCATCAATCAAATTTATCTGATCGAGTCGAGTCTGAATCCATTCATCTTCATCTAAGCCTGCATCTTTCATAATTCTTAGAGAGGGAATATGAACTTCCAATGGTAAAACGGCTTCCATTCCGTAGACTAAAGAGAAAGGAGTTACCCCTGTCGAAGTGCGTACTGAAGTGCGATAACCATGAAGAGCAAATGGTAACATCTCATGCCAGTCTTTGTATGTTACTATCATCTTTTGTATAATCTTCTTAACATTCTTATTAGCAGCTTCTACGGCGCCATTCATCTTTGGCCGGTACTGAGAAGAGTTATGGTGTTTTATTTTGAACTGCGTGCAGAGCTCAGTAATCATCTTGTTGTTCAAATTAGTACCATTATCAGTGATAACTCTTTCAGGAGAGAGCAGGTTTCTCAAATATATCTTTGATAGGATCCATCTTAGAAATCAATAAAGTGGTATGATTCAACATATACTGCCTTAGTCGGCGAGCAGCCCAAGCCAAAACACAACAAGTTTTCTCGAGCAGTGAGTATCTTGTTTCACAGTCGGTAAACTTTTTGCTAAGGTAGTATATTGCATGCTCTTTTCGACCAGACTCGTCATGTTGCCCCAACACACACCCCATTGAATTTTCTAACACGGTCAAATACATGATTAGAGGTCTTCCTTCAACTGGTGGCATTAGAATTGGAGGTTCTTGGAGACACTTCTTGATTTTGTCAAAAACTCCTTGACATTCATCATTCCATATCATCTCTTGATTTTTCCTCAGTAATTTAAAGGTGGGTTTGCAAGTAGCAGTCAAATGGGAGATAAATCGGGCAATGTAATTCAAGCGTCCCAAGAAACCTCTGACTTCTTTCTTGTCTACTTCAGTACCCAGATTTACAATTTCGATTGATTCCTCATGCGGCTGTATGGTCTTTTCTTCTTGCAGTAACAGTTTGGCAAGCTCTCCAGGTACTTCGCAATCTTCCTCACTTCCATCCTCGGCTTGGTAGATCGGATTTTCAAAGCCATAATTAATAGTAGCAGAATTATTATCAACAGGATCCAAAGTGGATATGGATCTGCAATTGGTTATGTTAGTGTGTGTAAGAAAACATAGCTTATTTGAAAGATGACAGGAAAGACAAGGAGCGCAATATTTGAATGCAAAAGGTCCATTGATTTATTGAATATGAATATGCTTATGAAAATGACAAAACCCATGAAAAATGAGTTATTGTGCCCCGGGTATAGACACAATGCCTTAAAAAGATTACAAAATTTGAAACACTAAAATAGCAATAACAATTACTCCTGACTAAAGGAAATCGGGATAGTGTCTTCAGCCTTCCAATTATTGAGTCCGTCACCAATTGTTGGGAAAATCCAGCTATCCAAGTCGCAATCGCTATCAGCATCTTCTACAACATTAATTTTATCTTTGACTATCTTTTCAGAGCTAAACCCCAGACCAAATTTATCAGACTTGTACGGTACATCGATCAGTTGACCCCAGCCAGTACGACCACTATCTTCAACCACGGCTTGAGCATCTTTCAGAGAAATCATAACAGGAGGAGCACGAATAACCTTGAGCACACGGGCAGTTGGCTTAAGGACAGGACTGGTCGGAGGAACTACTTCAAATGACTGAGAAGGAGTCTCAAAGAATTCACCATCCATCTCGACGTATCTGAAGGTATGCACACTACTGACAATATACTCTTCTTCTCCACACACAGTGACGATCTTGCCCTCTATTGGATGTCTTGGCTTTTGATGGAGAGATGAAGCTACAGCACTTGCTCCATGGATCCAAGGGCGTCCCAACAAGCAAGAATAGGCAGGACGAATGTTCATTACGTAAAAGGTAGCGTTGAAGACTTGAGGTCCTATCTTGATAGGGAGAACCACTTCACCCTGGACAACACTCTTCGCACCACCGTAAGCACGCATCATAACGTCACTAGGTTTCAGTTCAATGCTTTTACAATCAAGCTTATCGAGCACAGCTTTCGGTAGCACATTCAAAGAAGAGCCATTGTCGATCAACACATGAGACAGGGTGATCCCCTTACACTCAATGGAGATATGCAGAGCTTTATTGTGATTCTTTCCTGCTGGTGTCAAGCCAGCATCAGAAAAGCCTATGCCATTATCAACAGCCAAGTTAGCAACATAATTTTCTAACTGATCGACAGATGTCTCCTGAGGTACATGAGCGGTCTTCAAAAATTTTATCAACGCATTGGCATGAGATTCAGAAGATAACAACAAGGATAACATCGAAATTTTAGACGGAGTATGCCCCAGTTGTTCTACCACATCAAAATCACTCTTACGGATGATTTTCAGCATTTCTTCCATTTCCTGCTTGGCAACATCTTCGGTAGTAACTTTGACTGGTGTCTTTGACTGAGAAGGATTGATTACTGGTCCCTTTCCTCGAGTTTCAGGGGCGGGAGGTGATATTTCTGGAGAGAAGATCCTTCCACTTCGAGTAATTTTACTAGTCCCAACAATGTCGACGTCATTAGGATTAGCAGAATTATCATCTTGCTTTATGCCGTGGATGTAAACAACACCTCCATAATTCCACGGAATGGCTTTGCTTGAGGAATACGGTATTGGGCCAGGTGCAGTAATAATTAGGGGAGCTACCTTGGGCTCAGCAGTAATCTTCACAGGCACTCTAGTAGCGGTAATCTTCATTGGAACTTTGGACCTAGCAATCACAGATATTTCTTCGATAGGGTTTTCCACCTTAGGAATCTTTTCAAAGAGAATTGTACGATCATCCATCAGACGTTGAATACCATTCCTCAACTTCAAGCAATCATTGGGTCGGAGCATACAGAGATCTCAATTTTCCGCACAACCTGGAAATAAACCAGCTTGCAATAACTTCTTCTTGATGATCAAGAGAGGAGATGCTAAGTCAGCTACATTAGTAATGTGAGAATTGTCATCCATAGCATTAACAGTCTTGTTATGATTAGGCATAGGAACAGTGATGACATTAGGAGTCTCCGGAGGATCAAATTCAATTTCTCCAGCGTCGATCATATCCTGAATCTTATTCTTCAACAACCAACAATCGTTTGTATCATGCCCGGGGCTATCAGAGTGATATACACACCTGGCATTGATATACACACATGTCTTGTCTGTGTTGGAAGTTTTTAGATGGCGGTACTGCAATCGTAACTGATCCAACAGTATGGTCACGATTTTTCTTGTTATGATGTTATGATGTTATGATGTTATGATGTCATGATGTCATGATGTTATGATGTTATGATGTTATGATGTTATGATGTTATGATGTTATGATGTTATGATGTCATGATGTTAATTAAGCAACAAACACAAACAAGTCACACCGCAATTATTCCTAGGTTTTAAGGCTTGTATGAGTTCCATAGGTAAGTACCCTCCCCACTGAAGTTTGGTTGGTTCAACCTGTCCTAGAATAGTAACCGGGTTCTAGAAGGATCTCAAATCATTGACCTTTCCTTAAGTCCACTTCAGTGCAACACCAAGCGGTTGACCAAAATTTCCCTAAAGTCCAATCTCAAAGAGTGTAGTATCGAGTATCAACCAACCCCAGTCGGAACCGAAGTCAGTTATCTCACTACTTTCTAATGGCTAGGATGAGTCAATTAGGGTTCTAAAGGTCTGGTTAATGCTTTGATGACACCACGCAGACGCCAAATTTTTCCTCAAGTAAACATGAGGAACATCAGGACATCCAAAGTGTCACATTAACCGTAGCCATCATTTTAACCATTCCAGTATACGCCGGACAGTCGCGATGATCTCTTGCTACTTACCTAAGGTACACTAGATCCGGGTGTAGGATCTTTCACTCAAGCATGGAATACCCAAACAATCCCTTAAAAGTAAATCAGACAAAGAAACAATTCGAACACATAAGCGATCTTATCTTTAAAGTAACCTCTCTTTTTAAGATTTCCCCAGCAGAGTCGCCAGTTCTGTGATACCGTGAACTGACTTTGTGTTTTTGCTTTGAAAAGCTATGTTGCGGATAGCAAGAGTCGCCATCGACTTTTCTTTTATCCAATAAGGAAAGGCGGAAAAGAACAGGAAAGACCTTGATTAGATTTTGAGTTCGGGAGGTACATTATACAAAGGGAAGGTGTTAGCACCCTTTGTATCCATGGTTATCCATGGGCTCTTAATTGCTTAACTCACTTATGTTTTCCTTGTTTGAGAAAGTGTTTGAGAAATGTGGTGTGTTTAGAAAATATTTTGAAAGGAGAGTTTAACTTTGTAATGATTCTTGTACGAATGTATACAAAGTGTTTATCTCGTTTGATTTTGAAAGATGTTTAGAAAAATATAACTCGACGATGATTCTGGTGCGAATGTATACCAAGTGGTTATTTTCTAAAAGATGTTTTGAAATGTGTGCGGTGTGAAAAGTATTTTAAGCTGTGAGCGAGCATTTAAGAGTTATACCAAGGTCTTTATAGGTATTTCCTATCCTTAGGAGGGTAAAACTGTCCTTACTATTGAGAAGTAAGTAGTCTTATCCTTTGGATGTAAAGGGACATCGTGGGATCATCGATTGGTCATTGAAGGCAACATTTGTATGGATACCTTAGCATTCGAAGGGACGATCATCATTTAATCGTAGGCTACAACGAAGGGTCATCGAGGGACAAAGTCATATATTCGAAGGCAACGTTCGAGGGACAAGGTCTATCTCGTAGGGACATTGACCTTTTGATCGAAGGGACTATGACTTATCTATTTAGGGACGATGATGATTTAATCGAAAGGGTCTTTGCTAAGGGTATCCCCACATTCGCGGGACATGACCGTAATATCGTAAGGCAACAAAAGAGGGATAAGATCACGTATTCGAAGGCAATGTAATTAGCAAAATAATCAGAAGAAATCTCCACGATGATATCCACATATAAAGTGGAATGCCAAGCAAGTTATCTGTTCAGGAGTCACGGGAGCCCTTACAAAAAACTCAGCAAACATGTTAGAATAACGGGATGGGGTGCAATCAAGAATTGCACCGAACAAAAGAATCATAGCAATAATAGTATCAGACAAATAGCGTGCAAATGCAATAGAAAACATGTCAAACAAATACCGAACAGATCAGAATGCAAACAGGAGAAATCAATTACTGTCATGTTCGCTACTGCCTCGCCTAGCGAGGGCCTGGCGAACCCTCGCTACATGTTCGCTTAGCGAGGTGCTAGCGAACGGCTGCGGGTTTTGGGTTCTTCTTTGATAACAGTAAACCCCAAACCCTATGGCATCGATTATAGAAATTACGTGATTGAACATTCAAAGTATGGTTTTACACATTCATGCACATCTAAACCCACATGCAAAACCTAACGATATCCGCCTTTCCAAATTCAATCATAATGCCTCATACATTTAGCAATTTCAAATTGGGATCATATAGTAGTGGAAATATGGCAAACCTGATTGGAGGGATAGAATGAAATTGAGTTGTGCCGTTGGGTTTGCAGAGCAATCTTAGGGTTTATGCCTGATAGGGTTGGTGAAGGTAACCCTTGTGCAGATGAGTTCTCTTCAGGGTATGTGGAGGCTGCTCTGAATTAGCTTCTAGGGTTTTTCTCCGTTGTTTTTCTGATCCCTAGGGTTTTCTCCTCTGTTGGTTTGTTCCCCCTTTTTCAAATGAAGTCTTGGAATTTATAGCTGGTTTTGTGTCTTGGTGGGCTCAGACTGAAGGCGATTTAGGCCCAGAATTTTTTGTATATCCGCAAGCTTCGTTAGGCGAATGAGCTAGCGAAGGATTCGCTAGGCGAGCAGCTAGCGAAGGGTTCGCTGGGTGAACACTCAGCGAGTGCTCCAGCGAATACTCCCAGACTTGGATAAAAGTACAACTAGTACTTACTCGCTAGGTGAGCAGCTAGCGAGCATTCCAGTAGCAAAATCAATAAGGTTCGCTGGCGCGAAGGAGGAAACGTGGGCTTCGCCTAACGAAGGTTTTGCTCGCCTAGCGAGCATGACCGTTCAGGTCATCTTCTGGATTTGGTGGCCTGTGCGCTGGATCTTCGTTCCTTTGAGATTAATGTTTTGAAAAATGACTAGACCCCATTTGAATCTGTTGAAAGTATGATAAAAATTAACAGGCAAATTTTGGGGTATGACAGCTGCCCCTGTTCAATATTCTTAAACCGAGAGGATTAGAATGGTATGTACGCCATTAGTGATCTGGAGGTGGAAGATTATTGAACACTTAGAATGCCCCGAAAATTTGCACTTGTTAGTTAAAAGATAGTCTTGATGGAGATGGGCTTAAAGATACCATCCAGAAAGTTTGATGATGAGGGTATCAGAGTGCGTCGTATATTAGACCATATCTGGAGACATGCATACTGAGTCGTACGCTAGATAGTATAATGAGTCATCCATTAGGTGATATTAGGGTGAGATGAACCTGATGAGATAAGGATCAAAATGGGTCATACGCTAGACTGTATCTGAGTAGCGGAGTGAGCCGTCTGTTAGGCTGTATTTGGAGAAATAAAGATCAGAATGGATCGTACGCAAGATCGTATATGAGTAGCAGAATGAGCCATCCATTAGGCTGTATCTGACGATAAGAAGTAGTCGTATGCTAGACTACCTTTCAGAATGTACCGTATGCTAGGTAGTATCTGATGAGAAGAGCCAGACTGGGTCATACACTAGACCGTATTTGAGTTGCAGAATGAGTCGTCCATTAGGCTGGCGACTTCACTGGGGATGAAAGATCAGAATGGATCATACGCTAGATCGTATCTGAGTTGCAGAATGAGTCGTCCGTTAGGTTGTATCTGAGGATGAAAGATCAGAATGGATCATACGTTAGATCGTATCTGAGTCGCAGAATGAGCCATCCGTTAGGCTGTATCTGAGGATGAAAGGTCAGAATGGATCATACGCTAGATCGTATCTGAATAGCAGAATGAGCCGTCCATTAGGCTGTATCTGAGATAAAAAAGTAGTCATACGCTAGACTACATTTCAGAATGTACCGTACGCTAGGTAGTATCTGAGTAGCAGAATGAGTCTTCCATTAGGCTGTATCTGAGATAACAAAGTAGCCGTACGCTAGACTACATTTCAGAATGTACCGTATGCTAGGTAGTATCTGAGTAGCAGAATGAGCCGTCCGTTAGGCTGTATCTGGAGCGATAAAGATCAGAATGGATCGTACGCTAGATCGTATCTGAATAGCAGAATGAGCCGTCCGTTAGGCTGCATCTGAGATAAAAGAGTAATCGTATGCTAGACTACGTTTCAGAATATACCGCACGCTAGGTAGTATCTGAGTAGCAAAATGAGCTGTCCATTAGGCTGTATCTGGAGAAATAAAGATCAGAGTGGATCATACGCTAGATCGTATCTGAGTAGCAGAATTAGCCGTCTGTTAGGTTGTATCCGATGATAAAGGGGTAGTCATACGCTAGACTATATTTCAGAATGTATCGTACGCTAGGTAGTATCTGAGGGGATGAATATCCAAATGGGTCGTACGCTAGACCGTATTGGAACAGTTGAAGGAACCATACGTTAGGCTGAATCAGAATGAGCCGTACGCTAGTCTATATCTGATAATATTTGTATATGTTGTATTTGCAATAAATGTCTGGGATGGGCTTAAAGATGCCATCATTAGGAGGATATCAGGCTACTTGTCAGAATGAATATTCATATGCATTATATCTGAAAAATGTATCTGAATCTTGAATGTAATTGATAAAGATATCCGTCTGAATGAATCTTTTTTTTGGCTGTATCAGGAGGATAATTAACCTGGAAAAAAAAGTTAGCCTCATGCCATGTTATGATGCATGAGATGTTTTATGCTCTTGAAAATAAATGCGAACATTGCATGCATGCATATGCTGTGAAATGATGTATGAATGAATTATGCGTCTGAAAATTTTTGTCATGGGAAAATAAATCCCGATATTCTGGTTGGAGATATTTGTATTGATGACCTTTTCTTAGCTGGGGATATTTGATTTCTGTCTGATGGTAGAAATATTCAACAGAACCTGACTGGGGATAACAAAGATAACCAGTCTGTCTAATAGTGCCAATTTCTTCTGGGAATAACTGGTTTTGCTGCGGAGCAGGATTTGCTACCGGATTTGTTGGAAAGCATGGTTAGACCTTATCCTTGATCCTAAAGTCTTTTAGTAATTGCTATTTATATTTTATGCATGTACTTTCGGTAAACATCAATCATATTCAAGTGCATATATTAATTCGAATTAAATCAATGGACGTTTATGCAAACAAAACGGAGCAAGTAGAATTGTATTGATTTTGAAAGAGGGCCTATATACAGGCAATTTTAATACAAGGAGACAGAAATCCTAGTAAGAGGAAATCGTCAAGAAAGCAAAGAAAAAAACAGCTATGAGGAAAAAGTCCTATTGATTTAAATTCTACTATTGCTATTATGTCTTCAAGCATCTCATCCCTTGCTGTCGGATAGAAGTGATTGGTTTGCTCAGTCCCTTTGGCTTTGGTGAGGCTGATCGAGAACGGGACATAGTCATACGCTTTAATCCCTAATTTTTGCCTGGACCGCCTTTTCAGGTTTCCAGTCCACCAGGATACCCTTTTTTGCCCAAGCCGCCTTTTCAGGTTTTCGACTTGCCGGGTGTACATTTTTATATGTTTATCCCTAATTTTTGCCCGAACCCTTTTGGTTCGCCGGGATGCCCTTACTTTTGCCTAGATATGTCGACCTAGCGGGTCTCTTTTATGCGTAGTATTTTTTAACTATGTTCGCGTTCACGGGATGCGGGAAATCTTCGCCATCCATTGTAGCAAGCATCATGGCTCCACCAGAGAATACCTTCTTAACTACAAATGACCCTTCGTATGTGGGAGTCCATTTGCCTCTAGGATCACCTTGTGGTAGAATGATACGCTTTATCACCAAGTCCCCAATTTGATACACGTGTCTCTTGACTTTTTTATTAAATGCCTGGGTCATGCGCTTCTGATATATCTACCCATGACAAACAGCCGCAAGTCTCTTTTCATCAATCAAATTTATCTGATCGAGTCGAGTCTGAATCCATTCATCTTCATCTAAGCCTGCATCTTTCATAATTCTTAGAGAGGGAATATGAACTTCCACTGGTAAAACGGCTTCCATTCCGTAGACTAAAGAGAAAGGAGTTACCCCTGTCGAAGTGCGTACTGAAGTGCGATAACCATGAAGAGCAAATGGTAACATCTCATGCCAGTCTTTGTATGTTACTGTCATCTTTTGTATAATCTTCTTAATATTCTTATTAGCAGCTTCTACAGCGCCATTCATCTTTGGCCGGTACTAAGAAGAGTTATGGTGTTTTATTTTGAACTGCGTGCATAGCTCAGTAATCATCTTGTTGTTCAAATTAGTACCATTATCAGTGATAACTCTTTCAGGAGAGAGCAGGTTTCTCAAATATATCTTTGATAGGATCCATCTTAGAAATCAATAAAGTGGTATGATTCAACATATACTGCCTTAGTCGGCGAGCAGCCCAAGCCAAAACACAGCAAGTTTTCTCGAGCAGTGAGTATCTTGTTTCACAGTCGGTAAACTTTTTGCTAAGGTAGTATATTGCATGCTCTTTTCGACCAAACTCGTCATGTTGCCCCAACACACACCCCATTGAATTTTCTAACACGGTCAAATACATGATTAGAGGTCTTCCTTCAACTGGTGGCATTAGAATTGGAGGTTCTTGGAGACACTTCTTGATTTTGTCAAAAGCTCCTTGACATTCATCATTCCATATCATCTCTTGATTTTTCCTCAGTAATTTAAAGGTGGGTTTGCAAGTAGCAGTCAAATGGGAGATAAATCGGGCAATGTAATTCAAGCGTCCCAAGAAACCTCTGACTTCTTTCTTGTCTACTTCAGTACCCAGATTTACAATTTCGATTGATTCCTCATGCGGCTGTATGGTCTTTTCTTCTTGCAGTAACAGTTTGGCAAGCTCTCCAGGTACTTCGCAATCTTCCTCACTTCCATCCTCGGCTTGGTAGATCGGATTTTCAAAGCCATAATTAATAGTAGCAGAATTATTATCAACAGGATCCAGAGTGGATATGGATCTGCAATTGGTTATGTTAGTGTGTGTAAGAAAACATAGCTTATTTGAAAGATGACAGGAAAGACAAGGAGCGCAATATTTGAATGCAAAAGGTCCATTGATTTATTGAATATGAATATGCTTATGAAAATGACAAAACCCATGAAAAATGAGTTATTGTGCCCCGGGTATAGACACAATGCCTTAAAAAGATTACAAAATTTGAAACACTAAAATAGCAATAACAATTACTCCTGACTAAAGGAAATCGGGATAGTGTCTTCAGCCTTCCAATTATTGAGTCCGTCACCAATTGTTGGGAAAATCCAGCTATCCAAGTCGCAATCGCTATCAGCATCTTCTACAACATTAATTTTATCTTTGACTATCTTTTCAGAGCTAAACCCCAGACCAAATTTATCAGACTTGTACGGTACATCGATCAGTTGACCCCAGCCAGTACGACCACTATCTTCAACCACGGCTTGAGCATCTTTCAGAGAAATCATAACAGAAGGAGCACGAATAACCTTGAGCACACGGGCAGTTGGCTTAAGGACAGGACTGGTCGGAGGAACTACTTCAAATGACTGAGAAGGAGTCTCAAAGAATTCACCATCCATCTCGACGTATCTGAAGGTATGCACACTATTGACAATATACTCTTCTTCTCCACACACAGTGACGATCTTGCCCTCTATTGGATGTCTTGGCTTTTGATGGAGAGATGAAGCTACAGCACTTGCTCCATGGATCCAAGGGCGTCCCAACAAGCAAGAATAGGCAGGACGAATGTTCATTACGTAAAAGGTAGCGTTGAAGACTTGAGGTCCTATCTTGATAGGGAGAACCACTTCACCCTGGACAACACTCTTCGCACCACCGTAAGCACGCATCATAACGTCACTAGGTTTCAGTTCAATGCTTTTACAATCAAGCTTATCGAGCACAGCTTTCGGTAGCACATTCAAAGAAGAGCCATTGTCGATCAACACATGAGACAGGGTGATCCCCTTACACTCAATGGAGATATGCAGAGCTTTATTGTGATTCTTTCCTGCTGGTGTCAAGCCAGCATCAGAAAAGCCTATGCCATTATCAACAGCCAAGTTAGCAACATAATTTTCTAACTGATCGACAGATGTCTCCTGAGGTACATGAGCGGTCTTCAAAAATTTTATCAACGCATTGGCATGAGATTCAGAAGATAACAACAAGGATAACATCGAAATTTTAGACGGAGTATGCCCCAGTTGTTCTACCACATCAAAATCACTCTTACGGATGATTTTCAGCATTTCTTCCATTTCCTGCTTGGCAACATCTTCGGTAGTAACTTTGACTGGTGTCTTTGACTGAGAAGGATTGATTACTGGTCCCTTTCCTCGAGTTTCAGGGGCGGGAGGTGATATTTCTGGAGAGAAGATCCTTCCACTTCGAGTAATTTTACTAGTCCCAACAATGTCGACGTCATTAGGATTAGCAGAATTATCATCTTGCTTTATGCCGTGGATGTAAACAACACCTCCATAATTCCACGGAATGGCTTTGCTTGAGGAATACGGTATTGGGCCAGGTGCAGTAATAATTAGGGGAGCTACCTTGGGCTCAGCAGTAATCTTCACAGGCACTCTAGTAGCGGTAATCTTCATTGGAACTTTGGACCTAGCAATCACAGATATTTCTTCGATAGGGTTTTCCACCTTAGGAATCTTTTCAAAGAGAATTGTACGATCATCCATCAGTCGTTGAATACCATTCCTCAACTTCAAGCAATCATTGGGTCGGAGCATACAGAGATCTCAATTTTCCGCACAACCTGGAAATAAACCAGCTTGCAATAACTTCTTCTTGATGATCAGGAGAGGAGATGCTAAGTCAGCTACATTAGTAATGTGAGAATTGTCATCCATAGCATTAACAGTCTTGTCATGATTAGGCATAGGAACAGTGATGACATTAGGAGTCTCCGGAGGATCAAATTCAATTTCTCCAGCGTCGATCATATCCTGAATCTTATTCTTCAACAACCAACAATCGTTTGTATCATGCCCGGGGCTATCAGAGTGATATACACACCTGGCATTGATATACACACATGTCTTGTCTGTGTTGGAAGTTTTTAGATGGCGGTACTGCAATCGTAACTGATCCAACAGTATGGTCACGATTTTTCTTGTTATGATGTTATGATGTTATGATGTTATGATGTCATGATGTTATGATGTTATGATGTTATGATGTTATGATGTTATGATGTTATGATGTTATGATGTCAATTAAGCAACAAACACAAATAAGTCACACCACAATTATTCCTAGGTTTTAAGGCTTGTATGAGTTCCATAGGTAAGTACCCTCCCCACTGAAGTTTGGTTGGTTCAACCTGTCCTAGAATAGTAACCGGGTTCTAGAAGGATCTCAAATCATTGACCTTTCCTTAAGTCCACTTCAGTGCAACACCAAGCGGTTGACCAAAATTTCCCTAAAGTCCAATCTCAAAGAGTGTAGTATCGAGTATCAACCAACCCCAGTCGGAACCGAAGTCAGTTATCTCACTACTTTCTAATGGCTAGGATGAGTCAATTAGGGTTCTAAAGGTCTGGTTAATGCTTTGATGACACCACGCAGACGCCAAATTTTTCCTCAAGTAAACATGAGGAACATCAGGACATCCAAAGTGTCACATTAACCGTAGCCATCATTTTAACCATTCCAGTATACGCCGGACAGTCGCGATGATCTCTTGCTACTTACCTAAGGTACACTAGATCCGGGTGTAGGATCTTTCACTCAAGCATGGAATACCCAAACAATCCCTTAAAAGTAAATCAGACAAAGAAACAATTCGAACACATAAGCGATCTTATCTTTAAAGTAACCTCTCTTTTTAAGATTTCCCCAGCAGAGTCGCCAGTTCTGTGATACCGTGAACTGACTTTGTGTTTTTGCTTTGAAAAGCTATGTTGCGGATAGCAAGAGTCGCCATCGACTTTTCTTTTATCCAATAAGGAAAGGCGGAAAAGAACAGGAAAGACCTTGATTAGATTTTGAGTTCGGGAGGTACATTATACAAAGGGAAGGTGTTAGCACCCTTTGTATCCATGGTTATCCATGGGCTCTTAATTGCTTAACTCACTTATGTTTTCCTTGTTTGAGAAAGTGTTTGAGAAATGTGGTGTGTTTAGAAAATATTTTGAAAGGAGAGTTTAACTTTGTAATGATTCTTGTACGAATGTATACAAAGTGTTTATCTCGTTTGATTTTGAAAGATGTTTAGAAAAATATAACTCGACGATGATTCTGGTGCGAATGTATACCAAGTGGTGATTTTCTAAAAGATGTTTTGAAATGTGTGCGGTGTGAAAAGTATTTTAAGCTGTGAGCGAGCATTTAAGAGTTATACCAAGGTCTTTATAGGTATTTCCTATCCTTAGGAGGGTAAAACTGTCCTTACTATTGAGAAGTAAGTAGTATTATCCTTTGGATGTAAAGGGACATCGTGGGATCGTCGATTGGTCATTGAAGGCAACATTTGTATGGATACCTTAGCATTCGAAGGGACGATCATCATTTAATCGTAGGCTACAACGAAGGGTCATCGAGGGACAAAGTCATATATTCGAAGGCAACGTTCGAGGGACAAGGTCTATCTCGTAGGGACATTGACCTTTTGATCGAAGGGACTATGACTTATCTATTTAGGGACGATGATGATTTAATCGAAAGGGTCGTTGCCAAGGGTATCCCCACATTCGCGGGACATGACCGTAATATCGTAAGGCAACAAAAGAGGGATAAGATCACGTATTCGAAGGCAATGTAATTAGCAAAATAATCAGAAGAAATCTCCACGATGATATCCACAAATAAAGTGGAATGCCAAGCAAGTTATCTGTTCAGGAGTCACGGGAGCCCTTACAAAAAACTCAGCAAACATGTTAGAATAACGGGATGGGGTGCAATCAAGAATTACACCGAACAAAAGAATCATAACAATAATAGTATCAGACAAACAGCGTACAAATGCAATAGAAAACATGTCAAACAAATATAGAACAGATCAAAATACAAACAGGAGAAATCAATTACTGTCATGTTCGCTACTTCCTCGCCTAGCGAGGGCCTGGCGAACCCTCGCTACATGTTCGCTTAGCGAGGTGCTAGCGAACGGCTGCGGGTTCTGGGTTCTTCTTTGATAACAGTACGATTTTCAGAAACCCCAAACCCTATGGCATCGATTATAGAAATTACGTGATTGAACATTCAAAGTATGGTTTTACACATTCATGCACATCTAAACCCACATGCAAAACCTAACGATATCCGCCTTTCCAAATTCAATCATAATGCCTCATACATTTAGCAATTTCAAATTGGGCTCATATAGTAGTGGGAATATGGCAAACCTGATTGGAGGGATAGAATGAAATTGAGTTGTGCCGTTGGGTTTGCAGAGCAATCTTAGGGTTTATACCTGATAGGGTTGGTGAAGGTAACCCTTGTGCAGATGAGTTCTCTTCAGGGTATGTGGAGGCTACTCTGAATTAGTTTCTAGGGTTTTTCTCCGTTGTTTTTCTGATCCCCAGGGTTTTCTCTTCTGTTGGTTCGTTCCCCCTTTTTCAAATGAAGTCTTGGAATTTATAGCTGGTTTTGTGTCTTGGTGGGCTCAAACTGAAGGCGATTCAGGCCCAGAATTTTTTGTATATCCGCAAGCTTCGCTAAGCGAATGAGCTAGCGAAGGATTCGCTAGGCGAGCAGCTAGCGAAGGGTTCGCTGGGTGAACACTCAGCGAGTGCTCCAGCGAATACTCCCAGACTTGGATAAAAGTACAGCTAGTACTTACTCGCTAGGTGAGCAGCTAGCGAGCATTCCAGTAGCAAAATCAATAAGGTTCGCTGGCGCGAAGAAGGAAGCGTGGGCTTCGCCTAACGAAGGTTTTGCTCGCCTAGCGAGCATGACCGTTCAGGTCATCTTCTGGATTTGGTGGCCTGTGCGCTGGATCTTTGTTCCTTTGAGATTAATGTTTTGAAAAATGACTAGACCCCATTTGAATATGTTGAAAGTATCATAAAAATTAACAGGCAAATTTTGGGGTATGACAGGTGCAATCAAAGTACATCCATCAAATACTTATTCGAATAAATTAACAAAGGCTATGATAGAATTACTGCTACCATTGTTCCAAGTGAAGATGGAAATCCTGCTGGAGAACAACATATTGATGAAATCAAGCAATGCATTGATTGTAGATATGTATCTCCAAGTGAAGTATCTTGGAGAATTTTCTCATTTCCTAGACATGGAAGGAAACCATCTGTTGAAAGGTTATATTTTCATTGTGAGGGCGAGCTTTTGGTATATTATACTGAAAATGATCGTATTAATATTGTTCTGGAGAAGCCAAGTGTAACGAAATCGATGTTTACAACATAGTTTGTAGCAAACAACAAATATCCAGAGACCAGAGAATTAACACACAACAAATTTGTTTCGAAGTTTGTATATGTAAAGAAAAAAAGAGAATGGAAGCCCCGAAAAAAAGGTCACATGATTGGTAGGCTAATTAGGGTTGCTCTAGTCACCAATGAATTGTATTATCTTCTAATGATGATAACCCATGTCAGAGGTCTGCGCGGTTATGACAATATCAAAACTGTTGACAACGTCAAATATGATACATTTCGTGAAACGTGATTTTCTATGGGGTTTATAAGATATGATAAAGAATTCATTGCAGAAATTACAGAGGCAATCTATTGGGGATCATGTCATTTACCGAGAGTACTTTTTGTCCACAAGTTATTGTCGAGTAGCATGAATATGCCAACATATGTTTGGAAGAAAACATGACGTTTATTGTCTGACGGTATACTCTACGCTCAACAACCACTTGTAAAGAACAAAGGTATGAATGAATGAGTTTAACAGTCTAATTATGCTATTGTGTGTAGACATATTATGAAAATTGTAATCATAGCACAATGTGAAATATTTTACAGGATTGAGTTTATCTCATGAAGAAATTACCAATTTAACATTGATTGAAATTGAAAAACTTCTTCAAAAGAATCATATAAGTTTATCTGACTATCCCGAATTACCTAAACCATTAGGATATGTGCTTGAATAGTTGGGGACCAAGCTGATATATGAGCAACATAACTACGATCCAGCCGAGTAACGCTCTAAGTTCAATCATCTATACCAACATCTCACATGTATTACAAGTTTGACATATGCCTTTAATAATTTCTACTTGTTATTTTTGTTGAGTTTTTATCCAATATTTCAATTTATATTTTTGTATTAATTAAAATAAAAAATATTATATAATACATTGTTATAATAGTATTAAAATAACATTTTCAAAAATATAGATGAACAAAGATATGTGTTAAGATCAATCATCAATGTTGTGGAGAATCAAAGATGTGGTTTTTTTTATATGGATATGGAGGGACCGGAAAGACATATATGTGGCGGACTTTAGCTTCTTACATAAGTTCGTAAAAGCATATTTGCCTGACAGTTGCTTCGTCCAAAATATCATCGATATTACTTCCAGGAGGTCGAATAACACATTCAATGTTCAAAATTCCGATACCAACGCTAGAATCATCTACATGTGGTATAGAACAAAAAAGTGATTATGTCAAGCTTATGAAAATTTCCAAGTTAATCATTTAGGAAGAAGCTCCAATGGCTCATAAATATTTTTTGAAGCATTGGATAAAACACTCAAAGACATTATGACTGGGTCAAAATCTTCAAGCAGAATATCTGGAGGAAAGGTTGTTGTCTCCGGTGGTGATTTATGGAAAATTCTTCCAGTTGTACCACAGAGTGGTCGTTTTGATATAATTTATGTCATTCTAAACTCGTCTTACATATGGTATCATTGCAAGGTTCTAAGGCTTACAAAGAACACGAGACTTTGACAATCCAGTATGAAATCAAGTGATTATGAACTGGAACAATTTTCAAATTGGATATTAAAAGTTGGAGATGGAAAATTGATTGAACCTAATGATGAATATGTAGATATTTCCATACCCACATATTTCTTCATAACTTATTTTGACGACCCGATCCAATCCATAGTTCAACACACATACCCTAACTTTAAACAAAACTACCATAATGAAGATTTCTTGCAGTGTAGAGCAATTTTAGTAGGAACTATTGACACAGTCAATGTTATCAACCAATATGTTTCAGATTGGGTATTGATATCTTTACATGCTTCATACTTTTATATGTATGTACTTATTGTTTACATGTTATATAGTTGTATTAACATTTGTTATTCCACAATGTAGGAGAATAAAAAGAGTATCTCAGCTCGGATACAGTGGACAATTATGACGTAGATGGAAATGAAGCTTTCGACGTTTTACCACAAAGTTATTCAACACACTTATAACCTCAGGTCTTCCTAATCACCGAATTAAATTGAAAATTAGCACATTGATAATGCTTTTCAGAAATATTAATCAGTTAAAGGGACTTTACAATGAAACAAGACTTATTGTTTCAAGATTGGCAAACCATGTCATATAGGAAAAGATTATATCTGGAAAGAATATTGGGGGTTTAATTTATATCCAAAAATGGACATTTCTCCGACACAGTCTCCATGGCCGTTTAAGCTAACCAGAAGACAGATTCCCATTACTGTATTATATGCCATGACAATTAACAAAGCCTATGGTCAATCTTTGGACTATGTTGGATAATATTTGTCACATAATGTTTTTAGCCATGGTCGATTGTATGTTGCAATATCCAGAGTAAAAAGAAAAAAAGGTCTCAAAATACTAATCCACAATAGAGAAAATCAAGCATTGCAGTCCACAACCAGTGTTATTTTGGAAGAAGTTTTTAAAAACGTATAAAGTGTAAGTCACAAAATGCATTTGACCGTGTTAATACATTATTTCACTGTTTATAACGAACATTGTGGTGTGAGTCTTTTACTGTTTAATTTGTATTTATTAACGATTAACATTATTAATTTGGGTGAAAGCATTAAATCATGTTTGTGTTTTATGTTCTTATAGGTCATTCAAGTGGATTTATTTGATTGTGGAACGAAGAAACTCCTACAAATTACATTGGGTTCATTATGAACACATATTCAACCGGATATTTTTCTGAATGGAATTGGAAATTAGCTACAAACTTTGATAAGTTAATAATAATTCAGTCTATTTTAATTTTCATAGTTTGTAATTGGTAGTCTTTTAAAATCAGTGCAGTTTCCTTATTACACAGATCAAACAATCAATTGTTCTTTGGTTGGTAACTCAATGTCGTTTTGTTTAATTATTCTGAATGAGAAATCAAGTTGCAACACCATATATTAATATTTTTATACATATAACAACAACTACTAATAAATAAGTTAATGGCTATTTGCAATGAAATGGACTGAATTATCAATAACTTGATTTAAAAAGGAAGATATCATACAACAGTCTTTCATTCATGATACTTATATTACATAATCGGGAAAGCCAAACATTAACTTAAAGTTGTACTTAAAACGACACAAACCCAACCACAATACACAATTTTCCAAAAACTACTAACATAAACTTTTAGAGTGAAACTAACACAACCATATGACACCATATTCCAAAAAGTACTAACCTAAAATTTTGTATTTATCCAAAAACACAGACAATTTAGTTTAAGCCATCATTCATTTCATCAAAAGTTCGTCCTTTAAGAGTGTCTGACAATCCTCACGTACAACATTTATGGACAGGATCAGTAGTGAAACTGCAGGACATCACCAACCTTAATTTTTTTTGATGTAGCATACTCATACCAACCAGAGGCAAAGTATTTCTCCATATTAGGTTTGTTCTCCATGTTTGGCATGTTGGCCTTCAAAATGTCATAGTCCCAGAATCTCGTGGTTTCTAAGTCCACCAGGTTGAGTTCAGTCTGGTCCACACACAGTTCCCTCCTAACAATGTCAGCTTAAAATGCTACATAATTACAAGATTTTGTCAATTTATAATATGAAGGCCAATAAATCACAAAAAATTAACTATATGTCAAGAGGAAATTATATGAAAGATACTTTGGATTTAGAAATCCCCATGACATTTTTTCCATCCTTTTCTCCCAGTACAAGTTCGATGCTAATTCTGCCACATTCACGCTCTGCTGGACTGGGTTATCATGTACTACATTTACCTGTTGAGCAATGATTTCTACATCGTTATGATGATGTCCTTTCCCAACTACTGCATTCTCTTCGATCCTATTCATTTTAGAAAACATATCAGCAACATCAGATGCATTTGGAGGTTGTGGCTGATTCACCTCCGTGTTTGTCCCACTACTTATTTCCCTGATTTCCTCCATCCTTTTTGAAGATACACTATAAATAGAGGAAGATTGTCATTTCATTGAATCATAGTAGTAAATTTTATGTTAAACAAAAAACAATTGTTCGATATGTGAGTTTTGATCTGTAAAACCTGATAGAGGAAGAAGCCACCGACAGTTTGATTTTCAATGGGGCTTAGGTTGTTGCTTTCACTAACATAATGAGTATACGTTAAGCCTCACTTTTGTATATATGGTGGTTAATTTGATGTGTGTTATGATAGACTCCCCGTGCAGACGAAATGAAAAGGCAAACATTGGAATATGTACCATGTCATTTTGCTTGAGAATATTGAGAAAAAATTAAGCAACTATAGAGAAGATTTATTTTGATACCTGTTATGTTGTACCAAATAGTAAATACTTGGGGAGTCATTCAATTGTAACTCTTTTCCAACATATCATTATATCAAATAAACTCTTTCATTAATCACATCATTTCATAGAAATATGTTTTGTATAATAATCATGACGTGCATTAATCCAATCTTATCGGTGACAAATGCATGCATTAATAAGTTAATGCCATATCCGATTTGCTTCTAATATTTAGATTCTCAATGCAAATATTTATTTCATTTGCCAGAATTTGATGAATCATTTTATTCTTCAATGCATGTTCTTATAGTGTAATATATTAAGCACATCAATTTTTAATCAATTGGATGTATTAAACACTTCAATTTTATATCACTGATATAAATTAACAGTCTCAATTTTTTCACACAGGCTTATTAGAAAATATACACTAGCAAATTCAACCTTATTAGTGAATTTATATCAGCAAAATCAAACTTATACTAATCATTCCATACTGCATAATTTTAATATTATCACAACTGCATAATGTTTTAAACTTTGCATTCTACCTACTGCATTGTCCAGATGACTTAAACTTTGCCAACTGCATAAGGTTACCAAATTATCATACTGCATACTATTTCACTTTTTATATTATGAATATACCACATCTTTGAATTATGAATATATTACTGCATATCTAACTGGGGTAATTGAATATATAAACTCAATAATATATAATATGATATTAAATTTTCTATAATGCATAACAAGAATAATAGCCAAACGCATAACTGAATTACATGCATAAATACTAACTAATACAAATTGTCATACATAAAGTTATACTTTAAGAAAAAAAAGCACCCAAATCATCTGCAAAATAAATTGAAGTACATATCCATAAACGTTTCTATTCACTTGTCTATTGAAAACACACAAAAATAGCAGATCCCAACATGTCAAAAACTACATCCTTTAAAAAACACCAAACCCATCAAGCCCTCTTCAACACATCTTCATCGCATAATTTTTTTCCTGACATCATATTCTTACCATCCTTGCGCCATATACTTCTCATGTTAGACTTATTTTTACGCGTGATCGTGTGAACAATACACTTGAAGGTCTTACCAACTTCAACATCAACTAGTTTTATCTCCTTCTGATTTCGTCAAAGGAATTTCTTAGCTATCATCCTATGAAAGTGCTGTAAAATACGAAAATTGCACAGATCCAAATATTACTAAAATATCAATTTTAACAAAGATAAATAATTTGTACATATACACTTACCAGTACGTTTTTTGCCTTGCTTTTTGCATTGAATATGATGATCTCCCAGACAAAAACAAAGTTACCCATTTCACTTTATTGATGAACTTTAATTGGAACATCATTATTAAGAACTGTTTATCTACTCTTTTTGATACCCAGTACATTACCTCAAACCGATTTGTTACGTGCAACACATGCATTCTTTGTAACCGCTTTTCTTTCCGACCTTTCTTCTTTATATTTTTTGAAACATTGTTAACGAGATTGATGTCATCCTCTAACTTAATATGATTCATAACAATCTTTCCTTTTTTAATGTTCGATTTTTCAAACTCAGTGTTTCTGTCAGCCCCTGCGATTTTGGCAATCGGTTTCATATCATCCTTTCCCTTTTCCATATTTGAAGCTGCAATCTCCACATTTTTTTTGCAGCCACTATGGTGTTGCCAGTCGTTGCAAGCCTTGAATTAACATTTCTATTTTTCTTAACATATTTTTTTGTTGCAAAAGGTTTAACAACTTCCATCACCATGCACTTAATAATTTTCTTAGTTGTTTCCCCACTAAAAAATCGATAATAGTATTATGAAGAATCAATATACCAGATTTACTTGTATATACACAATATATTACAAAAATTTGAAACTAAAAAAACGTTCAAATACTCAAATAGTTGCACGAAGTTATTTGTCACAAGTATAATAAAATTTTACAAACATATTGCGCATTCAATCTATCCATGTTTCATTGCGACATAGACAACGGATACAAAATACAATCTCAAACAATTTACACTTTAACTCATTTCAAGTAAGAAATTTTTACCTCATATCTGACAAACAATCCTCTAATATGTATTCATGAATTGACTTGCTCTGGCCATTTCACTCCCCTGTAAATGATTTATACGGTTGTTGCAAGATAGTAGAAAATATCTCAATGCTTGGAGTAGAAAAGCATAATTTCATGAATTACACATTAATTGTTATAATTTTGAACTTTTAGGATACATATCAAATGGACCGGTGGACCATTCTATATTGAAAAATAATTATATACCATTCATTTCAATTAATAATTTCTTTATAGATAATTTTCATTAATTTAAAACAAATAATGTATTTGATTTTATATTATTTTAATCAATATATTTCAAAATATTTATTTAAATATAAGTAAATATTTATTTACTTACACAACAATCACTATTTTAAACATATTTTTTATTTTAAATTTATTAAACAATTATATAATTTTTATTTATATAATATTTTTGCACTGGTCTTACTAATTAGGAGAATATAGAAGAAGAAGGGTATATGGATAAACATATGTACAGGTGCATTCGCAGTATTTTCAATACTCTAAAAAAAAAAAACCAAAATCATTTTTATATCAGAGCCTGGTTTCGATCCAGGGACCTGTGGGTTATGGGCCCACCACGCTTCCGCTGCGCCACTCTGATGTATTGATGAATGTTTCTAGAATATCATATTTAATAACAAAACGATTATCAGTGAATTGAATTTGGATCCATTTCATTTATGGGTTATAGTACTCGACCCGTTTATTGTCGTTCATAGGGGAAGGTTGTCGTTGGAAGCACTCAACACATTCAACTTTTCAAAACCGCATTTGCAAGAAATCAAAGATATGGATCCAAAATTAACAGAAGTTTCTCAGCTCTTCGATCGATTCAAGGCCGCGTTTCTCCGAAACGACTTCGATTCCAGCTCCAATCTTCTCTCACAGCTTAAGGTAATTCTAACCCTACAAAACCCTAATTTATTTCTTACTCTAATTACAATGCTCCTTCAACATCAATTCACTCGCTTTTTTATAATAGTAATTGTGCGTTTTTGGGTCAGATTTGTTCATGTAGTGTTGTTGTTGGTTTACATAGTTAATTTTTAACCCTAGTGAAAAAATGTATGATGGGTTTTCAGAAACTAGGGTTTACTTTTGAGTGATAGTTATTTGGTTGATATGAATACTTCAATTCATAGTTCTGATTTATATTGACCCAGTTTGGATTTAGATTTAGCTTCTGATTTATTTGGTGCTTAATAATACTTCTAAGCAGCTTGAATTAGGGGTGTTGTTCAGGCAAATCAGAACCAAACCGGAATCCAAACCAAACTATGGTGTTTGGGTTGGACATTTTTTAGTTCGGCAAAAACCGAACCAAACCAATGAAACCCGATGTTAATTGGTGTTGGGCGACAAATTTCCAAAATTCTACCCGCAAGCCCGTCTACCTAAAATAACCATATTAATTCATATAATTTATATCACCATTATCATGAAAACTATTATAAGATATTCAATTTCAAGAAGAAAAAAATGAAATGTAATTTGTGACATTCCCAACCAATATGGAGAAACGAACAAATAATTTTTTTTATATTTTTATGGAAAATTAGTTGATGTAAAATAGATATATATATTTTTAAATATTTTTGCAAATTTGTTTCTAGCGTATCTGATCAATCCAACCCAAACCAACCAGTTGTTTCTTGGTTTGGGTTGGGTTTTGTCAATTTTTTTTTGCATATTCAATCCAAACCAATCCATTTATTTTTGATCGGTTTGGGTATCGGATTTTCTCAAAACCGAACCAAACCGGCCCCGCAAACACCCCCAGCTTGAATTCATAGTTTGATTTAGAGTTTAATGGACATGTACTAAGAGTCGTCTAATAAAAAACCATCAGTTTGCCATGTCATCAAAGTAATTTTAAAATATATGCTTGGTTTGTTGGAATTTACGTCATTGATTGGTTGTCTGAGTAAAATTATAAAATTATTTTACAGTTACGGCACATATCCTATTTCCTCTTGATTTATATTTGTATGTGGAAAAGGTGGTATTGTACTGTAAATGAGAGTTTTTGAAAAAAAATGTGATGCAGAAGTTAATTACAACTTATATGAGAAATTGTTGTTTTAAATTTGACATTTCTTTTTCCAAAACTATTTGTTCAGAATTTTGTCCATTCGGGCTCATAGTCTTTAGTTTAGTACCATAACTTTTGAGCGACATTTTTCACTTGCAGGTTTTACTAACAGGGTTCAGAAGCCTCCCACCCTTGTTTGCAGATACTCCAAATGCAGTTCAGGAGTTAACTATAGCAAGTAATGGTTTTCATTCCAATCAGTTGCTATGTTCTTTTTATTCCCTTTTTCTTTGTTCGTGCTCCTGCATTCTTTTCTAACCCATACTTTTGTAATTTATAAAAGAAGATCCTATTAATCTAATATCATATGAGTGAATCTTAAATTAGTTTGATATTGTAAATCAATTTTAAATAGATTAGCTTGTCTTTGAGTTCTTTGTGATATAAAATGGAATTACTCTTCCATGTTAACTGTCTTGGTTGGAAGTGGATCTTGTTTTGCTCTTCAAACCATGAAGTAATAAGATAGATAACTTTTCTATCTGGCTGTGGTGGACTTACAAGTTTTTATTTCTAAAATTGGAAACTGTTTGTATTTTAAAAACATGATAAGTCATTTTCCATATCCATTATGCAACATAAAATACTAAAACTTTTCTCCCCATGACCGAGTCATATTTATTAGAATGAATAAAGATGATAACTTCTTATAAAATGATAAGGAAACAATTCCTAGCTATGAAATTTTAGTCTCAAATGTGTGTATTTTTTCATGTTTGTTGTTGGAATTTTCAGGGGATATATATGAGCATGCTGTTGTTCTTAGTGTAAAAATCGAGGATCAAGATGCCTTTGAAAGGGATTTCTTCCAGTTGAAACCTTATTATACAGATGCCCGGTAACTGATTCTTTCCCCTTTATTTACAAATGCATAATATAAGTTTCTAATCTCATCAAAACAATAGACATTTCCTGATCTCTTAACATTTACGTTTGAGTATATGCCAAGAAACGTAGGAGTAGTATTGATATCAGAGTGTGGATTCTATTTCCAACTCATCTGCTTTCTTGTTGAACTATTATAACTTATGGAGGTTTTTCATGTATTGCAGTAATCGTCTTCCACAATCTCCTCAGGAGTACCCAATACTTGGTCTCAACCTGTTGAGACTACTTGTGCAAAATAGGATTGCTGAATTCCATACTGAGTTGGAATTACTTTCATCCACTGCTCTAGAGAATCCTTGTATTAAGCATGCTGTGGAGTTGGAGCAATCTTTTATGGAAGGGGCTTACAACCGTGTCTTGAGTGCTAGGCAGACAGTGCCACATGAAACATATGTGTATTTCATGGATCTTCTGGCAAAGACCATCAGGTAAAAGTTGTTATCATTATATCTTACTGGCTACACACCTTGGCTATATGTTATTTTTCATTTTTTTTGCATATCTAGATCAATTTTCTGATCGGTCTGTATTGTTATATATAACATCCAGAGATGAGATAGCAGGATGCAGTGAGAAGGCATATGATTATCTTTCAATTAATGATGCTAAGCAAATGTTGCTGTTTTCCAAAGACCAGGAACTCTTGGAGTATATCAATGAGGTGAGAATTGTCATGGTCCTTAGCATATTTAGTGAGAGCATGAATGGGAAGAGACATTAATCTCGACTAAGCACTGCACAATCTTATCTTATATGTTTCACATTTTCAATATTCATTGCTCTTGTGCTTTTCTTTGATGCACATAAATCTCGTCTAATGATATTGGTTATAAAATTATTATCCACTCATTGCAGGAGCACCCTGAGTGGGAAATTAAGAACGGTTCTGTCTTCTTTCAAAAGGCAAAAGAATCTGCACCTTGCAAAGAAATACCATCTCTGCAACTCATCAACCAAACACTTAGTTATGCTAGGGAGTTGGAGAGGATTGTCTGAAAAGAATTCATGCAAATGGACCTGAGTTTTAAAGTTGTTTACTTCTGATTCATTGTGAAACTAAAAACTTATTTTATCTCTGTATTGTTTCTTGGTGTACCTTTTCCTTTCCTGTGCTAATATTATAAACGTGACTATAACTTCCATTGTTCGGCAAACTTAAATAATTACAATGAACCAACAAAAGTGTATCAGGGAAAATGATAATAAAAAATTCTGCAATTGATGCAACACAACCAATGATAATAGAAGTTTCTACAAATGATAAACGACAATAAAAATTTCTGCAAATGTGACTAATTGTAACATAATATTAATTGTATAAATTTAAATATGATATGGGCTGGTTGAAGGTCCATTAAGAAGAGGCTCATTAATGTTCCAAAGGAGGCCCAACAACCTGTTCTATTTAAGGGTAAATACTCTTGCACGTGTGGTATCCTAAGTATTCATACTTTTCACAATCACTCTACTTCAATTTTGATTTATATCACTAATTTGAGCGTTAGAGTGTTTAATCTTGATGATCCATCTCCCATGATATACTTTGTTAGAAGCTTACAACATCATATTAGGAGTCTAACCTTCTAGTTCAATTATAATTCATGTTTCGATCTGGAACGATGGCATCTTCTGTAAGAATATGCATTTGATTATTACGAATTTTCATGATCAAGCCTCCAGTTCGCTATGACGTGCGAATTCCTTTGTGTCTTTCGCTTTGACGTCCCTCCCAATTCTTGGCGTCGATGAAGCCAAGAGGAATTGTCACGCAAAAAGAAGTTTATGCAGTCAAACTTATGTCGATATGCGCAAATGAGACAAGAAATCGGATCAGGGATTGTGGGGCCACAAGGGGACCAACAAAACCCTTAATAAGAAATCATCAAAATCGTGACTTTGGCGACGATGGAGATCTTAACAATTTGATACACCTGGGGATCGTCGGACACACAAGAACGCATCGTATAAAGTAGGTCAAATGAAGGATTCAAGATAAATACTTTAAGAAAGGCACTTGGATTCAGAAACATCTTTATATCCCTCTGATATAACTAATGTTGTGATATACCAAAATGCTACGAGTTATCATATTTCTTTAGAAAAACAAGGTCGAAGAAATAAGTGTTTGTGTCGAAGCTGATGCACCATCCTTAGGAGCTAGCCACTCCAAGGGCGTAGGCGGTGGAGCCAAGAGACGTCTACCTCGAGCTAGGCTCAAACTTGGAAGTAGGGAAGTGGGTTCCATTATTGGTCAGGGATGGTTTTCAGTGAAGTTAGAGAATTACACCAATTCCCGACTAAAAGGATGGATAAAACTAATGCCAACTCCTGATTAACAGGACATGTGAGAACTACGTCAGCTCCCAACTAAATGGATGGGTAATACAAACTTCCGAAAAACAGGCGAGTGAGAATTACGCCAACTCTTGATAGTTGAGACGATTAATGATAATGTGCCTAAAGTTCACGCTAACTTCTAACAAAATAGAGAGGAAACACAAAACAAATCTAGCTTATACAACGTTAAGCTCGAGGGCGAACAATTTTGTAAATGAAGAAAGCAAATTCTAGGAAGCCAGGTCATTTAAAGCAACCTTGTAGTGGGTAAGAAGTTTAAATAATACAAAGAGAGAAATTCTTACAAGATTCGAAAAGGTAACAACAACACGTATGTTGGATCAACATGAAATGTTACGAAACAATAACCTTTTTGGGATCCTCACCATCCACTACAATGGCCCTACCGTGAACCATTTTCTCCAGATCCAACTCCGACCGAGGAACCAGATATCCGGACTCAACACTTCCACATGATTGACAACATCCTTAGAAGTGCCAAAGACGACTTAAAACCCCTCATCCATTACCTTGTTGGCCCTCTCTTGCATTATATTCAATATCTCGACATGAATCCACCGCTCCTTAGCATGAAAATCCTTGTCTTTCCTCAAAGCCCTTTTCAGCTGCAACTAGATAAGAAGCCAACACCGTCGAAGTAACCTTTGCTTCCTCAATGGTTTTGTCTTTGGCCTCCATAGATGTCTGCAACTAAGACCTCTGGACAACCATGACAGAGGTTGTGCCATGGGTGGCCACTTCCTTCTGTATACCAGACATCTTATCCACTTCTTTTTGAAGCTCAAAGATCTTCTCCTGCAACTGCGATCGGTCGTGGACATCTATGTCATACTTACCTTTCTAGAGGTCTTTCTTCTTAGAGGGATTACCTAGAGTAAGTACATCACCTCAACTCGCAACCTCCATAGGCATGAAAGAAACACTTCAAAACATGTGGAAGGCAACCTCCAAAGTCAACTCCATTTTTCGGCGTTAGCGAGATTCTTAAGGAACGTGAGATATCCCTCAAGCACACAAACTCACGCCTCTTATAAGGTGCGGGGTATTGGAGGCTAGAAGACGCCAAGAAACTTGAAATGAGTAGGTGGAACCATAACAACAACAATTTCGGCGAAACATTAGAAGGCTTGAACCTTTTACTATAACCCTCCGAGAACATTCAAATTGCGCCATCTTTTATCATTATCAGTCAGAATTTGGCCTTCCAATCCTTTGTCCGGCTCTATAGAAGAAGTTAGACTTTGACCAAGAGGGATCGAGGAAAAATGGGTGACAGATAGATCATAAACATCGCCCAAAAATCTCTCAAATTGTTCCTTTACAAAACTAGTAGTGGAAGAAGCAAAAGGGGGAGGTAGCCACTCCGACCCTCTACCGCACTTTCTATCGATTAAAGAGATTTCTCACCGCAACCATACCTCCAAAAGCCATCGTATATGCAAAACAGAAAACCAAGAAGCCAACATAAATTAATTAGAGGATTCCAGAAATAAAACAGAGCCATGTCAATTTATCTCCTCGCCAAAAAGTTATATTCTCTTGTTAACGTTAACAACACCTAATATAACTAAAGTACCAATGAACCACTTCTTTTGCATTAAAGGGCGACATTTGAAGGACCCACCCCTTATTCGTAGCCAAAATTTTTCCAGGAAGCTTGAAAATTATCCCTCATTAATATCTCTTTCATGGTCAAAGTTTTTATGAAAAACAACATAAGTACTAGGCCCTCAGTAGAAGTGAGGCCAAGCCCAATTTTTTCAAATTTGGTCACCACATGTAGCTTTTTTCTCCTTGGAGAAATCAAACATCTCAAACTCATTTTCACAGACCCTACAGAAAACGGGTGAACCTTGGGGTCCGGGGACATACTAGAAAAAATCGATCCTTGAAATTCCTCTAGTTTTTAGAAAATCAGCAAATTGCCTAACCTTTCTTGCTGTAATAAAATAAACCTCGAATTTTGCGATTTGATATCAATTGTTATTTGGAAAAAGGTGCTATGATGATGGATATACGTTGGGTGTCGTTGCGTTGCAGATCTCATTGATGGCGGTCAATCGAGGTGGAACAGAATCGAAAGATCTAATAAAGCTCTTAATTGCGGTGTTGAAGGGATTATCTCATACTCTCGATGGTTATGGTATATATCTGGCTTTGGATCGAGGACAATGTGTGAATGAAATTTTGCGGGAATTATGAGACAATTCCTACAGACGACGCCATTGTTCCTTACTGGAATTAGAATTAATATTGATTGGTGATTGATGACCCTAAATTGGTGGCGCTGATCTCCAGTGCGGTGGTGCGGGGTGGACTTGCAAGGTTAACACTCCAACGTTCAAGTCAATTGATAGTCAATGATGAGTATAATATAAAATGGAGATAAAAAAAATGTACATTAAATCTCACGTCTACTGATCATACATATTGAATAATTTCGATTGAGTCTATTTCTGATTAGAGGTCTGCTTTCAACCTTTGGCTGACACATAACATTTTCTTTCCTTATAAATAGAATAAAAATAAAATAATAATAACTATGATCCGTTTGTTTCAGTTTTTTTAAATAATTTTTATAATGATACATTTTTGTTTAAAAAATTAACATTTTAAAAAAATTAAATAGAGAATTGTTTAAATAGATAATTTAAGTATCTTATATTTTACTATAATTTTTTTAAAAAAAAATAGCTTAAATTCGAAGTTGTTTTAAAAAAAAATCATAAATATATATTTTTTGAAAAAAAATATAATTTTAAATATATTTCAAAATTCAATAATGTTTATTAATTTATAAAAAAAAATCATTTTTTTTAAATATTAAACTTTTTTTTATAAAAATCATTTTTTAAAATAAAAAAACTTTTTTTTAAAAAGTAAACAGAATTTATCAATAAAGAAGAACGAGATATTTTGGTGAGGCTCATGCCACCAAAACATAGACTATTCTGACTCGGTATAAAATGAAGCAAGACACGTGACACAGACGCATCTTATCGAACCTACTTCATCTCTAGCTAGGGTTTCTTCTTCTCCTCCTTTTCGCTCTTCTTTCTTCAATCCAATTCCAATGGCCGACGAATCCCAATACGACACCACTCCACCCTCCCTCAAACGCAAGTACGATGAACAACCTCCTCACTCTAGACCCACCGGTTTCTCCGACGGACCTCCTCCTCCTTCCTACAACAACGTCCCTCCCCCCGCCACCACCGAGGTCGAACTCATGAAACAACGCGCCCAAGAAGTTGCCGCTCGTCTCCTCAGCGGCTCCGATATCGCTAAGCGTACCAAATTCGATGTCGTTACTCCCACCCCTTACGAATCCACCGGTTAGGGTTTCACCAATTTCTCAATCAATTCTTTCAATTTTTAACATTATTTTGGTTTAATTAAGTTATTTAATTATATTTAATTATATACAGTTAATTAAGTTGTTTATGTGTTTTTCTTCGATTCAGATTTTAAGAATCAATATTCAGCTCCTTCGAGTATTCCTTCGTATACACATCAAGGTTCAAGCAAGAAGATTGAAATCCCTAATGGGAGGGTTGGTGTCATCATTGGAAAAGGTGGAGAAACCATCAAGTACCTTCAATTACAATCTGGTGCAAAAATCCAAGTCACTCGTGATATGGATGCTGACCCTAATTCTCCAAATAGATTGGTGGAGCTTACGGGAACTTCTGATGCTATTGCTACTGCTGAGAAACTAATCAATGAAGTTCTTGCTGAGGTGCTATTTTCTTTCCACACACTTTTGGTAATTTGATAAGACATAATTTGGTGTGTGAAAGTTCTTTAATGTGATGAAGTTTCTTTTGGGAATTGTGGTGTTTTTAACAGGCTGAATCTGGAGGTAATGGCCTTGTTACTCGGAGAATGACTGGACAAGGAGGCGCTGATGAATTTTCGATGAAGATCCCTAATAACAAGGTAGGTTTATGTTGAGTCGCTTTGGACTTAACTTTGTTCAATTTTGGCTGGAGCTTAATTTTACCGCATCTGCAGGTTGGCCTTATCATTGGTAAAGGTGGAGAAACAATAAAGAGTATGCAAGCTACAACTGGAGCTAGAATTCAGGTTTTCCCTCTTAAGCCATGTTTTCGGTTTGTTGTGCTTCATGTACTGCACACTTATTTATGATCATTGTTGCAGTTATTATTACGATTATTGGTGTTGAGTTTTTTATAACTTCACGATTACTTTTAATATTTGAAGATGTACTGGAATTCCTTTATGTCATTGTTGTTCACAATGTGTTGCATTTGTATGTTCTTTCAGGTGATTCCTCTTCATCTTCCCCCAGGTGACACCTCCACTGAAAGAACATTAAAAATTGAAGGGACCTCTGAACAAATTGATTCTGCAAAACAATTGGTCGATTCAATCCTCAGTGGCGAGGTATGATTTGTACCCTTTGCTATTGTTGGATTTGGCCTTGGTTATAGCTTGTTTAGCTTGCCACATGCCATGTCTAATTTTGCTCTGAAGTTTAATTCTCATGTGCACCGTGTGGTTATTTTATGTGTATAATCAATATGTTAGATGGTTGAATTAGATAAACTAGATATATTTCTGTTTAGAATAATGTCACTTCTTATTGATGCTATAGATGGATGCTATTCTCTTGAGATTGCTGGATGCTAATAAATAAATGTTACTAAAACTCAACTATTTCTGTCTTTCTTGCTATAATTATAATTGTAGGTCTATTATTTTTGTGGTATTTGTTGTTGTTCATGCACTACAGGTGTAATAAAATCACAAATTTTTCTTTAGTAGAGAAAAGTAGAATATGATTTTGACATATCTTGACCTATAATATGTCAATGTAATGTCTATTAAAATTGAGTTTATATTTATGATTTGTAATAGGTTCAGATAACTATGTACTCACATATCCTTTGTTGCTTTATCTAAATCTGATTTAGGGAAACAAGTATCTGTTATATTTAACTATTGATATTGTATTTTGACTTGGTCTTAATTTTATCAAAATTGCTTTGAGTCTCCATTCTTGCTAATGCTCTTCTGTGTCTGTAGTCTCCTATGATGTATGTAATTACATCTGTATACTTCAGTCATTTTCTGTATTCATCAGATTGTTTGGGGGAGGATATTGACTTCTATTTCAGAAATGGGTTAATCTATTTTGTTGTCTAGTGATACCAATCTTTTGAACAGGCTTTTTTTTACTGTTGAAATGCTTTGCCCTGGCCTTGTGCTGAACTTTAAATTTTTAGGGATGCCTAGGTTTCCCATATTATTTTGGCCGATGAGGATACTTGTTGGAATTATAGCCTGTCAAACGTGGTCTTATTAACTGTTGTATCTATTACTGATTTTTTATTGAGACAATTGTAGGGTTAGTTTGTATTGGACCATTAGTGACACCAACATGGAATCCCTTTGTTGGTGTTTCTTCCACATGCGATGGTATGGTTCTAAATTTTGTTTCGATATTTATATGAGTAGAAAATTATTGATGTCAATATAATACTGTGCTAGGAGAATGAACTGTATATTTATTAATAATATATATTAATGTCTATACATGGTGTCATTTTTCATGTCATTTTTCAAATAGTAGTGTTTTTCCTAGTGTCTTATACCCGACTTGCATTTGGCATAATAGCCTTAACCTTGTCTATTGTGTAATTCTTATCTATTGTGTAATTCTTAACTTTTCCTCCCACATATTATTAGTGTTCTTTTTTCAGTCATGATTGTTTCAACTAACAATTACATATTTGTATTACTTTACACACTGCTTATTGTGCTGATTAGTTCATTGCTGGAATGATCTTTAATATAAACTTCAATAATATTTTGTCCTTGTGTCATATACTACGTTTGGCACCACAACCTGAAACTTCCGTGTTGAATCTCTTATTTTTATCCTATCATTATATCCATTTTTTTTTTCAGTTTGTAGCTGTTAAACTACTACTATTTGTTTGGGTTCTGCTTTTAAATTGTTGGCTACTGTTTTAGTAGTTCAGCATTTTCATATGCACAATATTATTTTGCGATTGGATGTACCACTTCACTCCCGCCCTCGTCTTTATGGTGCTCTGTTATATCTTTCATAGCCTCTTCGCTTAATCTGACTGTCGCTATCTCTAATATTTGTTGAGCTTCTTAAATCCGCACTCTAATTTATTCTTCTCCAACTGTCTTTATCCTTTGATATCCCCCCTTAGCTCATATTGTTGTTGGTTATTCTGGCTTCCGTCTGATGGTTCCAGTAAAGGTTTGTTCTATTAGATTGACCCAAGTTTGGGAGAGGAACATTTTCTATTAACTTGTAGCAAAGATTTGTGAAGTTAATTATCTTGACATTTTATATTTTGGAGTCATGATATATATGTAAGTCCCTAAATATAGATTGTTGAGTTAATGAGAATGATTATAATATCGTTGTTGAGATACAATATAGTGGTTTGCCTTGAGGCAATGAATATCATATGCTTGTCTACTTCTGTGGTTTGTGCTTTCCTTTTGTACCCATTCATTTCGAATAGGGAAAGGGTGTGCTTCTGCTGGAGTAACTCAGTTGTGTCTCGAACTGGTACGGTATGTTGGCCTTTATACCCCCTTTCTAATCCAATATGGTATCTGATAATGTAGCATACCCTTCATATTTTATTTATATGATGATTTATAAGTGATGTATGTTTTGATTGTCTTATGTTTGTGCATCCATTGTTGTATTTTAATACCATATCTTGGGTGAGTGCACTTGTTTTTATTTGCGGTTACAATTTTTACTTTTGCAGAATCGACTTAGAAATCCATCAATGTCTGGTGGTTACTCTCAGCAAGGTTACCAAGCTCGGCCGCCCTCTAGCTGGGCTCCACCAGCTGCACCTATGCAACAATCTGGTTATGGCTATGGGCAACCTGGAGCATACTCTGGTCCATCACCTCAGTACAATATGCCTCAGCAGCCATATGCTGGTTATCCCCATTCATCTGGTGGATATTCTACCAACTGGGACCAGTCCACTGCAACTACCCAGCAGCCGTCTCATGCTGGGTATGATTATTATAATCAACAGTCTCAGCAACAGCAGAATCCTGGGGGTCCTGCAGCTCCAGCTGATGGAACTGCTTACAATTACAGTCAACCACCTTCCTCGGGTTATAACCAACCTGGACAGGGCTATGCTCAGGATGGTTATGGTGCATATCAACAACCACCACAATCAGGGTATGGTCAGCCACCATATGATCAGCAGCAAGGTTATGGCTCAGCCCCAAGCTATGGTTCAGCACAAGAAGGCCAAACTGCCAATTATGGCTCTCAAGGAGATTCATCACAAGTTCCTCCTGTCCAACCTTCCCAGCAAGGTTATGGTAGCAACCAACAGCCTAGCCCAAATGCTGCAAACTATGGACAACAAGGTACTGCTCAGCCAGGTTATGGGGTGCCACCAACCTCCCAAGCAGCTTATGGCAATCAACCTCAAGCGCAGTCTGGTTATGGACCCCCTCAACCTCAGAAGCCAAGTAGCACTCCGCCTGCATATGGACAATCACAGTCACCTAACGCAGCTGGAGGTTATGGTCAACCAGGTTACCCCCCTTCACAGCCTCCACCTGCATATTCCCAACCAGAAACAGGCTCTCAAAGAGCACCATCATCTGGTTATGGCGGTGCTGTTCAGTCAGGGTATGGTCCTCCATCATATGGTGCTCCAGCAGGCAGTCAAACCGGTTATGGTCAGGCCTATGGTGCTGGTTATCCTCAGGCCCCAGCATATTCTGCTGATGCTAATGCTGGTGGGAATGCTCGTGGGGGTAGCTATGATGGAGCACCTGCACAGGCAGCTCAGCAGACTAGTGTTGCCAAGTCACCTAAGAGCTGATATCGTAGTTTGTTTATTATGGATTACTGTATTTTCTTCTGTTTTTATTGTATGTCTACCTAGCTTTGCATCCATGACATTGAAGCATTTCTATGGTTTAAAGTAGTTATATTTTTCTTTTTATTGAGTTTTCATGTACACACTTCTGAAGTGTTGGAGCTACTTCAAAAGCAAAATTGGAGAACTGTGATAGTGCCAAGGAGCTTTTCTTCTATTGGTTTTATGTGAACAGTTGGTATTTCGGAACCTGACACTCGAACTGTATTTCTGGGCAACTGAGAGATCAATATGATCCTGTTTTGATGTATTAAGCTAAGCAAAATGTAATTTCAATTTGAATTATAAATGACTTGGTAAATCGCATTGAGTATTTTTATTATAAATGACTAATTTAAATTTCAAAATAGAAATAGTCCTAACTTCAACTGACTGGATGGAAGACCGTTTACTGATTAGGAAGTACGTGAATAAGAAAAGGTGACAACACGCTAGGGTGAAATGGTCAAGTTATGTAAGAAAATATTTACATTGATTTTTTTTTGTTTAGATCATATTTGGTTTTATAAAATTTAGTTCGGCCTATCCTCCTTTCCAAAAATTGAAAATTTGATTCCAATTTAAGAAACATCAATCATTTTGAGTGCCAACAAAGTCATTACAACAAAATCATTCTACTGTGTGATAAGTTGGGACACAAGCCAGTTACCCTTGAGTTAAAAAAAATATATAAAAAATTTGTTTGAACAATTTGTTTCTCAAAATTATTTCTAAAAACATTTTTAAAATTAAGTGTTAGAAAATCTAAAAAATTGAAACTATCAAAATATCTTTTGATTTTTAATTTTCAGTTTTATTTTTCAATTGTCAAATGAGATAAGCTTAAAAAAATACGGTTTTATTAATCGTATTATAGTAATTACTTGTAATATTTCTCAATATATTATTAGTCTTCATCTATTGTGAATTATATTACCTTTTGATTATCAATGGTTAGGGGCTGCAAAACATTGAAGAAATATTCAAATATTAAGACAAGTAGACAAAAAGATTCAAGTCTTAAAGGCGGGTTAAATCCAAATTGGATGGACAGATTTATTTCGACCACGTCCGAGTTAAACCCAAATTTGATGAGTGAATTCATTGGACAAATGGATTATCTACCATCAAATTTAGAACAATCATATTAGGTTTGAAAACATGATAAATTTGTTGAGAGAATCATAACTCGTCCAACGAATTCACGGAAGTTCAAAAAAGATTTTAATGGTTGATTTTGTTTTAAAAAACCTAGAAGATCAGTTCATTGGGCGAATCAAAACTCTCCCAACTAATGTAGATAAGTTCACAAATCTATACGTATGGGCCTTGAAATTGTATTGGGATATATAGTTTTAATTTAATTTTTATATTTCTGTTAAACTCTAAGTGAAAAAGATATAAAGTGTTTGCACATCGAAAGCATGTCGAAGTAGAGCAGTTGAGGACTGAGAAATCTTCCTAATGTGGTATTACTTCTACACAATCCATTTTGCTATCATTGTCATGTGTAGTTAAATTTTCTTTTTTGGAACATTAAGTTGGTTATGTGTATTTGATATGATTATGACATTATGATCCGTTTAGTCAATCAAACATATTTGATATTTACACTTTTGTCAAATGCTTGTTATAATTGTACTATGTCTCTGAAAATATTTGATTCCGAGAGATGCTCTTAGGTTTAGACTAAGAATAAGAATAGTGTTTTATGCATAAAATAACTTAATCATTTATAACACCATTTGAGGATTTATTCATATACTATTGCAATGTAATATCGTCGAATTATTTATTAGGCTGAGAGATCGTCAAACAAATAATACAATTGATATTATTATATTATTTCAGACATGAGTAATATTATTGAGAAACTAGTGATAATATGGATTGATGACTAAAAATATGTATAATTGATCATAGATGTGCATGTAATCAAAATATTTGCAACTTAACTCTAGAACCTCTCTATCAGTATTATTTATGTTATTTTACTTTTTCTTTATTATTTCAAGATCAAAATCAATTTTCAAACAAAATCTTTTTTTCTTAAAATAGTAATATATATATATATATATATATATATATATATATATATATATATATATATATATATATATATATATATATATTTTTTTTTTTTTTTTTTTTTTTTTTTTGTCACAGTCACTACACTTTTATGGTAGTCTCACCATTCTTTGTAAGTACAATAGATAAATTTTAATTTTTGTTGTCACAGTCACTACACTTTTATTATTGCATATACATGTTTCAAAAAAGTGTCATCTATGTTAATCTATTGTTCTAAAGGCGCAAACCCTCTTCCCAGCATAGACAAGCTAATGGACAACTTTGATGGTTACTTAAGATCGTTCACTATACGACTATATGGAGTATTATAAAGAGTTATAGAATCCTAATAGACTAAATAATAAGTACATTTATCGTATCTGTATCTAAGGCTATGTGAAAGCTTTGTTTGTGCGAAACATGGAAAATAATAAATTTATTTCAATATTAAAATTAGAGATCGAAACAATGATTTTCATCTATCAACTTGGCTCATACGAATCACAACACCTAATCATAACGAGAATTATATTTTTGTAGAAAATACTAAATTAGTATAAACATCCACTTTCTTCGGTGTGCTACCGGACTTTAAACCCGCAAACTATCAACTTTTAGTCTAGATACACTTTCGTAATATATAAATCAACTGTTTGAATTCCTAAGTCGGATACCATTTACACCCCTTCAGCGCATAAACGTTATCTCGGTGCTCAAACTTTCATATTGAACCTTAATTTCTTCTTTTAAAAACAGAAATATTAAGACATAAACTTATGCATTCTCTCGATCAATTTTGACCGCTTTCGCATGTTCCTCAGAACCCACCGTTCAAATTCCTACGTCGGATACCATTTTCACCCTTTCGCGGCGTAAACAATATATTTGTGTTTCTACTTTCGTAGCAAACATCTTTTCTTTTGAAAATAAAAATTACCAAACAAAAGCTTCATTCTCTTTATAATTGATATTTACACTATTTGTATAGGGTCTGTCGGTAGGACGGTTCTCATGTTCCATATTTTAAATAAACTACTCAGACAATATAAATAGAAAAACAACACAAACATATAATAATTTCATAATAAAGAGTACAATAAAAAATTGAACTTGAAAATAATGGAAATTGATTTCTAAAATTAAATGTGTTCCGAAGGGAGACTTTTATCCAAACATGCAACAATAGAAACAACTACAAATAATTAAAAAACTCGAAGAAGACTAAATTGCATAAAGCTCAAATTCTGAATTTTAAAGTAAATATAGTGCAAATGTACTTGAATGCGTTTACAATGGATTACATGCCTATTTATAGTGAAATTCGCACTATAAATATCCCAAAAATCGTGTGGAATCGTGGAGAAAATGGGGTTGAGCTGCAACTGAAAATGCAAAATAATCTGGATTGGACTTCATAACGGGCGTCATGGGACATGACGACCTTCTCGTCATGACGTGTAAAGTTGGTATTTTGGGGACAAGATCCATGACGGGCGTTAGGGTGGCTGGCAGTCTGCCCGTCATGGTCTTGAAATCTTTATCTTCTTACTTTGCGTCAGGGTCATGGCAGTCTGCTCCTTTTGGGCCATGAAGGTCTTCATGGTGTCCAACACAAACTCCATTTTCTTATTTTTATTTCCCCCCTTTGTTTCCTTTCGCAACCAGTGTCGATCATTTAATGCATGTAATGCAAATTAAAAATTCAGCTTATGGAAATAAAAGGAACATAAAGTGACACTAAAACTAATAAAATTGAGTGAATTAATACGGTAAAAACGCTTGTCATCAATTTCAAGCTTTGATCCTTCATGAACATGTATTTTGGGTACAACTAAATCCTAATGTACGAGAAAGACTGGAACAAGACAACACTCATGATAAAGCATGCTAACTACAAGTATAATGGCATGCCTTTTGGTTTGAAAATGAAAATGCAACCTACAAGAGAACGATAAATAAGATCTTCAAATAAGAAACTGGGGACATGTTATAGCTACGTATGGAATACATGATAGTAAAACCGAGGGAATTCGATCTACACATAAATCACCTAACGATTGTGTTTAACCATCTACGATACTTCAACATGAGATTGAGCCCCCGAGAAATGCATACTCAAGATCAGTGTCGACAATTTCTTCAAATTCTACCTGAGTGAAAAAGACACTTATGGTTTATTTGAAAGTTGATTTTTGGAGGGTTTTGGAGGAGGAGAAGACTTTCAAGGATTGCGTCTATGTTTTGATATGCTTTGTTGTTTAAAAAACTAAAAAGCAATATGATTTTATATGCTAATGTATTATATTGATTTTTAAAGTTTTTAAAAATATCACACATTTCAAAATATAGACACAATCCTCCAAAGCTTTCCCCTTCAAAGCCCTCCAAAAAATAACATCCTAATAGATCATTAAGAAAATCTCGATGAGTGCATCACTGTCATCAAGATCGAAACTCCCTCCACCAATAGGTTTATCTCCATGTTTTCCTAACACACCTTTCCATTATACAAACATTTAAGGAACAAGGCAAAATTTGAAATGGACACCAGGATGCAGAGAAACCTTCACACAACTAGAGCACACTCTCTATAAGCACTTGTTCTTCTCAAGGCCCATGATCGCGGATGCTATATTCACATACTTGTAAGTTTTAGTAGAGGTGGTTAACACCATCTTTGTGAGAGAGGCATATATGAACTAAAGTGAAATCTACTCCATATCCAAAGCCTCAACATGAACAAAAAATACTATTATAAGATTAAGAAGATTTCCATAGCCTTGATGGTGGCTTAAAGCAAGTTGTGTTGTTACTTCTTAGTCCACTCAATAATGATATGCATTAACCAACTTTGAAACAAGTTCTTCTCAAGTCGGACCTAGCAAGACAAATAATGAAGTGATCCATCAAGATCTTACAATTTGACCTATATTTTGAAGGGATAAAAGCACAAAAGTGTAGATATTTGTTGATTTATTGCGAAGCTCACTCGGGCGACAACTGAACCTAGTACAAAGTGGACCATTTAGCATATGATACTTATAATTTTATCATTAACAACAATAGTGTTGGGACATTTCATCATTTTAAGAAAATCTTTTGTTGATCTTTCAAGCGTCGCATCCAACTTAATTCGATCCTTAGTCTTATAACAATCATGTTGGTTTTACATCATCATTGGACTTTAGCTTAAACTTACAAAACCTTATTTTGTCATGAATATCAATAAATGGAGATATATATTCAATCTCAACCACCCTTCGATTATCTTCGCAATGTAATACATTTTTTATTATGGACTTCATATCCAGTAAAGTGGTACTCCCAGTAACCCTAAAATAAAATGAATGATGCATACCATTAAAGAAAACAAATGAAAGAATTTAATATATTTTTTTTGATATGAATTACCAATAACAATTTAATTATATCCATAAAACATTCAAATCATTGTATACCATACCAAGATGACGTTGAAATCTAAACCATGCCAAGGTGTCGTCACAACCTGGACCATACCAAAGTGTCGTTGCAATCACAACCATAAAAAGCACCAGTGTAATCTTAACCATACTAAAATGTCAATCATCATAAAGTTTAATTATTGGTTTTTATGGATCTACATGTGACCTTGCATGTGTGTGTACTTTAAGTGTCTCCAATGCCTTATACGACATGCAATGGTGTTTCTCATTCTCTTGCATATTCTCTACAACTTTATTTCCAACGATTGAGGGTTGGATGCAAGGAGCAATCAAGTCCCAACTTCAACAAAAACCATCGACAATTGACAAAGGAAACTACAATAAGCTTACCTTGATCTTCACTTATATACGGTGACAAATTAAGTGGGAAGAATGAGGTGTTCAAATTCTCGGACAATGTCATCGATATAACACTATACCTAGATGCAATTGGATAACTCATATATGAAATGTCCATCCATTTCTATAAAACTTGGAATAAGAAGAAATCCTTAAAAAACTCCTAACCTTTGAAACAATATCATAAAACAACTTGGAACAGACATCGCTATTAGTAAATACTTCACTATCTAAATGCTTTTTGATCAAATGACCAAGATCACTCACTCCGCCCGAGCAAATCTCCAACAAAACAAAAACCATAATTTCCATCTTCCACCATATCAAATATATATTTAGTGTCATCATGAAAAAATATAGGAAAGTGTGATAAGTATGTGTGTCTTGCAGACCTAATAGAAGATTACCTTGAGGGTTCTTGAGAAGGTTTCCCTAACAGATCTTTGTGACAATTATCTTGATAATCCTTGTGAAACATAAACATATCCCAATAAGAAGATCACAATGTACATCACCCAATCTCAATCTATTAATCATTATGACATCTCATTTGAATTTGAAATTCACAAGTGATAAGTACATTAAATTTGTACATGGATATATAAGTTTACATACCTTTTTCTTCACCATCCTTTGAGCAATAATATCTAAGATGTTAATGAATTTCACTAAATCTTCACATTCCTCATTTAAGTTCAATTGTGTCCCAAATAATTCTTCAAGAAATTCATGCTCTTAAACATTTATTTTTCGTCAAAATGTATGAATGACATTCAATAGAACATGATTATACTGTACTTGAAAATGTGCAAGTTCACATGCATAAGAGATGCCATGAGTTATTCTAATGTAGCATCCACATGCAACCTTATCAAAACATACTTGTTGTTGGAAATCCCCTAAACCCTATGGATAATTTCAATCAATCTGAACAAGATTGTTATCATCCACATAATAACAATGAAAAGAGAAGAACAATGGAGAAAGAAAGTAAAGAACGGTGAAGAAGAAGAAGAATTAAATTCTACAGAGTTTCTCTCTGCCCACAAACTGTGGAAAACTTCTTATTCACTTTACAACTACAGAATACTGTGAATATAATGTTATGAATACTCTATTCACTTCATTACAAGAATAAGGGTTACTCCCTCTATTTATAGATTTAGGTTAACTTGGACCCCAAGCCAAAGCCCGAAATAGCTAACACTACTAAAATAGGCATAAGTCAAAATCCAGTGTAAAGTAACATGCTTCGACACTTCAACACACTAACACAACACAACACAACATACTAGGTGGTTCGACACTTCCTTGTTCTGTTGAGCAACATGCTTCGACACAAGGAATTACAATTCAACACACCACCTAATACATTGTATCTAAGTTATCTACATTCATTATAGCTCTTAGTCTTCTGAACACTTCTGCCTGCACTCCCTTCGTCATGATGTATGAAATCTGATTCTCAGTTCTGCAGTGTTCCACATTCATCTTCCCATCTGCTACCTGCTCTCAAAGATAACAGAACCTCATCTCGATGTGCTTGCTTCGACCATGTGCTATCGGATTCTTCGCCAGATTGATAGTTGATATGCTGCTGATCTTCATGGTAATTACTCCATAATTCTTCGTTATTATATCTTCAACCAGATTCACCATCCACGTTACTTGACATGCACAAATAAAAGCAATTATGTATTCTACTTCACACGATGATAATGCCACTACTGGCTCTTTTCTCGAACTCCAAGGAACTGGTGCACCACCTAACATAAACACATAACCAACTATGGATTTTCGATCCTCAACATCACTACACCAACTTGAGTCGGTGTATTACACTAATTTGATTTCTTTTCCTTCATCAACTGCAGGAAACAAAATTCCATAATCGAGAGTTCCTTTCAGGTACCTTAGTATCCTCTTCGCCGCTGCTAGATGTGATACCTTTGGCTTCTGCACGAATCTACTCACCATACCTACACTATATGCTAAGTCAGGCCTTGTGTGACAAAGGTATCTAAGTGACCCCATAAGTCTTCTGTATTGGGTTGGGTCGACATCATCTTCATCTGAATCTTTTGATAGTTATAATATGGGCTCAGATGGAGTCGAAGTTTGGTTGTAATCTTGCATCTCAAATATCTTGAGAATTTTGCCTGCATACCTTCTTTCATGCATCATCAAACCTCTACTACTCCTATAGGATTAGATGCCAAGGAAATATGAAATGTCACCCAGATCTGACATTTCGAACTCCTTGTTGAGATCACCTTTGAAGTCTTCGATCTCCTTTTGCCAGATACATGTTATCAACAAGTCATCGACATAGAGACATAGTATAAGAATTCACTATTACTTCTTACATATACTCCATGTCCAGGTTTGCACTTCACAAATTCCTTCTCCCTTAGAAAGCCATTTATCTTCTTGTTCCAAGCTCTTGGAGATTGTTTAAGTCCGTACAGGGCTTTATGCAACATGTACACCTTTCTTTCTTCGCCATGTCTCACAAACCCAGTTGAATGTGCAACATAAACTTATTTTTTAAGGGGCCACTCAGGAATGCACATTTCAAATCCATCTGGCACATCTGCAAGTTGTTTATGTTTGCTAGACCAACAATCAACCTGATTGTTTCGATCCTAGCAACAGATGCAAAAACTTCATCGAAGTCGATTCCTTTTTTTTGAAGAAATTCTTTTGCCACAAGTCTCGCCTTGTGTCACTTCTCCTATGGGATTCAACTTCACCTTGTATACCCACTTCACATCAATTTCCTTCTTGTCTTGGGGCAATTCCATAAGTGACCAAGTGTTGTTGACTTCGACTAACTTCAGCTCTTCGTCCATTGCTTTCATCCACTTCGAATCTTTCAATGCCTCGACTGCATTGACGGGTTCTACATGTGCATAGAAAGCATAACGTATCGGCTCACCTTCTTCAATGACCACATCATATGATGTAATCACACATTCTTGCAACCTTGTAGGCATGTGTCTTATTCTTTGAGGACTGCTTGGGCCTGCTTCACCTCTGACTTCTTCCTGTCGAACTTCTCTTTCGACTTCACTAGCTGGTTCATCATAAAAGATTCTCATTAAAAATCTTTCTTGACATTCTCAGTCCAATCCCACTCCTTAAGCTCATCTATGACCACATCCTTACTGATCACCACTTGCTTATTCACTGGGTCGAATAACTTGTATCCTTCAGTCGAATGATATCCTAGTACCAGGATCATCTGATTCAACTTGTCATCAAGTTTTCTTCTCAACTGATCTGGCACATGTCTACGTGCTATAGATCCAAACACCTTCAGATGACTCGAAATAGGCTTGACACTAGACCAACATTCTTCTGGCGTGATTCCTTTTAGCTTCTTTGTCGGGCATCTGTTCAGGATATATGTCTCAGTCGACACAATTTCGCCCCATAATTCTTTGGGTAAATGCTTGCCTTTTAACATACTTCTAACCTTATTCATAATGGTTCTATTCTTCCTTTCTGCGGCTCCATTCTGCTGTGAAGTGTAGGGTGGCACCACCTCATGCACAATCCATTCTTTCACACATAATGCACCAAAGTCTTTCGACACATATTATCCACCTGTTGGTGTAAGCCCTAGAGGCCAATATTTTTGGTACTTGTATCGAATTATTTATTAATAATAAAAGGCATTTTCTTTTTTATGGTTGATTAATAAAGTCCCTGGAATAGATAGTCCGTTTAATGTATTAAGTGTGACTTAATCATGAGAACACATTGAACATAAGGACACTATTCTTAAAGTATCCGTAGTCGAGCTTTAGTGTGAAGTGGGATAACATTAAAGCATTAAGACTATTATGTTTGTAGACTGATGATCACATCTCATGGATCATGGATAAAGAGTTATCAAGTCTTAAACATAGGTATGAATATTAGGAGTAATATTTATACCGGATTGACCCGCTATGAGAATACTATATAGAAAGTTATGCAAAGTGTCATAAGTTATTCTCATGGTGATAATAGTGTATACCACTCTTCGACCTGAAACCACTATGGATCCTAGATGTAGAGTCGAGTGCTTTATTGCTGATCCAACGTTGTCCGTAACTGGATAACCATAAAGACAGTTGATGGGTACTCCACAAAGCATGCTGAGGGACATGAGTGTCCTAGATGGAATTTGCCAATCCTGCGTAACAGGATAAATGTCTATGGGCCCAATATTGAACTGCACAAGGGTGACACGGTTTATACCTTGTGTTCAATATAGACATAAGGGCAAAAGGGTAATTATACATATAATTATTATCACAGGAGGTTTTGTCAGATCACATGACATTTTCGTGACTTGGGTAGCAGTGATGTGTTGCTAGATACCGCTCACTGTTTATTATGTTAAATGTGTGATTTAATATAATTGTCAACGTCGCGAAAACCTATAGGGTCACACACAAAGGACGGATTGATGAGAGATAGAATAATTAAGGAACATCGTAAGGTACGGTGTACTTAAGTAGAATACGAAATATGGTAAGGTACCAAATACTTAAGTGATTTTGGCATATTATGAGATATGGGCCAAAATGCACATAAGTGGGCTTTTTTGGCTTGAAGCCCACACAAGTGGTTCTATAAATAGAACCCCTTGGGTAGAAGCACAGTAACTCACTGAGACAGAAAACACAACTGAAGAGTTGGAATTTCGTATCTCTCTCTCACTCAAAGCCTTCATTCATAATAGCTAGCACTGTGATTGAAGGAATCCGTTCGTGTGGACTGAGTAAAGACGTTGTCATCGTTCAACGTTCGTGATCGCCTCGTGGATCTGTATCAAAGGTTTTGATCATTATCAGAGATCTGCACCAAAGGTTTGAATCGCCACAAGAGGTAATGATTCTATCACTGATCATGCCCATTCGTAAGGATCACTAAATGGAGAAAATTTTAAATTCCGCTGTGCCTTGGATGGAAATTCTCCTTCACCACCACCATCAGTCCTTAAAATCTTGATCTTTCGACTGTTCTGTCTTTAGACCATAGATTTAAACTTGGCAAATACCTCGATTACTTCACTTTTATTCTTGATCAAGTAAGACCATAGTTTTTGAGTAAAATCATCTATGAATGTAACAAAGTATTTGCTACCTCCAATCAAAACCACCTGGAGAGGACCATATACATCAGAGTATATGACTTCAAGAATTTCCTTCGACCTACTTCCTGCATCCTTACTGAAGTTGTTCTTATGCTGCTTCGCATGTACACATTCTTCACACATTTTATTTGGAATGTCAATTTCTAGTAATCGTGAAACCATATTTCTTCTCTTCAAATCTCTGATGTCTTTGAAATTGAGATGACCAAGTCTATAATGCCATATCCATTCATTTGTGTTGGCTGCTGTTGCAAGGCACTTATACTCCTTCATATTTGGTTCAATCTTGAAGGTTCTATAATGCCATATCCATTCATTTGTGTTGTCTTTGATCGAAACCTTATAGTTATTTTCGACTAAATGCCCTATGCTGAGTAAATTACTCTTCATGCTTGGTATGTACAACACATTTAAAATTACTGACCTCTTGCCATATTTCCTCATAATCAGAACATCACCAACACCTTCAGCTACTAGGGTGTTGTCATTTGCAAATTTCATCATGTTCTACATTAAGAGCTTTATGTTGACAAACCAATTTTTCCTTCCAGACATGTGTGATGAGCATCATGAGTCCAAGTTCCACTGGTCCTTGAATCTCTCTTCATCTCTTATTGTAACCATCAACAACATCTCTTATTCTTCATGTTTCGCTAACTTTGCATAAGTTTCTTGATTCTTCTGCTTTTCTGGACAATCACTAGAATAGTGACCATACTTCTGACAATTGTAACACTGAATGTGACTCTTGTATGACTTTTGACAACTACGTATTTGGTTGCCTTGGTTCCAAGGTTTTCTCTAATTCGAACAGTTTCCTTCTTGCTGATTCCGACCAGTCAAATTATTGTAGCCTCCTCTGCCTTTGTTTTCATTCCAGCTTCCTTTGCCTTTTCTTTCTTTTGTTGATTGAGCCTGCAAAGCCATATCACTCTTCGACTTTCCTGCAGCTCTTTCAGCCATTCTTTGTTCATGAGAGTTAAGCGTCCCTTGAAGCTTTTTCTTTGTTAGTTTTGACAAATCCTTTGACTCTTCTATGACTACTACCACGTGGTCGAACTTTGGTGCCAACGACCTCAAGATTTTTCCAACAACATATCTTGATGTCAACACTTCTCCACATACCTTCATTTGATTAACTAATTTTGTAACCTTGGTGAAAAAATCAATTATGCTTTCATTGTATTCCATCTGAAGCAATTCATACATTCTTTTGTGAGTTTGTAACCTCACCTCTTTCGCCTTCTCCGCGTCTCCAAACAATTTCTATAGAAATTCCCATGCTTCTTTCGTTGACTCTGCATCACTAACCTTTTCAAAGTTATTTGCATCAACACATTGATGGATTATAAAGAGAGCTTTATAATCTTTCTTCTCCAATTCTTTATGTGCATCCTTTTCTTAATTTGTCGCGTCTTCGACATGCGTTGCTACTCCTTCCTTCACAAGATCCCAAAGGTCTTGATAACATAACATAACTTTTATCTGCTTGCACCAATTCTCATAATTGTTGTTCTTGAGAATCAAAAGATTTGCTGGAAAATTTTCGTTTGGATGATTCATTGCCATGGTGATTTTCTTCCCACGAACCGTTTAAATCAGAGCTCTTAATACCAGATGTTGGAAATCCCTAAAACCTATGGAAAATTTCAATCAATCTTGATGAATAAGATTGTTATCACCCACATAATAACAATGAAAAGAGAAGAACAATGGATAAAGAAAGAAAGTAAAGAACGGCGAAGGAGAAGAAAAATTAAATTCTAGAGAGTCTCTCTCTGTCCATAAACAGTGGAAAACTTCTTATTCACTTTGCAACTGCAAAATACTGTGAATACAATATTATGAATACTCTATTCACTTCATTACAAGAATAAGGGTTACTCCCTCTATTTATAGATTTAAGTTAACTTGGACCTCAAGCCAAAACCCAAAACTATTAAAAGTCCAAACTATAAAAGCCCAAAATAGCTAACACTACTAAAATATGCATAAGTGGAAATCCTGTGTGAAGAAATATGCTTCGACACTTTGACACACTAACACAATTCAACATACTAGGTAGTTCGACACTTCCTTATTCTGTCGAGCAACATACTTCGACACAAGAAATTACAATTCAACACTTGCTTCACTATTGCAAACTCTTTTTCAATGTGGTGTTTGCATCCTTTTCACACGAAACCATGTAATCTAGCATAAAAATGAGTATTATGTTATGATAAAGTATCATGATAGCTTTTCTATTTTTTTTTCTCTAAGACTTTTTAATTTTTAAAAACATGCTTTTCATTTATGTTAGAATTATAGTCTTTAATCCATGTTGGCAAACTATTCAACTTCTAATCAACAAACAAATTTTTAAAAAAATGGCAATGTCACATGCCACATTTTCGAGATTTACCATATCATTTTCAAAATTAAATTTGACATTCTTACATATTTCTAAATTGTCCATGGACAAATTTGAGTAAAAAATACGAACAAAATTTTTGATAATTCATTTTTAAATTCTTGGTATGAAATTTTTTATCAGTATTTTTGAAAATAAAATTTATACTATTGGAAATTTTGAAAATTGCTATAATTTTTTTTTTTGATATTTATTTTTGAAAATTCTGATATTTCTTCAATTTTCCCCAAAAATCTTTGATTTTTTATTATAAAGTTATGGTATTTTTTCAAAAGTTTTGGTAAACGCAATAGAAAATCTCAATTTTTTAAAATAAAAACATAAAGATAATAGGAGCCGCTTTGTAAGAATATCAAATTTAGTCGATGGTTACAAGTTAGATCCTCCACTTACTTATTAATGAGATAACAAAAGACATGAAATTTTACTTCATACCCATACACTTAGACTAATGCCCCAACAATTTTTAAAAGTTACTAATTTTATCCTTAATTGTTTTTAACCAATTTACCATTTCATTTTTAACCATTGAGTTGATACTTCCGAAAACTACACATTCCACCCTCGTACCGGAACTCCTGGAAAAAGACATCCGATATGTATTTTTTTCAAACCGGAGGACTTTGAAAAAGACATCCGGAACACTGCAAACAGTAAACCGGAAGACTTACGTAAATACTTTCGGTTCTTTTTGAAAGAAAAAAATGTTCTGGAACACTTATTGTATGTGTTACGGTTAACAAAGTGACATAAACCGAAACTCTTCCTTGAAGACTTCCGATATTATATTTCTGTATTCCGGAACTCTTCTTTGAAGTCTTCCGGTTTGCATTTTTTTTCTTGACTTTTTTTTATTGTGCAGAAATGGAAAATCTTCCCCAAATATGTGTAAATACTTCTGATGCGTTTTTAACGACTCAAAGATTTGGTACACGAGAAGAGATGATCAAATGGATTAAAGAGGTTAGAATTAATATTTGGTTGTGACAAAGGTGGGAAACACAAGGATAGTGATAGTGGAACCCAAAGTGCATCCAAAGGATGTGGATGTCCATTTAAAATCAGGTCGATTTCGGCGAAAGATGGGTCTGGTTGGAAGATTGATGTAAAATGTGGGGTTCATAATCATGGTTTACCTGATAGATTAGAAGGTCATTCCTTTGTTGGTAGCTTGACCATAGATGAGAAGCAACATGCCGCTGATTTGACAAAGAGACATGTACCACCTAGACACATATTATTTTCCTTGCAAAACCGAGATCCAGAGAATGTCACTCAGATTACGCAAATATACAAGCATAAAAGTATGATAGAAAAAGAGATAAGATGTCCTAGAAGTGAGATGCAACATTTGTTTAAGCTTATTGATGATGCAGACTATGTGTATTGGAGTAGAAAAAAGGATGACTCGGAAGTTGTGAGAGAGATATTTTGGGTCCATCCTGATTCAGTTAAGTTGTTGAATATTTTTTCTATTGTGTTAGTTATGGATAACACCTACAAGATAAACAAATATAGACAACCTTTGTTTGAAATTGTTGGCATGACATTAACCGAGTTGAATTTTGTTGTTGCATTTGCGTATATGGAGTCTGAGCAGACAAAGAATTTTTGCTGGGTATTGAAGAAACTTAAAGAATTGTTTGTGAAGAAAGATTTGTGTCCACAAGTGATTTTGACAAATAGAGATCTTGCTTTGACGAAAGCAATTGAAATTGTGTTTTCCAGATCGATTAATTTGCTATGTAGAGTTCACATTAACAAAAACGTTGGTGCAAAATGCAAACAATATGTGGTGAATGACCTGCAAAAGACGATAGACACATTATGGATGGAAGTTGTTTAGGATAGTGATGAGGTTGAGTATAGTCAACGGTTGCATCAACTTGAGCCGACATATGTTGATTATAGTGGATTTATTAATTATGTGAAAGACACATGGTTGACTCCACATAGACAGAGATTTGTTGGAGCATGGATTAATCGAGTGCTACATTTGGGTAACACGATGACTAATCGACATGTGTTATAATTTTTTCTATGTATTTTTTTTATATGTGATATTTTTAATATTTTCAATATGTTATTTTTAGGGTTGAATCTGCTCATTGGAAGTTAAAGCAAATGTTAGGAAATAGTATATGTGACATGGTCAAATGTTGGGAAGCTATGAATAACAACTTGAGGTTACAACTGGGAAAAATTAGAGATTCTTTTCAAAAAATGTTGGGAAAAGGGAATTAAAGAGTATGGTTTGTGAACTTGTATACCCCATAATGACTCAATTGTGTCCACCACCCGAGAAATTAAAAACCAAAGGAGGAGTGAAGAAGAAAAGGAAAAAAACAGCAAAATATGATGTTTATAGGGACCCTTCGTATCACAAGTATGTTGATAAGACATCTCAATCTTCACAAAGGCAATCTCAACCATCACAGACTTCGAAGAAGTTAAAATTATCAAAGAAGCAACCACAATCAAAGAAACATTTCACTCTTCAATTTCCTAATCATATTAGGTCATACATTGAAGATGTAGTTAATATTGAATCAGATGGTAATTGTGGATTTAGAGTCATTGCATCATTGCATGGATATGGCGAGGATGGTTGGTCAATGGTTCTCCGAGACCTGCGGTTGGAAATAATAGACAAGGATATGTCAAATTTGTATGATAAGTTATTTTGTAATCGGTTGTCAAAAGTGAGAGAATCTTTGATGATAGAATCCTTTGGTTCACAACCACCAGAAAAATGGTTGACTCTACCAGATATGAGTTACTTGATAGCGAATTACTATAATGTTGTACTTGTCTATTTAGGCAATCCGTGCATGACTTTATTTCATATGACAAGTTCACATTCACCAAATGTCTCCATTTATTGCATTGGTTTTGTTAAGCAAAATCATTGGGTTCAAGTGCGTATTTTATTTTATATGGATTACTGCTTTAATTATTTTACTTAATAATACCACTCCAGATAACCATATTCTATTTCAGATGGAGTGGTGGCCAGGGTAGTTGGACGGATCACAACAAGAACACTCTGATGGTAACCAATCCAATCAACATCAATATCAATAGCCATCATACAATCAAGAGGTGGGGATGGAACATACTGCTTGTACCCGAACTGACGTAAGCATCTGTCAGACAAGTATGGAACAATTGTGACACCCCATGTACAAACATAACTCATCAAACTGACGCCATCCTTTATGATCCTCAAATGGACGCCATATGACGTCGACAGGTGTAAGCTCGTCCAAAATATGTCGTAAATCATCCACCTTCATGACTCCTTGCCTATAGGACCATCTCATCGCTCGAGGAAGACCACAATTATCAATTGGTTTCCAATTCTCTCCTCTTTTTCCAACAGTTAGAAAGTACTCGTGAATCCAATACAGTTACAAAATAAAAACATAATAAACAAAATAAATTAAGTTAACATACTTTATAAAATGAATCCAACACTTAATAAACAAAATTAAATTATATACCTGTAGGAGAGTAGGATATCCACCAAGTTGATTGCAACTGAACATGGATGCATCTGTAAGGTATCTGTATAGGATAACCAATGCAGCTGCTCCCCAACTATATCCCGAACATCTATCTAAGTCCGTAAACAGTAAGAGATATCGTGCATTGACAAGTGTAAAGGTCTTGTCGACAAAAATTGTGGAACCCACAAACATCAAGAAATATGCTCTAGTCGCATATGCCCAGCTAGAAGCAACTCTATGTTGTATGAATAAGTCGTATAACCACTCCAATTTATAATAAGAACCCCTGCATCTACGAACATGTGATTGTGCCTCACCATCTGACACTCCTAAGTAGTCAACAACAAGTTCAACAGTAACCTCTTCAATGACATCCTGAGGACTCCATAACACACCCCTGATGGGCAAGTGAAGCAGACATGAGACGTCATCCAAAGTAATTCTCATTTCACCAAACGACATGTCTCTAGGTGCCATCTTTCCACAAATGCAGATACCAGATTTATGTCTATCTTGTTCAAACTAGTTCTATGAAGTGAAGATAACCCAGACCCAGAAACCCAACTCTCCACCTATTGTGGAAGAGCTAGTGGAACCCTCGATGTCAGCTTAAGTCCGTGTCCAGCAACCTTTAACTCTTTCTTCGGACCTCTTTCCTAAAAACAATTAAAACACATATTATAAAACACAATATAAAATATTCAAATATTATTCAATTTCAAATATATGTCGTTTATTTACCTCACCAAACCATAAATGGCGAGAAACATGATGCTCGTACTTTACCAAAAGAGACGTATCGTACGACCCTCTTGGATAGCCAGTTCGCTCTGCTGCAGATGAAGATGCGCCCCGTCCTAAACTGGGGTCTGAAATCCTACCGTTTGCACCTCTTCTTCGAACCACTATAAAAAAATATTATAACAAAATAATTAAAATAAAATATTATAAAAAAAATAAAAATAAAAAAATAAAAATAAAATACGCTCCAGAACACTTCTTAAAAGAGTTTCGGTGTGAAAAAAAACTTGGTTGAGTACCAGAACACTTCCCATATGACTTCCGGTTAAATGAATGTAAACCGAAAGTCTTTAAGAAAGAGTTCTGGTAATGTCCCAAAACTGCAACGAACCGGAAGTCTTCTGAAAAGTGTTTCGGTATATATCTTGTGAACCGGAAGACTTAGTCTTAGTGTTCCGGTTTACAAGGCCAAAATTGCTGATCCAGAAGTCTTTAGGCGCAAATGATTTTTTTTTTAATTTTTGGAAAATATATCCTATTTATATGAGGGTATTTTGGTCCAAAAAAATTAATCGTGAGGGTATGGGTACAATTGTAGGGGTACGACGTAAAACTTCCCAAAAGACAAAGTTTTTAAATCCGAAACATTAAAAAATCACTCCAATAAAAATATTATTGAAAGGCTAAAGAGAAATGTTAATATTGTTAAACAAATAAATCCTTTATTTTATAAAAACACAAACATTCATTGATTTTTTTTACGAAAATAACCCAGTTTTTCAAGAAAAATCCCAAAATAACCCTGATTTCAAAAAAAATCACAAAGTACCTCACTTTTAGGAGGAGGCGCCAATCCAATTGGCGACTCCTCCTAAAAATTGAATGGAGGCGCCAATTAGACTGGCTAGGGCACATGGTGCAGCCAATCCAATTGGCGCCCATGTGTATCACTTGAGAGGAGGTGACAATTAGATTGACACCTCAGTGTAAAATGCATTTTTTTTGGTTATAAATAGATGTGTTGTGTGAATCATTGTTTCACATCTCATTTCATCATTTGGAAATCATGTTTGGTGTTCGTCGCCGATACGGAAAGGTGATTTATTTGAGAGACAAACTTCAAATACTAATGTTGTTCTGGAACATCACTACGTTCGATCAACTGAAGAGGGAGTTGGTTCGTTGGTTAGATGGGAAAATACCAGAAGGGGAAAAATTAGAAGTATTGAGAGACTCAACAATATCTTTGGTTGGGTGCGAATGAAAACTGATAAGGATACTAGGGAAATGATATTCGGTCGAGATGACATCAATTTGATTGTTGTAATCAGTTAGAAATATTTCTGTTTTCAGTTAGCTTATTTTGTACTGATGTTTATTGCGAACCTTGTTGTAACAAAAACTTTATGATATATAATGATTGAAGGTTATAGAAATGCAATGTTACAAAAAGCTTATGACCTAGATGATGCTCCTCAATTGGGACAGTTATTCTTGTTGTGTCCTGGTTGACGACAGATACTACATAATCTTATCATTTTATCTGTCGAATCTATTTCTATCATGATACGTGTGTTGTTTGGCCTTCCTTTTTTCTTTCTACGCATCTCGTCGTTGTGCCAAACTATATCACCTTCGTATGGAGGCCAGTATTCCTTCATTGGTAGTACCGAGAAACTTTTATTATATATATTCATGACGGTGACAACCTTGTACACATCAGATAAATGGTTGTAAGCGTCTTGACGAGTATATGCGCATGCTGAAATGACACGGGAGCAAGGAATGCGGAAGGCCTGGAATTTTCTACAGTCGCACCAACTTCTATTTAGTCTAACAACATAGGCTAAATTTGGTCTCCCCCCTTGTGGTCCATTGTTTCCTGGACACTGAAATTTTGCATATGACGATCAAAGACTGTTACAACATGTGTGCTAGCTTTGATGCTCTCCTCTTTCATGACTTTCATGCAACACTCACTGAATACTTGCCCAGACATTAACACCGCACTCCATCTTTTGCCTCTGGTTGCGAACGTAGAAGCCAACTTATAATAGGTCGATCTTACCAAGGAGGTTATTGGCAGATTTATAATTCCTTTGAATACCCCGTTCATGCATTTCACAAGGTTTGTTGTCATGTGGCCCCATCGACAACCTCCGTCAAATGCCCTTGTCCACTACTTTACTGGTATGTTATTTAGCCATCTTCCAGCATCTTCATTAGACAGTCTAATTTCATCGCGATAATATCGAAATGACGACTGAGTTAGAGCATACCCAACATTCACCATCTTCTTGCGAAGATTCTTATCTTTTATTGCACGCACGAAGTTTTGTATAATATGACTAATGCAATAGACATGGGTAGAAGAAGGATCATGCCATCCATTGTCATGGTTGTTGTAGGCACTCTTAATGGCAGCATGTCTATCAGAAATCAAACAGAGGTTGGCTTGTGGAGCCACATGCGTTCTGAGAATTCAAAGAAAAAAACCCCATCCACCAGCTGTTTCACATTCAACCAAAGCAAAGGCAATGGGAAAGACATTGTTGTTGCCGTCTTGTGCAACCGCCATAAGCAAAGTACCCTTGTATTTTCCGTATAACCAAGTGCCATCAATTTGAATAACAGGTTTTCAGAATACAAAACCTTTGATGCATGGGTCAAAGGCGCAAAAGAGACGGTGAAAGATTCTATTACCTGTAACACAGGTTCCGTCTGGCATCATTGCTGGCAATGTATCCATAATTTCCACAGTTCCTGGGACATATGTTTTTAGTGCCCATAAAAACCGTGACAATTCTTTGTATGAATCCTCTCAGTTGCTGAATACCTTTTCAACAATCTTTGTCCTCACAATCCAGGCTTTCTTGTAAGATGGAGTAGAATTATATGTTGTTCTGATACAGTATATAATTATACTCACCTTCACTAATGGGTCTTTGTTAATCAACGGCAGAATGTCTTGACATATCAATGCAACGCTTAATTTACGGTGATCTTGTTCAACGTTAGTTGCAATGCAACTGTGATGTGGATCTATTGAAGCTATCTCCCAAGAGTCATTTTTCTTTTTGTAAGACGCAGCCAACCGAAACTTACAAAGGATGTTATGACATTCGATGACATACCTTCTCGAATTAGTGCGTTTCACTGTAAAATCAGCAGAGTTGTTCATGTGGAATTTTTTGATAGCTCGCACACATTTTTCTTTGGTACGAAACATATCTCCCACCTTTAATTCGCCTTCTGGTCATGGATACGGGTTATAGAAAACATTATTGGATGATTTATCGTCATACAGATCCATGTTTGTCATATGTTGAGGTTGATTGTAAACATGATTAAGAGGTATTGGTGGTGGTTGATCATCTTCTTCAATGTTGTTGCTCATCATGTGATCAACCTGTATCTCAGTATCCTCTTCTTCTTCATCAACGGAGTTCACTTCTACTTCTGCTTCTGGGTTGACGTCATCTGACCATTGTGGACCAAATTCACCAGATTCATCCTGACTGGTTATTTGAGACTGTTGAGATGGTATACATGGTTGAAGAGTAATATACAACTCAATGCAATTGCAGCCTGAATGTTCATGACTAACAAACATGTATTCAACATCTTCATCATCCCATACCTTAAGTGGGAAAAACTTGCATTGATTGTTCTAAAAAATATTGGATTTTGATACGTGATCTTTGAGACAATACCCGATCCTATACAGGATTGTATTCTTTTTTTCAAATGCAAGAAGGTTGCACTTCTCTTGATCGTAAGTCGAATGGTATCGGTGTTTCGAAAACAAAAATCGTATAACTCAGACTCATATGTTTCACCATTGCAGTGAACGTTGACACTATATATTTGGTGAAGATGACATTGTCCAAATGAAAACTATTTCTTGCTGCAGATGAATGCAGGTTGAGTCTTGGATGTTGATAGTAAGACACTTAAATAGGTGAGTGATTTGTCTCACATGCAAGCTAGTTCGAAGTGATGTGTCGCACATGCAAGCTAGTCCGAAATGATGTGTCAACCATGAAAGCTACTCAGAAGTGACATGTCCAGCATGCAAGAGAGAGGACATCCACGTGTCACATGTAACACCCCTTTTTCTACCCCAAATTATTTAGCATATAATCAGAGTAAATAAGCACGCATATAAAGAAAAGGGCGTCACATCGACGTTTTCGAAAACTAAAAGCTTTCAAAACCAACACCTGGTCATTCAAAATAACACATTTCACTCAACATGAATATTCAAGCAATATGCGTTCGCAGCGGAAAATAAAGAATACTCATGTAATTCATAATATGATCCATGTCCCATACCATGATCATCTCTCAATAATCACTTCAAATAAAATAAAACAATTAATGACATAAAGCATATCAAAATAAGATATGAGTTCAATACCACTAATCTACCCAGTGTTACATGACCAGAGCATTGACTCATTACCAAATTCAAACTAAATACAGAAACTCTCCAGCTAATCTTGAGCGAGCTACCGTCCACCTACTCCAGCAATACTACTCTGTAGTATCTGCACGATACCCATGTAAAGGTAACATTCAAACAGAAAGGGTGGGAATTCCAAATCATTATGAAATAGCATAATAAGGCACAATGAATTAAAACACAATTTAAGAATTCATCACACTTGGTATAATCACATCAATAATATTAACCAACAATCGTCTCACATATTTCAAACGTACATCGCATCCACATCAATACATGCATTCAATGATCACATAACTATAGATGACTCTATGCAAGACAATGTGACTCCATGCATGTGGTACCTCAATGTGAACTCAAAGTTTCACCGCTTTCCGATTCAATATCTAGAATCCAAGCCACGCTTCCGATCCGGACAAGACCAAAGCCCTACGTCTGTTTCCAATGAAGGATCACCGCTTAAAACTACGCCTAATCCCAATTAAGGATTAACGTTTGCTACGTCTGTTTCTAATGAAGGATCACCGCTTAATACTACGCCTGATTCCAATTGAGAATCAACGTCTGCTCATGTGAACCCACAGTTTCACCACTTCCACAATGAACTCAACCATGCTATGAATGAATGCACACATACCAACACATATGCAATTAAGATCTATGTCATCTTAACATACCACATACCACCATGACTCACAATTGGTACGTATACACATTCATCACCACACATCATCCATGATTACATATACATCCATAACCAGAAATCATTCACAATCCAATAATGGTATACATACACATTCATACAATATTTTATTTACCAGTATAGACCAACCATCAAATAGGTACACATAGATTTCATTCCAAAACGCACACAACAATTAAATATCAATTTTTTCAATATTATAACAGTGTTAACCGGTTAACGCCCTGGGTTAACCGGTTAACGCAAAACAGAATGCGCTCCTAGGCAAATTTTAACAGTGTTAACCGGTTAACGCAAGACAGAATGCAATTTTTCATAAATCGTAACAGTGTTAACCAGTTAACGCTCTAGGTTAACCGGTTAACGCAAAACAGAAAGTTGTTCCTGCGCTAACAACGAAACAGAATGCAGAATTCCCCGCATTTTTCATCGTTGGAGGACTTCCGAACCTCCGATTTCGATTCCGTAAAAAGCTACACGTTCAGAAAATTATGACTCATCCAATTATATATTCATTCACAGTTTTAGCATAATTTAATCATCACAATTCAAGAGTATTTGTCAAGACCTAATAATTCCAAAACCATGCCAATTAAGGATTTCAACCTAAAACATGTTCCTACCCATTGACCCAATCATACTAACCCATAATAATAAGGATTTCCCCCCTTACCTTGTCAATTTGATGGAAACCTTGACTCCTCTCGCTTTTCCTCTCCTCTTTCTCTATTGCTTTCAGTGCTCAAGTGAATTCTAATTCTCACTTCCTTCACTCTTACTATTTATAATAGTATTCTAGTTGGGCTTAAATCATCTAATTTAATCACTAGGCCCAATAATACCCAATATTTAAATACCTCTATTTAAATTCAAATAATTAACCACTCACTATGCAACCCAGTTAATTAATTAATTCAATTATTTAATTATTTCTCATATCCACTAGATAATGAATTAATACACCAATTAATTAATTAACACTCCACATAATTAAATTAAAATAATAATAATAGTATAATAATTCAATACTAGAAAAATTTGGGTTGTTACAACTCTCCCCCACTTAAAAGATTTTCGTCCTCGAAAATTTACCTCAAACGAACAACTCCGGATATGATTCCCTCATCTTATCCTCGAGTTCCCACGTAATATTTCCATTGGCGACTCCGCCCCATATCACTTTTACCAAAGCAATCTTCTTACCACGAAGCTTCTTCACTTCTCGATCTTCAATCCGCACAGGTGATGTATCAACCGTCAAATTATCCCGTACTTGCACATCATCTAATGGAACAACGTGAGATGGATCCGCAATGTACTTCCTCAATTGAGACACATGGAATACATCATGAAGATTAGAAAGTGATGGTGGTAATGCAATCCGATATGCCACTTCACCTATCCTCTCGGAAATCTGATAAGGACCAATGAAACGCGGCATCAACTTACGCGACTTCAAAGCTCTACCAACACCCGTTATTGGCGTAACTCGAAGAAACACATGCTCGTCTTTCTCAAACTCAAGAGCTTTCTTCCTCTTATCATGATAACTCTTTTGACGACTCTGAGAAGCCTTCATTTTCCTTTGAATCATCTTAATCTTATCCGTAGTCTCTTGAATCAACTCGGGTCCAACCACAACACTTTCTCCCGATTCGTACCAACATAAAGGAGTTCTACACCTTCTGCCATAAAGAGCCTCAAACGGTGCCATTCTGTCATACCCCAAAATTTGCCCGTTGATATTACAAGGCATTTTTCAAGGCACTCCGACTTATTCTGCAAGGCACTGATCTTAAAGGAACAAAAGCCCAGCTCACAACGGACTCAATCCAAAATGGCCCAAACTAGCTTGCTCGCTAGGCGAGCAATTCCTTCGCCTAGCGAACCCTTCGTTATGCAACTCGCCCAGCGAAGCACCAGATCCAGTAAAAGCCCAAACTAGCTTGCTCGCTAGGCGAGCAACTCCTTCGCCTAGCGAAGCTTGCGAATATCAGAATTTCTGGGCTTCATTCTGAGCCCATTAGGTCACAACAAGAGCATTATAAATAGCCAAGCTTCAGTCACGAAAAGAAAAAGAGGAAGACGGACGGAAACCCTGGCACAGAAACCCCGGAGGCTACTTTAGAGAGTTCCGAGTGAAGAAACCCTGAAGGCCGCCCCTCCGCTCCGAAGCTACCGCCGCCCAACTCCATCCGATACCAAAAGCGATCATTCTCTTCAACATAGCAGCTTAGTTGCAAGCAGGTTTGCGCATCACTATTGTTTTATGCTTTTAATCGATAATCTCTATATACATAAAGCATCATGATTGAAGTTTCGAATATGTAATTTGATTTCACATGCGAATTTAAATATGCTTGAATATCATGAATGTTTGTCCATGTTATTCCTGTAATCAAGTGCCATACAAGTTCAGGTTTTCGGAGGTCATGCTGCTGTCAAAATCCAAACCCGTGGCCGCTCGCTAGCACATCGCTAAGCGAGCCTGTAGCGAGCATTCGCTGAGCCTTCGCCAGGCGAAGCAGAGGCGAACAGGACAGGGGCTGCTTTGTTTCTTTTCTATTATGCCTTATGTCTATCTAACCAAGACTTATTATAATTCTGCATCGTTTGGCCTGAGATTATGACTGTTGTGTTGTAGTGCAATTTTCAATTGTACTTTACTTTGATGCTCTAACCCGTGTGTTGAATTGTGCAAAGGTTTACATATTCCCGAGGAAACGGCCGGCTAGGTATCCGACTTTATGTGTGGGAGATCCTTATGGAGATTCACCCTGAATTACCCAATTGATTTTAATGTATTCATTTCATGGTGAAGATTCACCCTAATGGCTTAATTGATCTTAATGTATTGATTTTAATATGGACCTAATTACCTAATTAATTGTAAAACTTTGCCTTTAAATAAGTGATCTCGGACCTCTCTTTTGTTACCCTACGATTACGGTATTATGGTCATGTCCCGCGAATATGGGGATACACTTAGCAAAGACCCTTCGGTTAAATCATCATAGTCCCTCGAATGTTGTCTTTGTCCCTCGAAGACCCTTCGGTGTAGCCTACGGTTAAATGATGATCGTCCCTTCGAATGCTAAGGTATCCTCACAACTGTTGCCTTCAATGACCAATCGATGACCCTTCGATGACCCTTCCACATCCAAAGGATAAAACTACTTACTTCTCAATAGTAAGGACAGTTTTACCCTCATAAGGAAAGGAAATGCCCGGAAAGACCTCGGATAGGTATAACTCTTAATTGCTTATTCACAATTTAAAACTACTTTTCACACCTTACACCTTTCAAAACCTCCATTAGAAAATCACCACTTGGTATACATTCGCACTAGAATCATTGCCGAGTTATATTTTTCTAAACTATTTTCAAAACTAAACGAGATAACCACTTTGTATACATTCATTCAAGAATCATTACAAAGTTAAATTCTCCTTTTCAAAACATTTTCCTACGCATTTCTCAACCACTTTTTCAAACCAGAAAAACATAAATGATTGAGCAATTAAGAGCCCATGGATAACCATGGATACAAAGGGTGCTAACACCTTCCCTTTGTATAATGTACCTCCCGAACCTAAGAATCTAAATTAAGGTCTTTCCTGTTCTTTTCCACCTTTCCTTATTGGATAAAAGAAAAGTCGGTGGCGACTCTTGCTAACCGCGACATTGCGATTAAAAAAACACAAAAAGTCAGTTCACCGTATGACAGAACTGGCGACTCTGCTGGGGAAACTTTAAAAAGAAAGGTTACCTTAAAAACAAGATCACTTATTCCAAATTGTCTGATTTACTTTTAAGGGATTGCTTGGGTATTTTTGAGTGAAAGATCCTATACCCGGATCTAGTGTACCTTAGGTAAGTAGCAATAGATCATCGCGACTATCCGGCGTATACTGGAATGGTTAAAATGATGGCTACGGTTAATGTGACACTTTGGATGTCCTGATGTTCCTCATGTTTACTTGAGGAAAAATTTGGCATTCGCGTGGTGTCATCAAAGCATTAACCAGACCTTTAGAACCCTAATTGACTCATCCTAGCCATTAGAAAGTAGTGAGATAACTAACTTCGGTTCCGACTGGGGTTGGTTGAGACTCGATACTACACTCTTTGAGATTGGACTTTAGGGAAGCTTTGGTCAACCACTTGGCGTTGCACTGAAGTGGACTTAAAGAAAGGTCGATGATCTGAGATCCTTCTAGAACCCGGTTACTATTCTAGGACAGGTTGAACCAACCAAACTTCAGTGGGGAGGGTACTTACCTATGGAACTCATGCAAGCCTTAAAACTTAGGAATGATGGTTGTGTGACTTGCTTGTGCTTGTTATTTACTTAACATCATAACATCATCATAACATCATGGCATTGAACTAACCATTTCGAGGACTTAGGGATTTAACTTTGCTCTATTTTGTAAAAAAAAAAAAAAAAAGTTTCCTTTTTTGGTAGTTTATGCAAAGTTAAATTCCAAAAGTCCTTGGAAACATTTCATACCTTGCATAGCATAACATTGCATAACAGGTACTCTAAAGGGATCAATGTTCTCACGATTTTCCTCCAAGCAGAAAAATGGACCTCGAACAAACTGTCAAAGATCTCCAGGCTCAGAGTGCTCAACTCCAGGAGATGATCTTGAACTTATCCAAGGGGCAGGAGGAACTGAAGGCTCTCTTGCTCGATGTCATACCCCAAAATTTGCCCATTAATATTTCAAGACATTTTGCAAGGCATTCCGACTCATATATAACACTGATCTTGAAGAAACAAAGGCCCAGCTCACGGATGGCCCAATCCAGAAAATGGCCCAAACTGGCCTGTTCGCTACGCGCTCGCCTAGCGAAGCTGACAGACAACAAAAATTTCGGGCTTCATTCTGAGCCAAAAAAAAAAAAAAAAAAAAAAAAAAAGAGAATTTTTTTTAATTAATTAATTAATTAATTAATTAATTAATTAATTAATTAATTAAATAATTAAAATAAATAAATAAATAAAATATAACAAATTATTTTGGACTTGGGTCTCCCTCATTCCAAGCCCATTACCCACGAAATTAGTCTATAAATACTGAAGTTTCAGTAGGGGAGTTACACTTGGAGTTACACTGGGAGATTCACTGGAAAAAAAAAGAGGAGGAGAACAGAGAAGAACGAATAGAAGTTTTGGCATAGGAACCCTGCCTACCCGGAGAATTCAGAGTAAAGAAACCCTGAAGGCAGCCCATCTGCACCGAAGCCATCGCCGTCCAATTCCCGCTGCCTAACTTATTCCGATACTACAAGTGGTCAATCCCTTCAACCTTGAATTGGCAAACAGGTTTGCGTATCTCTATTGTTTATACTTTCAATTGGCCATATCTACATATATAATGCATCATGATTAAATGTTGATATATAATTTGCTTTCGTATGGGAATTTAAATATGCCTGAATACCCTGAATGTTTGATCATGTTATTCCTGTGATAAAATGCCATAAAATTCAAAGTTCCTAACGTGGGGCTGTTTTCAAATTCAAAATCCGTGGCCGCTCGCTAGCACCTCGCTAGGCGAGCCTGGGGCGAGTATTCGCCTGGCCTTCGCTAGGCGAGGCAGAGGCGAACGAGACAGTAGCTGACTTTTCTATTCTGTTTTTTTTTTTTTATGTTTTATCATAGCCATGCATTATTCATCCTATCCTATTTATTGTTGTGATATTTCTCCGGTGTAATCTTCGATTGCACCCTGATTTGGTGTTCTGACATGTTTCTTTTTTTTGATTTTCGTAAAGGTTCACATATCCCAGGAAAAGGTTATTGGCTAGGTATTCCACTTTATTTGTGGGATACCCTTGTGGAGTTTCACCCTAAATTAATTTTTAATGTATTAATTTCTAATGTATTAATTTTTTAATATATTATTTTTAATAATTTTAATGTGGAGTTTCATCCTAATTATATAATTAATTGTAAAACTTTGCCTTTGAATAAGTGATCTTGGACCTCTCTTTGTTGCCTTACGATTACGATATTACGGTCATGTCCCGCGAACGTGGGGATACCCTTAGCAAAGACCCTTCGGTTAAATCATCATAAAATAAATTATAGTCCCTCGGATGTTGCCTTCGAATATACAACTTTGTCCCTCGATGACCCTCCGATGTTGCCTACGGTTAAAAGATGATAGTCCCTTCGAATGCTAAGATATCCTCGTAACTGTTGCCTTCAATGACCTATCGATGACCCTACGATGACCCTTAAACATCCAAAGGATAAAACTACTTATTTCTCAATAATAAGGACAGTTTTACCCTCATAAGGATAGGAAATGCTCATAAAGACCTTGGGTCGGTATAACTCTTAATTGTTGGCTCACAATCTAAAAACAATTTTCACACCTCACACCTTTCAAAATATCCTTAGAAAATCACCACTTGGTATATATTCATACTAGAATCATTACCGAGTTATATTTTTCTAAACAATTTCCAAAACTAAACGAGATAACTACTTTGTATATATTCATACAAGAATCATTACAAAGTTAAATTCTCTTTCCAAAAACAATTTTCCAAACAATTCACAAACACTTTTTTTTCAGACAAAAATAATATAAGTGATCGAGCAATTAAGAGCCCATGGATAACCATGGATACAAAGGGTGCTAACACCTTCCCTTTGTATAATGTACCTCCCGAACCCAAAATCTAAATTAAGGTCTTTCCTGTTCTTTTCCACCTTTCCTTATTGGATAAAAGAAAAGTCGGTGGCGACTCTTGCTAACCGCGACATTGCGATAAAAAACACAAAAAGTCCAGTTCACCGTATGACAGAACTGGCGACTCTGCTGGGGAGCCTAAATATTTAAAAAGAGAGGTTACCTTAAAAACAAGATCACTTATTCAATTTGTCTGATTTATTTTTAAGGGATTGCTTGGGTATGTTATGCTTGAGTGAAAGATCCTACACCCGGATCTAGTGTACCTTAGGTAAGTAGCAAGAGATCATCGCGACTGTCCGGCGTATACTGGAATGGTCAAAATGATGGCTACGGTTAATGTGGCACTTTGGATGTCCTGATGTTCCTCATGTTAGTTGAGGAAATATTTGGCATTCGCGTGGTGTCATAAAAGCATTAACCAGACCTTTAGAACCCTAATTGACTCATCCTGGCCATTAGAAAGTAGTGAGATAACTGGCTTCGGTTCCGACTGGAGTTGGTTGAGACTCGATACTACACTCTTTGAGATTGGACTTTAGGGAAGCTTCGGTCAACCACTTGGTGTTGCACTGAAGTGGACTTAAGGAAAGGTCAATGATTTGAGATCCTTCTAGAACCCGGTTACTATTCTAAGACAGGTTGAACCAACCAAACTTCAGTGGGGAGGGTATTTACCTATGGAACTCACGCAAGCCTTAAAACCTAGGAATGATTGTTGTGTGACTTGCTTGTGCTTGTTATTTATCTAACAACATGACATCATAACAACATAACATCATAACATCATGGCATTGTACTAACCATTTCAAGGATTTAGGGATTTAACTCTGCTAAAAAAACAGAAAAAACAAAAACAAAAGCAAAAACAAAAGAGAAAAGAAAAAAAAAGCTCTTTTTGTTAGTTTATGCAAAGTTAAATCCCGAAAGTCCTTGAAAACATTTCATACATTGCATTGCATCGCATAACAGGTATTCTAAAGGATCAGTGTTCTCACGATTTTCCTATCAAACAGATTCCAGCAGATTCAAACAGATTGAACAATGGCTCTCGAACAAACTGTCAAAGATCTCCAGGCCCAGAATGCTCAATTCCAGGAAATGATGCTGAGCTTATCTAAGGGGCAGGAAGAACTGAAAGCTCTTTTGATGGAGAAGAAGAAGGACCAGAAACCTGTGGGTTACATCAACCCGGGGAGAAGGCTTAAGGGACAGGTTACAGGAGTCAAGATTAGAATTCCGAAGGATTCAGAAGAAGAGACCGAGAATGATTCGGAAGATGAGAATCCTAATCTCGTCAATTCTGAGGACGACGATGAAGATTATGAACATGAACAGTACTCTCCGAAGGATGATAAGTACAAGTTGCTGGAAGAACGTATGCTAGCTATGGAGGGGCAGAAAGTGCCCGGTCTGGATTTCGAAAACTTGGGTCTGGTCTCTGATGTGGTCATTCCCCGCAAATTCAAGGTTCCCATTTTCACTAAGTATGATGGTGCCTCTTGTCCTCAGATGCATCTAAGGGCTTATGTGAGAAAGATTCAGCCGCACACTACTGATAAGAAACTGTGGATCCATTTCTTCCAAGAGAGTCTGTCTGGCACACAGTTAGAGTGGTATTATCAGCTTGAGAGCTCTAACATCCGCACATGGACTGATTTAGCAACAGCTTTCTACAAGCACTACCAGTATAATTCTGAGTTAGCGCCTACTCGGCTACAGCTACAAAATATGACTATGGGCTCTAAAGAAAGTTTCAAAGAATATGCTCAAAAGTGGAGAGATTTGGCTGGCAGAGTCAAACCCCCTATGACTGATCGAGAGTTAGTGGACATGTTCATGGGTACACTGACTGGCCCATTCTACAGCCATCTACTGGGAAGTTCCTCGTCAGGTTTCACTGAACTTATCTTGACAGGTGAACGGGTTGAAAGCGGCATTCGAAGTGGAAAGATACAGGCAGCTACTTCTGCAAGCACCAAAAAGTCCTATCAGGGAAAGAATGAATCAAATGCTGTGTACAGTGAGAGGAAGCATAACAAGAAGAATCGTGACCATACTGTTGGGGCAGTTACAATTGCCGCACCGCCATCTCAGAACTTCCAACACAGACAAGACAGGTCGAGAAGACAGTTTACCAAGATCAATATGACTTTAACCCAAGCACTGCAGAGTATGTTAAAGGCCAATTTGATTACCCTCAGAGGCCCTCCTGCAAATCCCAACACTACTTCTCCTCGTTATAATCCCAACGCCAGGTGTGCCTATCACTCCGATAGCCCCGGGCATGATACGAATGATTGCTGGTTGTTGAAGAACAAGATTCAGGATATGATCGACGCTGGAGAAATTGAATTTGATCCTCCGGCGACCCCCAATGTCATCACAGCACCTATGCCTAATCATGACCAGAATGTTAATGTTGTGGACGACAATTCTCACGTTACTGACGTTGCTGATTTAGCATCTCCTCTCCTGATCGTTAAGAAGAATTTATTGCAAGCTGGTTTATTTCCAGGTTGTGCTGAAGATTGCGATCTCTGTGTACTCCGACCCAATGATTGTTTGAAGTTGAAGAACGGCATTCAACGGCTGATGGATGATCGTACAATTCTATTTGAAAGGGTTCCTAAGGTGGACAACTCTATTGAAGAGGTATCTGTGATTGCTAGGTCCAAAGCTCCAGTGAAGATTACCGCTACTAGAGTGCCTGTGAAGATTACCGCTGAGCCCAAAGTGGCTCCCCTGATTATTACCGCACCTGGCCCCGTGCCATATTCCTCCAGCAAAGCTATTCCGTGGAACTATGGAGGCGACGTTTACATCCATGGCATAAAGCAAGTTGGTAGTTCTGCTAATCCTAATGATATTGTGGGGACTAGTAAAGTTACTCGAAGTGGAAGGATCTACTCCCCAGAAATCTCACCTCCCGCTCCCGAAATTCGAGGAAAAAGACCAGTCAATCCTCCTCAGTCAGAGACATCGGTCGAAGTTACTTCTGAAGATGTTGCCAAACAGGAAATGGAAGAGATGCTGAAAATCATCCGTAAGAGCGATTTTGATGTAGTGGAACAATTGGGGCATACTCCGTCTAAAATCTCAATGTTGTCCTTGTTATTATCCTCTGAATCCCATGCCAATGCATTGATGAAATTCTTGAAGACCGCTCATGTGCCTCAAGAAACATCCGTCGATCAATTCGAACATTATGTTGCTAATTTGACTGTTGACAATGGCCTAGGCTTTTCCGATGCTGACCTGACGCCAGCAGGAAAGAATCACAATAAAGCTCTGCATATCTCCATCGAGTGTGAGGGGATCACCCTGGCTCACGTGTTGATCGACAACGGCTCTTCCTTGAATGTGCTCCCGAAAGCTGTACTCGATAAATTTGACTACAAAGGCATTGAACTGAAACCTAGTGATGTTGTGGTGCGTGCTTACGATGGTGCGAAGAGTGTTGTCTATGGTGAAGTGGTTCTCCCTATCAAGATAGGACCTCAAGTCTTCAACACTACCTTTCACGTGATGGACATTCGTCCCGCCTACTCCTGCTTGTTGGGGCGCCCTTGGATCCATGGGGCAGGTGCGGTAGCTTCGTCGCTTCATCAAAAGCTGAAGTATCCAATAGCAGGCATGGTTGTCACTGTATGTGGAGAAGAAGAGTATATTGTCAGTAGTGTGCAAGCCTTCAAATACGTCGAGATGGATGGTGAATTCTTTGAGACTCCTTCTCAGTCATTTGAAGTGGTTCCTCCACCCAGTCCTGTCCTTAAGCCAACTCCCCTTGTGCCCAAGGTTGTTCGTGCTCCCCCTGTCATGATCTCTCTGAAAGATGCTCAAGCCGCGATTGAAAATGGTGATCGTGCTGGTTGGGGTCAACTGATCAATGTACCGTACAAGTCTGATAAAGCTGGCCTGGGGTTTAACTCTGGAAAGATAGTCAAAAATCAGATTAATGCTATGGAAGATGCTGATAGTGATTGCGACTTGGATAGCTGGATTTTCCCAACAATTGGTGACGGACTCAACAATTGGAAGACTGAAGACATTATCCCGATTTCCTTTAGTCAGGAGTAATTGTTATTGTTTATTCTAGAATTGCAAATTTTAATTTTCTTTTACAATCAAACTTCTTAAAGCATTGTGTCTATGCCCGAGGCACAATAGCTAATTTGTTAAGGGTTTTGTCATTTTCATAAGCATATTTATATTCAATAAATCAATGGACGTTTTGCATTCAAATATTGCGCTCTTTGTCTTTCCTATTATCTTTCAAACGAGCTATGTTTTCTTACACACACGCACGTAACGAATTGCAGATCCCTATCCACTCTGGATCCTGTTGATAATAGTTCTACTACTGTTCATTATGACTTTGAAAATCCGATCTACCGAGCCGAAGATGGAAGTGAGGAAGATTGTGAAGTACCTGAAGAACTTGCCAGAATGTTACTACAAGAAGAAAGGACTATACAGCCGCATGAGGAGTCAGTTGAGACTGTAAATCTGGGTACCGAGGTGGACAAGAGAGAAGTCAAAATAGGAGCAGGCTTGGAAATCAGTGTCAAAAGAAGATTGATTCAAATGCTACATGACTATGTGGAGATTTTTGCTTGGTCTTACGAAGACATGCCAGGGCTGGATACCGATATAGTAGTGCATCGTTTGCCGACGAAGGAAGATTGTCGTCCTGTTAAGCAAAAGGTTCGTCGCATGCGTCCTGAAATGTCCGAGAAAATCAAGGCCGAAGTCATGAAACAATTCGATGCTGGTTTTCTGGCGGTTACTTCTTATCCTCAATGGGTTGCTAATGTGGTACCAGTGCCAAAGAAGGATGGTAAGGTGCGAATGTGTGTGGATTACAGAGATTTGAATAGAGCGAGTCCCAAGGATGATTTCCCACTGCCACACATTGATGTTCTGGTAGACAACACCGCTCAACACAAGGTATTCTCCTTCATGGATGGATTCTCGGGTTATAACCAGATCAAAATGGCACCTGAGGACATGGAGAAGACTACGTTTGTGACGCAATGGGGCACCTTCTGTTATAAAGTAATGCCGTTTGGTTTAAAGAACGCAGGAGCAACGTACCAGCGTGCTATGGTGGTTTTGTTCCATGACATGATCCATCATGAAATAGAAGTATATGTGGACGATATGATAGCCAGGTCTCATACTGAAGAAGAACATCTCGATCATTTATACAAACTGTTTGAGAGGCTGAAGAAATACAAGTTGAGATTGAACCCGAACAAATGCACCTTTGGAGTAAGATCTGGTAAACTCTTGGGCTTTATTGTCAGTGGTAAAGGTATTGAGGTCGACCCAGCCAAGGTGAGAGCTATTCAAGAGATGCCAGTTCCCCGTACGGATAAAGAAGTCAGAGGTTTCTTGGGACGTTTGAATTACATTGCCCGATTTATTTCCCATTTGACCGCTACTTGCAAACCCATCTTCAAGTTACTGAGAAAAAATCAAGAGATGATATGGAATGATGAATGTCAAGAAGCTTTCGACAAAATCAAGAAGTACCTCCAAGAACCTCCAATTCTGGTGCCACCAGTTGAGGGAAGACCTCTAATCATGTATTTAACCGTTTTAGAAAACTCAATGGGGTGCGTGTTGGGACAACATGACGAGTCCGGTCGAAAAGAGTATGCCATATACTACCTTAGCAAAAAGTTTACCGACTGTGAAACAAGATACTCACTGCTCGAGAAAACTTGCTGTGCTTTGGCCTGGGCTGCTCGCCGACTAAGACAGTATATGTTGAATCACACCACTTTGTTGATTTCTAAGATGGATCCTATCAAATACATATTTGAGAAACCCGCCCTCTCCGGAAGAATAGCAAGATGGCAGATGATTTTAACAGAGTATGATATCCAGTATACCACCCAAAAAGCAATCAAAGGAAGCGTGCTAGCTGATCATTTGGCTCATCAGGCCGTGAATGATTATCAGTCTATGAATTTTGAGTTCCCAGATGAGGATGTCATGCTTGTTACTGATTATGAAGAACCTGGACCGAATGAAGGACCCGAAGTGGGATCCCGATGGACTATGGTTTTTGATGGATCGTCTAACGCATTGGGCAACGGTATTGGCGTCGTGATCATTTCCCCCAAGGGTGGCCATACGCCTTTCACCGCTAGACTATGTTTTGAGTGTACCAACAATATGGCTGAGTATGAAGCATGTATTTTGGGACTCAGAGCTGCTATAGACCTGAGAATCAAGTTTTTGAGGGTGTATGGAGACTCAGCCTTAGTAATCAGTCAGGTCAAAGGAGAATGGGACACTAAACATCCGAACCTCATCCCCTATCGAGAGCAGGTGTTGACATTAATCCCATACTTTGAAGAGATCACATTCGAACATATTCCCCGAGAGGAGAACCAGTTGGCAGACGCATTGGCTACCATGTCGTCTATGTTCAGAGTCAGATGGGACAATGAAGCTCCCCGGATTACCATTGAACGACTAGACGAACCAGCATATTGTTATGAACTTAACGCTGATGAAGTAGAAGAGAAGCCTTGGTTCCACGAGATAAAAAGATATTTAGAAGCTCAGGAATACCCTGAAGGGACATCCATCAATGACAGGAAATTTCTGAGGAAGTTCTCCGCTAAATTCTTTTTGAGTAATGGAATATTGTACAAACGTAACCATGATTCGACTTTGCTTCGCTATGTGGATAGAAAGGAATCAGAGAAGATTATGGAAGACATGCACGACGGTATCTTTGGGACTCATTCTAGTGGACATACAATGGCCAAGAAGATTCTGAGGTCAGGGTATTATTGGTCTACCATGGAAACTGATTGCCACCATCACTCCAGAACTTGTCATAAGTGCCAGATCTATGCGGATAAAGTACATGTGCCTCCTGCTCCATTAAACGTGTTGACCGCGCCGTGGCCCTTTGCAATGTGGGGCATTGATATGATTGGCGAGATTAAACCTACCGCCTCTAATGGACATCGTTTCATCCTTGTTGCTATTGATTACTTCACAAAGTGGGTGGAGGCAGCCTCATTTGCTTCTGTTACTAAGAATGTGGTGGCACGATTCATCAAGAACAGCCTCATCTGCCGATACGGCGTCCCTGAGAGAATTATCACTGACAATGGCACTAATTTGAACAACAAGATGATTACTGAACTCTGCACGCAGTTCAAAATAAAACACCATAACTCTTCTCCGTACCGGCCAAAGATGAACGGCGCTGTAGAAGCGGCTAATAAGAATATTAAGAAGATTATACAAAAGATGACAGTAACATACAAAGACTGGCATGAGATGTTACCATTTGCTCTTCATGGTTATCGTAATTCCGTGCGAACTTCGACAGGGGCAACTCCTTTCTCTTTAGTCTACGGAATGGAAGCCGTTTTACCAGTGGAAGTTCAGATTCCCTCTCTAAGGATCATGAAAGAGGCGGGCTTAGACGAGGACGAATGGATTCAGACTCGACTCGATCAGATAAATTTGATGGATGAGAAGAGACTTGCGGCTGTATGTCACGGGCAGATATATCAGAAGCGCATGACCAGGGCATTCAACAAAAAGGTCAAGAGACAAGTGTATCAAATTGGCGACTTGGTAATCAAACGCATCATCCTACCACAAACTGACCTCAGAGGCAAATGGACTCCCACATACGAAGGGCCATTTGTAGTTAAGAAGGTATTCTCAGGTGGAGCCATGATACTCGCTACAATGGATGGTGAAGACTTCCCACATCCCGTGAACGCGGACATAGTTAAAAAATACTACGCATAAAAGAGACCCGCTAGATCGACGTATCTAGGCAAAAGTAAGGGCATCCCGGCGAACCAAAAGGGTTCGGGCAAAAATTAGGGATATATAAAAAAAAATGTACACCCGGCAAGTCGAAAACCTGAAAAGGCGGCTTGGGCAAAAAGGGTATCCTGGTGGACTGAAAACCTGAAAAGGCGGTCCAGGCAAAAATTAGGGATTAAAGCGTATGACTATGTCCCGTTCTCAGTCAACTTTCATCCAAGTTCGAGGGACTGACCAAGCCAATCACTTCTATCCGACAGCAAGGGATGAGATGCTCGAAGACATAATGACAGTAGTAGGCTTAAAATCAATAGGACTTCTTCCACATAGCTTTCTCTTTGTTTTCGACAATTTCCTCTTACTAGGATTTCTGTCTCCTTGTACACAAATTGCCTGTTTATAGGCCTCCTTTCAAAATCAATACAACCCTCTTTCAAAAAAAAAGATGCTTTTGTTTTTACTTTTCTGTTTTGGTTGCGTAAATGTCCATTGATTTAATTTGAATTAATATGTGCATTTGAATATGACTGATGTTTACCAAAAATACATGCATAGAATAGCAATAGCAATTACTACCCGACTTCAGGATCAAGGAAAAGGTCTAATCATGCTTCCAATGAATCCGCTACCAATCCTCTTCCCCAGCAAGCCTGTTTTTTTTCCTCAGAAAATGGCAGTATCCCCAGGCACAGCCAGTTACTCCCCAACAGAGGTCGGCGTCACCAGACAGATTGATCATCTCATCCATCCCCAGCCAGGCTCTGTTGAATATTTCCACCATCAGACAGAAATCAAGCATCCCCAGCCGAGAAAGGGTCATCGACACAAATGTCTCAAATCAGTAGATGGGGATTTATTTTCCCCAGTAGAGTCCCCAAGCAGAACTTCTCATACGCATAACTCATTCATTACATCCTTTCACAGCATACGCATGCATACAACATTCACATTTATTTTAGCATAACACGAAACATCTCATACATCATGACATAGCATGAAGCTAACTTTTTCTTTGCAGGTTAATTATCCTCCTGATATAGTCAAAGTAGAAGGTTCATTCAGACAGACACCTTTATCAATCACATTCAAGATTCAGATACATATTTCAAATACAGTTCATGGGAACATTCATTCTGACAACACTTCGATATCCTCCTAACGATGGCATCTCTAAGCCCATCCCAGACATTTATTGCAAGTACAACATATACAGGTTATCAGATACAGCCTAACGTACGGTTCATTCTGATTCAGCCCAACATATGACTTCTTCAGCAACTCCAATGCGGTCTAACGTACGACCCATTTGGACCTTCAAATCCTCAGATGCTGCCTAGCGTACGGTACATTCAGGGGTGTAGTCTAGCGTACGACTACTTTCTTTTTCAGATGCAGCCTAACGTACGGCTCATTCTACAACTCGGATACGATCTAACGTACGATCCATTCTGAACTTCAACAACCCCAACGCGGTCTAACGTACGACCCGTTTGGATCTTACAACCCTCAGATGCTACCTAACGTACGGTACATTTCTGAAGTGTAGTCTGGCGTACGACTACCGCTTTCATCATCAGATGCGGCCTAACAGACGACTCATTCTGCGACGGTCTAACGTACGACCCGTTCGGATGTCCATCCCCTCAGATGCTACCTAACATACGGTACATTTCTGAAGTGTAGTCTAACGTACGACTACCCCTTTCATCATCAGATCCTACCTAACATACGGTACATTTCTGAAGTGTAGTCTAACGTACGACTACCCCTTTCGTCATCAGATTCAGCCTAACGTACGGCTCATTCTGCAACTCAGATACGATCTAGCGTATGGTCCATTCTGATCCTTTATCCCCAACAGCATATGACACACTCCGACTCCCCAGCGAAGTCGGCAGCCTAATGGATGACTCATTATACGGTCTAACGTACGACCCAGTGTGGCACCCATGTCTTCAAATTGGCCTAATATACGGCGCGATCTGAAGCTTTCGTCATCAAACCTCCCGGATGGCATCTTTAAGCCCATCTCCATCAAGACCAACTGTCGATTCTCAAGTGCAAATTTTTGGGGCATTCTAGTGTTCAATAATCTTCCACCTCCAGACCACGAATGGCGTATACTCATTCTAACTCTCTCGGTCCAAGAATATTGAACAGGGGCAGCTGTCATACCCCAAAATTTGCCCATTAATATTTCAAGACATTTTGCAAGGCATTCCGACTCATATATAACACTGATCTTGAAGAAACAAAGGCCCAGCTCACGGATGGCCCAATCCAGAAAATGGCCCAAACTGGCCTGTTCGCTACGCGCTCGCCTAGCGAAGCTGACAGACAACAAAAATTTCGGGCTTCATTCTGAGCCAAAAAAAAAAAAAAAAAAAAAAAAAAGAGAATTTTTTTTAATTAATTAATTAATTAATTAATTAATTAATTAATTAATTAATTAAATAATTAAAATAAATAAATAAATAAAATATAACAAATTATTTTGGACTTGGGTCTCCCTCATTCCAAGCCCATTACCCACGAAATTAGTCTATAAATACTGAAGTTTCAGTAGGGGAGTTACACTTGGAGTTACACTGGGAGATTCACTGGAAAAAAAAGAGAGGAGGAGAACAGAGAAGAACGAATAGAAGTTTTGGCATAGGAACCCTGCCTACCCGGAGAATTCAGAGTAAAGAAACCCTGAAGGCAGCCCATCTGCACCGAAGCCATCGCCGTCCAATTCCCGCTGCCTAACTTATTCCGATACTACAAGTGGTCAATCCCTTCAACCTTGAATTGGCAAACAGGTTTGCGTATCTCTATTGTTTATACTTTCAATTGGCCATATCTACATATATAATGCATCATGATTAAATGTTGATATATAATTTGCTTTCGTATGGGAATTTAAATATGCCTGAATACCCTGAATGTTTGATCATGTTATTCCTGTGATAAAATGCCATAAAATTCAAAGTTCCTAACGTGGGGCTGTTTTCAAATTCAAAATCCGTGGCCGCTCGCTAGCACCTCGCTAGGCGAGCCTGGGGCGAGTATTCGCCTGGCCTTCGCTAGGCGAGGCAGAGGCGAACGAGACAGTAGCTGACTTTTCTATTCTGTTTTTTTTTTTTATATATTTTATCATAGCCATGCATTATTCATCCTATCCTATTTATTGTTGTGATATTTCTCCGGTGTAATCTTCGATTGCACCCTGATTTGGTGTTCTGACATGTTTCTTTTTTTTGAGTTTCGTAAAGGTTCACATATCCCAGGAAAAGGTTATTGGCTAGGTATTCCACTTTATTTGTGGGATACCCTTGTGGAGTTTCACCCTAAATTAATTTTTAATGTATTAATTTCTAATGTATTAATTTTTTAATATATTATTTTTAATAATTTTAATGTGGAGTTTCATCCTAATTATATAATTAATTGTAAAACTTTGCCTTTGAATAAGTGATCTTGGACCTCTCTTTGTTGCCTTACGATTACGATATTACGGTCATGTCCCGCGAACGTGGGGATACCCTTAGCAAAGACCCTTCGGTTAAATCATCATAAAATAAATTATAGTCCCTCGGATGTTGCCTTCGAATATACAACTTTGTCCCTCGATGACCCTCCGATGTTGCCTACGGTTAAAAGATGATAGTCCCTTCGAATGCTAAGATATCCTCGTAACTGTTGCCTTCAATGACCTATCGATGACCCTACGATGACCCTTAAACATCCAAAGGATAAAACTACTTATTTCTCAATAATAAGGACAGTTTTACCCTCATAAGGATAGGAAATGCTCATAAAGACCTTGGGTCGGTATAACTCTTAATTGTTGGCTCACAATCTAAAAACAATTTTCACACCTCACACCTTTCAAAATATCCTTAGAAAATCACCACTTGGTATATATTCATACTAGAATCATTACCGAGTTATATTTTTCTAAACAATTTCCAAAACTAAACGAGATAACTACTTTGTATATATTCATACAAGAATCATTACAAAGTTAAATTCTCTTTCCAAAAACAATTTTCCAAACAATTCACAAACACTTTTTTTTCAGACAAAAATAATATAAGTGATCGAGCAATTAAGAGCCCATGGATAACCATGGATACAAAGGGTGCTAACACCTTCCCTTTGTATAATGTACCTCCCGAACCCAAAATCTAAATTAAGGTCTTTCCTGTTCTTTTCCACCTTTCCTTATTGGATAAAAGAAAAGTCGGTGGCGACTCTTGCTAACCGCGACATTGCGATAAAAAACACAAAAAGTCCAGTTCACCGTATGACACTCGAGAAAAAGAAAGACAAGAAACCTGTGAGTTACATCAACCCGGGAAGAAGGCTCAAAGGGCAGACTGCCGGAGTCAAGATTAGAGTTCCGAAGGATCAAGAAGAGGAAACAGAGACAGATTCAGAAGATGAGAATGTTGATCCTTGCAACCCTGAGGACGACGATGATGATTATGAAAATGAACAGTACTCTCCAAAAGATGACAAGTATAAGTCGCTGGAAGAACGCATGCTAGCTATGGAGGGTCAAAAGGCGCCCGGTCTGAATTTCGAAAGCTTGGGACTGGTCTCTGATGTGGTCATTCCTCGCAAATTCAAGATCCCCACTTTCACTATATACGATGGGGCATCTTGTCCTCAGATGCATCTGAGAGCTTATGTGAGAAAGATTCAGCCGTATACCACTAATAGGAAACTATGGATCCACTTCTTCCAAGAGAGTCTGTCTGGCACACAGTTGGAATGGTACTATCAGCTCGAGAGCTCTGACATCCGCACCTGGACTGATTTAGCAACAGCTTTCTATAAACAGTACCAGTATAACTCTGAACTAGCGCCTACCCGGCTACAGTTGCAAAATATGACTATGGGCTCTAAAGAAAGCTTCAAAGAATATGCTCAAAAATGGAGAGATTTGGCTGGCAGAGTCAAACCTCCTCTGACTGACAGAGAGTTAGTAGACATGTTCATGAGCACGCTGACTGGCCCATTCTACAGCCATCTATTGAGGAGTTCCTCATCGGGTTTCACTGAACTTATATTGACAGGTGAACATGTTGAAAACGGCATTCGAAGTGGAAAGATACAGGCGGCTACCTCTGATCCTCCGGAGACTCCTAAGGTCATCACTGCTCCTCTGCCTAATCAAGACGAGACTGTCAATGCTGTGGAAGATACTGATAACGATTATGACTTGGATAGCTGGATTTCCCCAACAATTGGTGACGGACTCGACAATTGGAAGGCTGAAGACACTATCCCGATTTCCTTTAGTCGAGAGTAATTGTTATTGCTATTTTAGTATTTCAAAAGCATTGTGTCTATACCCGGGGCATAATAGCTAATTTTAAGGGTTTGTCATTTTCATAAGCATATTCATATTCAATAAATCAATGGACTTTTTGCATTCAAATATTGCGCTCTTTATCTTTCCTGTCATTTTTCAAACAAGCTATGTTTTCTTGCACACACTCACGTAACAATTTTCCGATCCATATCCACTCTGGATCCTGTTGATAATAGTTCTGCTACTGTTTATTATGACTTTGAAAATCCGATCTACCAAGCCGAGGATGGAAGTGAGAAAGATTGTGAAGTACCTGGAAAGCTTGCCAGACTACTGCAAGAAGAAAAAACTATACAGCCGCATGAGGAGTCAATTGAAACTGTAGATCTAAGTACTGAAATAGACAAGAAAGAAGTCAGAGGTTTCTTGGGGCACTCGAATTACATTGCCCGATTCATTCCACACTTGACTGCTACCTGCAAACCCATCTTCAAATTACTAAAAAAGAAAAATCAAGAGATGGTATGGAATGATGAATGACAAAATCAAGAAGTATCTCCAAGAACCTCCAATTCTGATACCACCAGTTGAAGAAAGACCTCTCATCATGTATTTGGCCGTGTTAGAAAATTCAATGAGGTGTATGTTGGGGCAACATGACGAGTCTGGTCGAAAAGAGCATGCCATATACTGCCTTAGCAAAAGGTACCGACTGTGAAACAAGATACTCATAGCTCGAGAAAGCTTGCTGTGCTTTGGCTTGGGCTGCTCGCCGACTAAGACAGTATATGCTGAATCATACCACTTTATTGACTTCTAAGATGGATTCTATCAAATATCTATTCGAGAAACCTGTTGTCTCCTGAAAGAGTTATCACTGATAATGGTACTAAACTGAACTCTGCACGCAGTTCAAAATAAAAAACCACAACTCTTCTCCGTACCGGCCAAAGATGAACGGCACCGTGGAGGCTGCTAATAAGAATATCAAGAAGATCATACAAAAGATGACAGTAACGTACAAAGACTGGCATGAGATGTTACCATTCGCTCTCCACGGTTATCGCACTTCAGTGCGCACTTCGACGGGGGCAACTCCTTTCTCTTTAGTCTACGGAATGGAAGCCGTTTTACCAGTGGAAGTTCAGATTCCCTCTCTAAGAATCATGAAAGAGGCGAGCTTAGATGAGGATGAATGGATTCAGACTCGACTCGATCAGATAAATTTGATTGATGAGAAGAGACTTGCGGTTGTTTGTCATAGGCAGATATATCAGAAGCGCATGATCCAGGCATTTAACAAAAAGGTCAAGAGACAGGTATATCAAATTGGCGACTTGGTGATCAAGCGTATCATTCTACCGCAAGGTGATCCCAGAGGTAAATGGACTCCCACATACGAAGGGCCATTTGTGGTTAAGAAGATATTCTCTGGTGGAGCCATGATACTTGCTACAATGGACGGCAAAGATTTCCCGCATCCTGTGAACGTGGACATAGTTAAAAAATACTACGCATAAAAGAGACCCGCTAGGTCGACGTATCTAGGCAAAAGTAAGGGCATCCCGGCGAACCAAAAGGGTTCGGGCAAAATTAGGGATAAACATATAAAAACGTACACCCGACAAGTCGAAAACCTGAAGAGGCGGCTTGGGCAAAAAAGGGTATCCTGGTGGACTGAAAACCTGAAAAGGCGGTCCAGGCAAAAATTAGGGATTAAAGCGTAAGACTATGTCCCATTCTCAGTCAGCTTCAACCAAGTTCCAAGGACTGAACAAGCCAATCACTTCTATCCGATAACAGGAGATGAGACGCTTGAAGACATAATGACAGTAGTGGAATTAAAATCAATAGGACCTTTTCTGCATAGCTTTCTCTTTGTTTTCTTGACGATTTCCTCTTACTAGGATTTCTGTTTCCTTGTACACAAATTGCCTGTTTACAGGCCCTCTTTCAAAATCAATACAATTTCATTTCCAAAAAGATGCTTTTGTTTTACCTTTTCTGTTTTGTTTGCGTAAACGTCCATTGATTTAATTTGAATTGATTTATGCATTTGAATATGATCAATGTTTATCAAAATACATGCATAAAATAGCAATGACAATTACTAAAGGACTTCAGGATCGAGGAGAAGGTCTAATCACGCTTCCCAATGAATCCGTTGCTAATTCGATTCCCCGGCAACGCCAGTTATTCCCCAGAAGAAATTGGCATCACTAGACTGGTCATCTCTTCTACCCCCAGCCAGGCTCTGTTAAATATCTCTGCCACCAGATAAAAGTCAAATACCCCTAGCTAAGGAAGGGTCATCAATACAAATATCTCCGACCAGAAGACTGAGATTTATTTCCCCAGTCAATTATCCTCCTGACACAGTCAAAACAAAGGTCCATTCAGACGGGCATCTTTACCTATTACATTCAAGATTTAACTATATCCCTCAGATACTGCCTAGTGCACGGCACATTCCGAGGTGTAGTCTAGCGTACGACTACTTTCTTCTTCAGATACATCTTTCAGATATGCTCCATGTCGACATTCATTCTGACATCCTCCTAACGATGGCATCTATAAGCTCATCTCAGACATTTATCGCAAATACAGCATACACAAATACTATCAGATTCAGCCTAACGTACGGTTCGTTCTGATTCAGCCCAACATATGACTCCTTCAACTCAGATACGATCTAGCGTACGATCCATTCTGACCTTCAACAACTCAAATACGGTCTAATGTACGATCCAGTTAGACCTTCATATCCTCAGATGCTACCTAGTGTACGGTACATTTCTGAAGTGTAGTCTAGCATATGACTACCCCCTTTTATAATCAGATTCAGCCTAATGGACGGCTCATTCTGCTCAGATGCGGTTTAATGTACGACCCAATTAGACCTTCATCTCCTCAGATGCTACCTAGTGTACGGTACATGTCTGAAGTGTAGTCTAGCATATGACTACCCCCTTTTATGACCAGATTCAGCCTAATGGACGGCTCATTCTGCTCAGATGCGGTTTAATGTACGACCCAATTAGACCTTCATCTCCTCAGATGCTACCTAGTGTACGGTACATTTCTGAAGTGTAGTCTAGCATACGACTACCCCTTTTATGACCAGATTCAGCCTAATGGACGGCTCATTCTGCTCAGATGCGGTTTAATGTACGACCCAATTAGACCTTCATCTCCTCAGATGCTACCTAGTGTACGGTACATTTCTGAAGTGTAGTCTAGCATATGACTACCCCCTTTTTGACCAGATTCAGCCTAATGGACGGCTCATTCTGCTCAGATGCGGTTTAATGTACGACCCAATTAGACCTTCACCTCCTCAGATGCTACCTAGTGTACGATACATTTCTGAAGTGTAGTCTAGCATATGACTACCCCCTTTTATGACCAGATTCAGCCTAATGGACGGCTCATTCTGCTCAGATGCGGTTTAATGTACGACCCAATTAGACCTTCATCTCCTCAGATGCTACCTAGTGTGCGGTACATTTCTGAAGTGTAGTCTAGCATATGACTACCCCCTTTTATGATCAGATTCAGCCTAATGGACGGCTCATTCTGCTCAGATGCGGTTTAATGTACGACCCAATTAGACCATCATCTCCTCAGATGCTACCTAGTGTACGGTATATTTCTGAAGTGTAGTCTAGCGTACGACTACCCCCTTTCATCATCAGACACAGCCTAACGGACGACTCATCCTGCAACTCCAATACGGTCTAGCATAAGACCCATTTGGATCTTCAACTCAGATACGATCTAGCATACGATCCGGTCTGATCTTCTATCCCCAGTGAAATCACCCGCTTAATGGAGGTTTCGTTCTGCAACTCAGAGACGATCTAACGTACGATCCATTCTGATTTTTCATCCTCAGCGAAGTCATCCGCCCAATGAACAACTCACTCTGGTATTCAGATGCGGTCTAGCGTATGATCCATTCTGATCCCTTATCCCCAGCAGCGTATAACACACTCTGACTCCCCAACGAAGTCGACAGCATAATGGATAACTCGCTATACGGGCTAGCGTATGACCCGATACGACATCCATGTCTCCAGATATCGTCTAATGTACGACGCACTCTGAAGCTCTCATCATCAAATTCCCTGGATGGCATCTTTAAGCCTATCTCCATCAAGATTAGCACCTGGTTGACAAGCGCAAATTTTTGGGGCATTTTAGTGTTCAATAATCTTCCACCTCCAGCCCACGAATGGTGCACATACCATTCTACTCTCTCGGTTCAAGAATATTGAACAGGGGCAGCTGTCTGTAACACCTCAAAATTTGCCCTCCTCTCTTGGGACTAGCATACCATGTTGCATATCATTTTTAGGTCATTAGGCATTGCATATTGCATATCATGTGGTTACATTGTGCAAGTTATCCTCCTAAGTCTTGATCAGAAGATGAGGAGGTCATGTGCAAGCTAGGGTTTCATTGGACTGGTCATTAATCATCTGAGGATGTGGAGGTCCAGATTAGGGTTTTGTGGTTCTCAAGGATATTGGTCTTCATCTTGATTACAATGATTCATCATCATCATCATGGTTTGACATCATCAAGTGTTGAAGCAGATTCCTTGAGATTAGGGTTTTGACCACTGGTCAACCCTAATCAGTTGCATTGGGCCAATCAGGGCATGATCAGGAGATGAGGTCTATGATGGATATGGGGATCATCTCATGGTTTTATGGAGCTTATTGAGGCTAGGGTTTCACCCTTGAGCCATTCCATCACAAGATTGGGGTTCAGATTGATCTATACATTGCCAAATTCATCTATCAACTGAAAAAGTCAATTGTGGTCAACTGTGCATGATTTGATGGATTTGGAGGTGGGAGAGAGTTGGATACATTTCATTCATGTTGGAACAAGTGTTATTTGACATGTCAAAGCTCAAGAATGGAGAAAATGAAGTCAGACAAAAAATTGCCAAAAATAGAAAGTGACTTGTAATGGAAGTTTCCAAAAATGGAAAGTTTTTGACCTCAAAATTACATGTCCAAAAAAGATTCAAATGAAAATTTGTTCAACATGAAAGTTGTAGATCTTGATCTCACCTTTCCAAAAAGTCCAAGAACTTGAAAATCTCATGTATGGTTGGCAAGTTATGGTCCATTCAATTTCAAAAATGACCCATAATCAGAGGGGCATAACTTCCACATGGAGTGTCCAAATTGAGTGATCTTTTTATGTGAAAACTCCATTTGGCATGTACTTTCATGGTGCATAATTGGAATTCATCAAAAATGGTCAATGCAAAAAGTCAAATTTCAAGTGTACAGTTAAAAAAATCCAGGGGCAAAATGGTCCAACTTGAGAAATAATGAGAATTTTTGAGTGGGGATTTTTGCAACACCTCACAAATGCAATTTGAAAATGGTTTGAACTGTCATAACATGTTGAGGTTCATTATTTGGTTAAGTCATTTTTGAAATGCACTTGAAATTATACCATTTGCCGTGACATAGTGAAAATCAAAATTACATGGCCAATCAATGTGGGACAAGTTGCAACACCTCATAACAGATATTTAGAGCATGTGTGAGCTGTCAATGAGCTGTCACAGGACTTGAGCGAAAAGACCATTTTACCCTTGCTTTGAAAATGACATTTTGCTAATCACATTCACTTTTGCTAATTGGATGATTAAGAGTTGATTAATTGGAAGTATATATATTCATAATCATAACTAACTTCTGATTAGAGGCACATTTCACAAGAATTCAACAAACTTTTGGCTCCAAATTCTCCAAATTCTTCAAGAAGCTTCAAGAGCAAGATCCATTGGAACTTCTTCATTTCTTCACCAAATCGTGTGGTTTTTCTTGCTACCTCCTCCATTCATCTTCTTCCTCAACTGTTTTGGCAATTCATCACTTAAAACCTCCAAATTCGTGACTGTTCAAGTGTTGGTTAACAATGGTGATTTGATTTTTCTTGCAATTGGAGTCGTGTTGGATTGATCTAGCTGTTCCAGTCAACTCACCTATCATTCTTCTCCATCTGTTTTGGATCAAAACACCTTGAAACATCAAATTTCAACACTGCCTTCAAATCAAGGTTAGAATTCGAAATTCACCATTGCTTTAATTGTTATATGCGTTTTGTAGTTTGTTTGATGTAGATTATCATGATATAATTAGTTCTTGAAATGGTGAACCATAGGATAAGTTATGTTGATTCAAAGTCTTGAATGCAAAACCTATTTCGTTCGATCCAGAGTGTACCTTAGGAATTAGGTAAAATCATTTGCATATTCGTACTCCTGGCGTTGAGACCTTTCCAACGGTTACTCGTTTGTAGATTTTGGTTAGGGTTTGTTCTTCGAGTGTTCTTGAGAATTCTGGAAAAAACGATGAAGTTGTTGTTGATTTTCTGGAAATATATGCGTGTTTGATCTTCAAATTTGCAATGCCAATTCGAATTCATGTTTGGCGCCAGGAAGAGCCAATCAGCGCGTGCCAGCAAAAAAATGAAAGCGCTGTCGTTTTGAGCCTTGGAAGAGTATTTACGAATATGCCACTGAGTTCATTTAATTAATAAAACACTTAAATAATTATTTAACAATTCATTCAAACTTTAAAAAATCACAAAAAAATATTGGCTAATCAGAAAATTATGAGGTTTTTTTTGTTAGTTCCCAATTTTTCCCTAGTTTTTTATGAGCATGATTTTACAAGTTGTGCATGGTGAATTGTTGACTTGGACTATAGAACTTTGACTTGTGTGTATTTTTTACATGTTTTGCCATTTTCAATGTGAAATGCTCACACATTAAAAGAAATTCCTGAAATTTTTTGAGCTCATTCTGGACATGTTGATGGTGATTTACATATAAAGTTTGTGATTTTTGGATACCTGTGGAGTGAGATATGATTTTTTGAATCTAGGTGTGACAATTTGTGTCACACCTAGCTAGGTCAACTTCATGAATTTATTTGCATGACCTATGATTGTTGGAATGGATTGAAATTTTGCATGGATGATTATTGATATGTTGAGATGTTATGTGAATTTTTTTGGATTTTTCTATGGCATTTTCAATTTGATTGATATTTTTCTTCTCTGTTGGCTCATTGTTCAAGCTTGTATGACACATGTTTGTATATCTTGTGTGAAATTCTCATATGGTTTTGGATGAATGTGAAATTTGGTATGCTGGTTGTAGACACATTGTAGGACATCACTGTTTTGGTCCCATTCATTTCTTAATTGTTTTCATTGACTTATGAATTTTTGAAGTGAATGCTTGTGTTGATGCTATGAATTGGCTTACATAATCTTGTCTGGATTTCTTGATTTTCATTGGCCTAGTTCCTTTTGTCCAATTGAGCTGAAAATTGACATGTTATACCTTGAATAGGTCCTGTTTAGGTGTGAATTATTTGAGGATTTTTGGAATTGTTTTGCTATGCTTTTGATTGAAGTTATTCTGTTTGGACATTGGATGTTGCATTGGACCTAGTTTGTGATGTTTTGGTCATGAAATGAATATGGTGAATGATATGAGTATGGGATCAATTGCATTTGCTTTCTATTTGCTTTAAGATGATTTTGGTTGAGAATTGTTTGCTGTTTAGAATTTTTTTCTCCCTTTTGGACCCTAGGCTTGGCCTAGTGGTCTAGTTTCTCACATTTGGTGTGGATTTTCAGGATGAAATGCATAATGCTCAAGGAGAAGGCTTCAAGTCAATTAAATTGAGATTGTTGGATGTTTTGAACTAATTTGACTTTGTTTTGTAGGTTGTGAAGCTCGAGCTTGAGCTTATAGCTTGCACTTATGTGCATTAACTTGTGTTGTCTGTATAGATTGACTTTTGCTGTTTATTGTTGGTTTGTCTGAGTACTGATGATACTTGATTGATTTCAGGTACATTTAGTCGCTTACAGTTCTTTAAGAACTTGCTTGCTGCTGCTTGGTTTTTAAACCACTTGAGGTAGGACTTCTATTCTTCATGTAGTCTGGAAGACCTGGCCTGTTACTTGGCCAGGCAACTGTCTGAAGTCCTCCTTAAGAGGCAATGTTTGTGGTTGTTTACATTTGTGCCCAAGCAGGTAAAGACCTCTATGAGGCAATTGGTGGATCAAAGGGATATGCAATCTATCCCCCACTATTCTGTGAGTCGTCCCTCTGCTCACACGGCTGTGTGTTGATGCATTGGGACACAAACCCAAGATCTCGTGCTGTTGCACAATCGAGTCAGAGTCTTTGAGCGTAGAAGGGTCCCTCCATTCTGGACCCACGCTCCTTTGTCTGAAGCTCTCCCTGGTTAGGGATAAGATCTGTGAGGTCTCATCCTCACTTCACCTTTTCATCTGCTTCACCTTAGCCTCGTAATGGCAAGGTTAAGAGCGAATAATACCCATGTACAGATGACTTGCTTCGGCAGTCAAACCCATTGTTTGAGCCTCACTTGATTGGTTATAGTGTGTGCTATGTGAATATTTGCTTGAAATGCTTGTTTTGATCTGTATGCTTGTATGCTTGCTTTCTTCCTGGATAGGATTAGCTTGCAGTTGTGCAAGTAGGTAGAAACCTGAACGTAGGGTAATGATGCATGACAACACTAGGCTCGAGTCCAGCTCCAGTGGCTCTGATTCTCGTTCCAGACGAGATATGTAGGCATAGGATGCGGTGTCCTATCGAGCTCCCTTCTCTTAACCCCACCTGCGTTCCCTATGTGTGTGTGTGATGTTTAGAAACCTTTTCTTTTCTTAGAACGTGGATCCCGTCGAGTACGACGGACGTGAGGGGTGCTAATACCTTCCCCTTGCGTAACCGACTCCCTTACCCTTTCTCTTTGGTCGCAAGACCATTTCCTTTCCAGGTTTCTCTGAGCGTTTCCTTTCCCTATCTTGGGATAAATAACGCACAGTGGCGGCTCTATGTTGTGTTTTTATTTGAGTCCCGCCGGTTGTTTTTTCGCGGATGCGACAGCTGGCGACTCCACTGGGGATCTATTACCAAGATGTTGACCTGTGCTGGTCCCTCTTCCCCGAGCGAGTCCTTCCTAGCGTTCTAGGATAGTTTAGGTTGCTTGTTTTGCTGTATTTATTGCATTTATTATTCTAACCTGTGTATATATTTGCATAAATACTTGCATGCATCATACTATCATGTTGCCGTCCTCTGTGCAGGTGGTTCCTCTGTTTGGGGTGGGTATTCTGAGTGGGGCTAAAACCCAGGCCCGAGTATACACCTAGGACTAGTGTGGTCTCATGTTGCCTCCTTCATGTTAGGTCAATATGTGCCTGGCAGCATGATGTACCACAAGCCGGACGAGGTTCATTTGATAGTGCTCTCCTCTGTGGGGTACTCCACTTTGGTTGAGTTACTTCATCTGAACTGTTGACTCTGGTGACCGATCATTTCCCAGATCTTTGGTTTAGACGATCTTAAGGGAGCTACAATGGCACACCCGAAAGGGCAAACCCATTGAGTATCTCTGCCCGATTGTCGAGACTATTATCCGCCTTAGGATGACCTGTTTAGAATTTACCTGTGAGGGGAGGGTGATTCTTACAGATGCATGCTCAGATGGTGACTTTTTGTTCCGTTGATCAGAGTCATATTTATAAGTCGGATTTATGGCCGTTTATTGTCGAGACGCCGAAGTGCCGTCCGAGTTATTTATCAGTGGGGATCCGTTTATTTCAGGATTCCCCGGGCCGAGTTACTTATCAGTGGGGATCCGTTTATTTCAGGATTCCCTGGGCCGATTCAGATGATTGTGTTATCTGCTCAGAGATGGTTTGGTTTGATGATGATGATGATGTATCTGTCCTCCGTTTATTTTGGAACCCTTGAGTTGGATTTGTGGTTACATATTCCCTCAGATGGTTATGATCAGTTCAGAAACCAGGCTTCGGTGCAACGGATGATCAGATGACTTGGAGGATGGCAATGCATTGCATTCATTCATCAGCATCATTACATATTGCATTTACCTGCATCTAACACATGTTTATCCATATGCAGGGACATTTTTGATCGAGATCCTGGTTGAGAGACTTTCTGCTCAGAGATGAGGACCGGTTTGAAGCATGATGTGGCCTACAGTTTCTTCGACCCTGAGATTGGTGTGTTGAAGGAGATGATAGCATTGATTACTCCCGACCATGTGGGGATGTTCAGAGAGTCATACGGTAGTATCCTGAAGATGGTTTTCAGACTCACTGACAGTGACAGAAGCGCCATTCATACACTTCTCCAATTTTATGACCCGGGGCTGAGATGTTTCATATTTCCAGATTATTTGTTGGGACCTCTGATGGAGGACTATGCTAGCATTCTGGGTATGCAGATCCGTGATCAGATTCCTTTCCATGTTACTAGGGTGGAGCCTGACGTCCTTGGGATTTCTCGTGCTCTTTATTTGAGTCCGGAAATGGTCAAGGAAGGTTTGAAGGAAAAGGGGAAGTTACCTGGATTTCATTTGAGTTTCTTGGAGGCTAATGCCAAGGAACATGCTATTATGGGTAATTGGAAGACGGTTTGTGCTTTGGTTGCTGTGAGCATTTATGGGATTATCTTATTTCCTAATCAGAAGAATTTTGTGGACCATAATGCTATCAGGTTGTTCATACAGAGGAACCCTATTCCTACTTTGATCGGAGATGTTTACTACTCGGTTCATAACAGGAACGAGAAGCGGCATGGGGGTTTGGTCCGGTGCTGTGCTCAGTTGCTGTTCAGGTGGTTTATGGGGTATTTGCCTTCCAGAGGTGCTTTTGCTCATCTTGATCCTTCTGTCAAGTGGTCCTTCAGGTTGATGGGTTTGCGGGCTGATGATATTGCATGGACTCATAATGGTTTGGCAGGCCGGGATTTTATATACAGTTGCGGGAGTTTACCCAATGTGCCTCTTGTGGGAGTTCAGGGTTGCATCAATTACAACCCGGTGCTTCTCAGGAGACAGATGGGGTTTGCTATAGAGGGTCCTCCTCTTAGTCGAGAGATTCAGGAGTCCTTTTACTTCCCGATTGATGGCAATCAGGCCAAGCTGAGGCAAGTATTGGATGAGTGGCGTGATATTCAGAGGAAGGGCAAGGTTCCTTATGGTAAGGTCAACTGTCGGTATTTTCCTCTATTTGACGACTGGTTGCGGAAGAGGATTGAGGTTACACATCTACCATTTCCTGGAGGTGATCTTGGGTGTCCTAGGATTGAGGGTCCAAGTTCTTCTGTCAGTATGGAAGAATTCCTCGAGATGAAGAGGGCCAGAGATCAGTTGCTTGCAGAGAAAGCGGAATTGGAGATGACTGTTGCTCGGATTCAGATAGCCAACCAGGAGATCAAAGTGAAGATGGAAGATCAAGACAAGCGACATGCCATGGAAGCAAAGCGTTTTGAGATAGACACTGCCTACTATGGGAAGGTTAGCCAAGCCTTAGCGTCATCTACCAGAGAGCACGACATCACTAAGGAGAAGCTAGCCAGAGCTGCAAAGGTTATTGAGGATCAGAAGAGGAGGCAGATTCTCGTGAAAGATCAGAGAGACGACAGAGTCAGAGTTCTCATTGCTGAGTGGGAAGCCAAGCTGAAGGTTAAGGAAACAGAGAGCATGAAGATCATCGCCGAGAGAGATCACTGTATAGCTGAGAGGGATCATTACATGGCTGAGAGAGATCATTACTTCAGGCAGATGAAGATTCACCAGAAAGAGGTGGGGAGATTACAGCAGGAGAACACGGAGCTCAGGTTCGCCGCAGAGTTCGCGAGGATGGAAGCTGAGATAGGGCCATCTGTGGGACCCTCATCAGGCTAGCTTTCATTTGTATTGGATTACCGTCAGGCTTGTTGACGGAATCCATTTGATTGTAATTTCTTTCCCGATTCTGGAGACTTGTATTTGATTTGATGTATGACTATGGTGCTTATTGTGCACTTTTGGCTATGTGACGGTATTTTTCATTCAGTGATTGATCTTCAAGCTTTATTTGCTTTACCATATGCACTTACACAAAGCACACACATGGTTGGGGGTATTTTACTGAATCACATATCTCCGATCTGCACGATGGAATTAAATGCTGAATACCCGAATATTGATGCCGGATTATTACTTGTCTTGATGATGCCAGGATTAAGAGACAAAGTGTCCTTCATAGGGATAGACACTGCATTCATGCATTAATCATAATAACTTGTGTTTTGTTTTGCAGGTATCTGTTGCTAATGTGCTTGATTGTTTCAGGAATCATTGCTCGTGCTCGCAGAACTGTACCTTTGCACTCAACTCGTCCTCACAGATATTACACCAGACGCAATACTCCCAGACTGATGGATCTTCCGAACACAGATATTCTTGAGCTGAAGGATAAGATGACTGAGCTGATCAACATCATGCAAGGCTTTGCAGTTGGTCAGAAAGCTCTGGCAGATAAAGTCGAGAAGCTCGAGCGGGCTTCTGCAGCAAATAGTGGTGTAAACCTGGATGGAGTCTCCAACCAGGGGCTGGGATCTCGAGATGGTGGAAAAAGGACAACTATTGGTGTGGTGAATAATACTGGTGCTGGTGGCCAACCGGGGCTGAATTTGAAGGATAATTTTGTGCCTCCATTCTATGGCTTCGATGAGGATAGGGAGGAAGACAGAGAGGCTGATCAGTTCTCGATGCACAACGAGCCTTTGGGTCAGTACAATGTTCAGCCTCAAAGCAAGGAGATTCAGCTGCTGGCTGAGAAGATCAAGGTATTGGAGAGTTATGCCACTCCTGGGGTGGTGAATATGTCTAATGTGGGGCTTGTTGAGGGGATTGTGATCCCGCAGAAGTTCAAAGCGCCCACTTTTGATCGTTACAATGGAAGTTCCTGTCCTGAGACGCATTTGCAGGCATTCGTCCGAAAGATCTCTGCATATACAATGGATCAAAAGCTGTGGATGTACTTCTTCCAGGACAGCTTGTCCGGAGGTTCCTTGGAATGGTACACCAAGCTGAAGTCCTCAGATGTTAAGAATTGGCAGGATCTTGGGGACGCGTTCTTCAAGCAATATCAGTTCAACGCTGACATGGCTCCGAGTCGTACCCAGCTGCAGGGTATGTCTCAGAAAAATAATGAAGGATTTAAGGAGTATGCCCAACGGTGGAGAGAGTTGGCTGCCAGAGTGCAACCTCCTCTTGTCGACAGGGAAATGTCTGATTTGTTCATGGGGACCCTGCAGGGGGCGTTTGCTGAAAGAATGGTTGGTTGTCCGGTGACCAACTTTTCTGATATTGTTGTGGCAGGGGAAAGGATAGAGAGCTGGTTGAAGCTTGGTAAGATCCAGGGTACTGCCTCTTCTTCGTCGTCTGGGTCGAAGAAGCCGTTCAGTAATGGTGGTCAGAGGAAGAAGGAAGGGGATGCTAGTGCTGTCTACGCTCAACGAGGACTTAGTAGGGATCGTTACTTTCAGCACACTGCTGCGGTAACCATTCCTGCTGAACAACAACAGCAACCGCAACAGCAACAATCTCAACAGCAAAGGCAACCCTTCCAGCAGAAGCCTCAGAGGGCTGGTTATCAGGTAAGGGGAAGAGGTATGGACAGGCAATTTGACAGACCTCCGGTGACCTACGCTTTTCTGTTTAAAAAGCTGATGGACTTGGGGCTGGTACAGACAAGGACTCTGGCACCTTTGAGACCTGATCAAAGGCCAGCCAATTATGATGAAAATACCAAATGTGAATTCCATTCGGGTGCTCCCGGACACAACATAGAGAACTGTAAAGCTTTTAAGCACACAGTTCAAGACCTGGTGGATTCAAAAGCAATTAATTTCGCACCATCTCCCAACGTCAATGCTAATCCCATGCCCGCGCATGGTCAAAGGGGGGTGAATGCAATTTCTGAAGAGAATAGAGTTGGGTTGTTGTATGTGGATCAGTTGAAGACTCCGTTGGCTGAGGTCAAGGGGTTGTTGTTGAAAAATGGGGTTCATCCGGGCTGTGAAGATGATTGTGCTGAGTGCACTAATTCTGTTAATGGATGTGAATTGTTGAGAAAGACTGTCCAGGGTCTGATGGACAATGGAAGTATATTGATTGAGAAGAAAATTGATGAGGGGAAAGATGAGATCTCCACCATAACAATCTATTTCGACCCGGTGGATTTGTCTAATCTAGCTGAAGCGGCTCCAGTTACCATCACGGTACCTGGACCGATTCCATATGACAAAGATGATGCCGTGCCGTGGCACTATGGTGGGGAGGTGTACTGTAATGGTGAAAAGATGGAAGATCAGGCTGCTAGTGAAACCATCGTTTCAAAGGTGGATAATGCCGGTACTAGTGGTTTCACTCGCAGTGGCAGATTATTTGCCCCGGAGGCCCTGAGGGGAGGAGAGGGAGAAAAAGAGAAAAAAGAAAAGGCCGAGGCTTTAGCCAGGGCGAAAGGAAAAGCTGTGGTGGATAATAGTACTCCTGTGGTGACACCGGCGCCTGCGGGGTCGGATGAAAAACTTGATGATGATGCTGAGGAATTTTTGAGAATCATCAAGAAGTCCGAGTACAAGCTGGTTGACCATCTGCAGCAGACTCCTTCCAAAATTTCGATTCTGTCATTGATGTTGAGCTCTGAGGGGCATAGGGAGGCTTTACTGAAAATTTTGAAGAAAGCCTATGTTCCTCAAGAGATAACGATTAACCAGTTGGAAACGGTCGTGTCTAATGTGCATGCCAGCCACGGGCTGGGCTTTACGGACATGGACCTGACAGTGGATGGAAGGAATCATAACAGGGCGCTACACATTGCTATGGAATGCAAAGGGGCCGTGCTTTCGCATGTGCTGGTTGATACCGGCTCCTCCTTAAATGTGTTACCGAAGAAAGCTCTGGCGAAGCTTAATTGTGATGGGCTGATTCTGACCCCTACTGATTTGATAGTACGGGTTTTTGATGGGTCAAAGCGAGCTGTATTCGGGGAGGTTGAGCTGCCAGTGAAGATTGGACCTGAGGTGTTCAAGTCGACTTTCTATGTCATGGATATTCAGCCGGCATACAGTTGCCTGTTGGGTCGTCCGTGGATCCATGCTGCTGGGGCAGTAACTTCGACTTTGCACCAGAAACTGAAGTATATCTGGGAGGGCCAAGTCGTCACTGTGTGTGGAGAGGAAGACATCTTTGTCAGCCACCTGTCATCGTTTAAATATGTTGAGATGGACGGAGAAATCTGGGAGACGCCTAGTCAAGCATTCGAAACCATTAAGGTGGAGAATGCTTTGTTTGCAAAAGAGGAGGAGAAACCGTCCATATCTTCGTACAAACAGGTCGCTGAGGTGGTAAAGAGTGGAGAGGCTCCCGGTTGGGGCAGAATGATGGAGGTCCCCGCGAAGAAGGATAGATTTGGAGTTGGGTATCAGCCGGGCCGAGGCTCCGGGCAGGGCAGAGGACGTCGTACGTCGGTAACCTTCACGAGTGCCGGAATGCTGGATCCGGATCACATCTGCATGATGGGTGAAGATGCTGATAGTGACTGCGACATTGACCAATGGATAAAGCCGTGCGCACCAGGAATGGGAATCCAGAACTGGAAGGCCGAAGAGATCATCCGGGTCACTCTCCTTGAAGAGTAATGTTTTTCCTGTTTTTAGTCTTATATGCATGAAAGCCTTACGTGTTTCCCGACACATAATGGTTCATTGTAAGGGCCACCTCATGTTTAAATTTGCAAATTTGCATCATCAATAAAGGATGTTTTTCAATTAAAAGCGGCGTTCCCTGTTTTTCATTTATTTTTGCAGTTTAAAAATAAAAACAAATAAAAATGGCAATGTTTTCATTTTTCTTTTCAATTTTGTCACACCGGTTCTAAAGCAATGCATGAATCAACATTCATGCAGATGCGATTCTTCTCCGGATCTCATTGATAACAATCCTGTTACACCCTCGTATGACTTCGACAATCCAATCTATCTTGTTGAGGAAGAAGACGAAGAAGATTGTGAACTGCCAGGGGAATTAGCCAGGTTGTTGAAACAAGAGGAGAAGGTGATTCAGCCGCACGAAGAGCCGATTGACGTGGTGAATCTGGGTACCGACGAGGTCAAGAAAGAGGTGAAAATCGGGGCTGCTTTGGAGGAAAGTGTCAAGAGCAGAATGGTGGCATTGTTGAAAGAGTATGTCGACATCTTTGCCTGGTCTTATCAAGATATGCCAGGGTTGGATACCGATATTGTTGTGCACAAGCTACCGTTGAGAGCAGATTGTCCTCCAGTGAAGCAGAAGTTGCGCAGGACTCGACCTGATATGGCAATGAAAATTAAAGAGGAAGTGCAGAAGCAGTGGGATGCTGGTTTCCTAGCTGTCACTAATTATCCGCCATGGGTTGCAAATATTGTGCCAGTCCCGAAGAAGGATGGGAAGGTGAGAATGTGTGTGGACTACCGAGATCTGAATAGAGCTAGTCCGAAAGATGATTTTCCGTTACCTCACATTGACGTGTTGGTAGACAATACAGCTCAATTCTCGGTGTTTTCCTTCATGGATGGCTTTTCTGGCTATAATCAAATTAAAATGTCGCCAAATGATATGGAGAAAACAACGTTCATTACACCGTGGGGCACTTTTTGTTATAAGGTGATGCCATTTGGTCTCAAGAACGCCGGTGCTACTTATCAGAGGGCCATGGTGACTTTGTTTCATGATATGATTCATCATGAAATTGAATGCTATGTTGATGACATGATAGCAAAGTCCCAAACAGAAGAGGGGCATTTGGTAGATCTGGCCAAGTTGTTCGACCGGCTGAGACAGTTCAGACTGAGGTTGAATCCGAACAAGTGCACGTTCGGAGTGCGGTCCGGTAAATTGTTGGGGTTCATTGTGAGTGAGAAAGGAATCGAGGTTGATCCTGCAAAAGTAAAAGCAATAAGAGAAATGCCTGAACCGAGAACGGAGAAGGAGGTGCGTGGTTTCTTAGGTAGATTGAACTATATTTCGCGGTTCATATCTCATCTAACAGCCACGTGTGAACCAATTTTCAAGTTGTTAAGAAAAGATCAAACGGTCAGGTGGAATAATGATTGCCAAGCGGCATTTGAAAAAATAAAAGAATATTTGCAGGAGCCTCCGATTCTGATACCTCCTGTGGAGGGAAGACCGTTAATACTGTACCTGACAGTCCTCGAGGGGTCTATGGGGTGTGTATTGGGGCAGCATGACGAGTCTGGTCGAAAAGAGCATGCCATATACTACCTTAGCAAAAAGTTTACCGACTGTGAAACAAGATATTCACTGCTCGAGAAAACTTGCTGTGCTTTGGTCTGGGCTGCTCGCCGACTAAGGCAGTATATGCTGGTTCATACCACTTTATTGATTTCCAAGATGGATCCAATCAAGTACATTTTCGAGAAGCCAGCATTGACCGGACGGGTTGCGAGGTGGCAAATGATTTTGACTGAATATGATATACAGTATACCTCTCAGAAGGCGATCAAGGGAAGTGTATTGTCTGATTACCTTGCTCAGCAACCCATTGATGATTATCAACCGATGAAGTTTGAATTCCCTGATGAGGACATCATGTTTCTTAAATCGAAAGATTGCGAGGAACCAATCCCGGAGGAGGGGCCTGACCCTGAATCCGAATGGATTCTGATGTTTGATGGGGCCGTTAACGTCAACGGAAGCGGTGTTGGTGCTGTTTTGGTTACGCCGAAAGGATCCCATATTCCTTTTGCTGCCCGGCTAACATTTGAGTGCACCAACAACGTAGCTGAATACGAAGCTTGCATATTGGGGATTGAAGAGGCGATTGATTTGAGGATCAAGAACCTTGTCATATATGGAGATTCAGCTCTGGTGATAAATCAGGTTAACGGAAAATGGTATACGCATCAGTCTCATTTAGTTTCGTATCGAGATTATACGAGGAGATTGTTGACGTTTTTCACCAAGGTGAAGATGCATCATGTGCCTAGAGAGGAGAATCCTTTGGCAGATGCTTTGGCTACTCTGGCTGCCTTGATTAAGGTGCAGAGGTGGAATCAGTTCTCCAGTGTTGAAGTAGGTCGTCTGGATAGACCGGCTTATGTGTTTGCTGTTGATACAGCGCCTGATGATGAGAAGCCGTGGTATTATGATATCAAGCGCTATCTAGAGACTCAAGAGTATCCTGAGGGAGCATCTAAGAAGGACCGAAAGACTCTGCGGAGGTTGGCCATGGTGTTCTACCTGAATAAGGATGGGGTTTTGTACAAAAGGAATTTTGATTGGGTCTTGCTTCGATGTGTTGATGATAGAGAAGCAAGCCAATTGATGAAAGAGGTTCACGAAGGATCGTTCGGTACCCATGCCAGTGGGAATGCAATGGTAAAGAAGCTGCTGAGAGCAGGTTATTACTGGATGACAATGGAGGCCCAATGTTTTAATTTCGTGCGGAAGTGTCATAAATGCCAGATTTATGCTGACAAGGTGCACGTGCCTCCAAATCTGTTGAGCTTGATGTCGTCTCCATGGCCGTTTGTTATGTGGGGCATTGATATGATTGGAAAGATTGAGCCTACAACTTCGAATGGGCACAGGTTCATATTAGTGGCTATCGACTACTTCACCAAATGGGTTGAAGCAGCCTCTTATACGAACGTGACGAAGCAGGTCGTTGCCAGATTTCTCAAGAGAGACATCATTTGCAGATATGGGGTTCCCGAGAGAATCATTACTGATAATGGTTCTAATTTGAACAATAAGATGATGGCAGAGCTGTGCCGGGAATTCAAGATCGAGCATCACAATTCTTATCCCTATCGTCCGAAGATGAATGGGGCGGTTGAGGCAGCCAATAAGAATATAAAGAAGATTGTGCAGAAAATGGTGGTAACCTATAAGGATTGGCATGAGATGTTGCCGTTTGCATTGCATGGGTATCGAACGTCGGTACGCACATCTACTGGGGCAACTCCTTTCTCCTTGGTGTATGGGATGGAGGCTGTATTACCAGTTGAGGTTCAGATTCCCTCTTTGAGAGTCCTGATGGACGTAAAGTTGCAAGAGGCTGAATGGGTAAGGACCCGGTATGAAGAGTTGAGCCTGATTGAGGAAAAGAGGCTAGCGGCCATCTGTCATGGGCAGTTGTACCAGCAAAGGATGAAGCGTGCTTTTGACAGAAAGGTGCGACCTCGGGTATATCACGTGGGTGATATGGTGCTGAAAAGGATCCTTCCTCCTCAAAACGATCGAAGGGGCAAATGGACACCGAATTATGAAGGTCCATTCGTGGTCAAGAAGGTCTTCTCTGGTGGAGCCTTGTTGTTAACGACCATGGATGGCGAGGATTTTCCATCCCCTGTGAATGCGGACGCGGTTAAAAAATACTTCGTATAAAGAGACCCGCTGGACGAAAAGAATAAAATAGTCCAGGAAAAAATGGGCATCCCGGCGAACCAAAAACAGAAAAGGTTCGGGCAAAAATTAGGGATAAAAATGAAAAATGTACACCCGGCAAGTCGAAAACCTGAAAAGGCGACTTGGGCAAAAAATGGGTATCCCGGTGGACTGAAAACCCGAAAGGGCGGTCCAGGCAAAAGAGGGATTGAAACGAACAACTGCGTCCAGCATGATCGTTCGCGCTTTGGTTAAAGCATCATGGATAATACCCGGTAGGGATCAATCGGAATCGTCTTGTTCAGAAGGCAGAAAGCATGGAGAGTCTGAGGACATATGGGGTGTAACCGAGTTGGAACTCGATGAGATCACGGGTTTCACATTGCCATTAGGATAGATTTTTCCTTTTGTGCAGTTACCTCTTTTCAGGAATTGCTTCCTTTTGTATTGCTCATTTGAGCCACACTTTTTCAATCAATAAAAGGCATATTCAGTCGAATAATTTTTGTTTTTGTCTTTCATTACCGCTTTGATTGCAAAAACATCCAATATTTTTGATAAAGAATGTTGCATTTTAAGACATACAGGTTCCTTCCAATGCATGTTTATAAGATTGAAAGCTTGAAATCTTATTTGGAAGGGTTGAGTGACCCAGGTGTTGAAATCTTGACACGCCTGGGGCACGGTTTTATCTAACGGTCTGTTTTGCAGGAACTGTTAGTTATTTTCACTCACTTGCAGGTTGTGATGTGAAAGCTTTGTAACAGATCCCCAGGGAGTCCGATCAGGGACGAATGAATGAAAAACGACGAAGTGACGACGAGACGTCCGACGACCCTTGATAGTAATCAAGAAGACTCTTCAAAGTCGGAAGACTTGAAAGTATGTAATTCCCCGCAGAGTCCGTTCGGGGACGAGTGCATGAAGAAAGGACGGAGAGACGACGAGACGTCCGACGACCCTTGAAAATAATCAAGAAGACTCTTCAAAGTCGGAAAATTGAAATTTCTATATAATTCCCAGGAGTACGTCTCGTCGAGCGTGGAGCGATTGGGAATACAAGATGATGGAGCAGAAAAGGTCCAGACGAGTCTGGGAATTCTCAAAGGTGGAAAGCTGATACGAGATTGGGAGGTGGATACCATGGTTCCACGAGTCGACGGGTGTTCTGTACCAACTTTTCTCATTTCCCCAGCGAGGTCCCCAAGCAGAAGTAGAGGACCAACTCCCTAGCAGATCCAAGGTCTATGGATCCCTTAGCCGAGTCGAGGTGGTTATTCCCGGCAGGTTTAAAACGGTGTCCTCAGCAGCCAGGCCCGGAGGTTGTTATTCCCCGAGTGGAGCGGGTTTCAATGAAATATATCTCCAGCAGTGTTCATCCTACTAGTGGATTGGACAAGTTCCCGTAGCGGACAGATTTTTGCATCCCCAACTGAGTTGATTCTACCTATGGATTGCATGGGTTGTCCCCAGCGGAGTAGCACTCGTTTCCCTAGCAGGGTCAGGATGGTTATCCCCAGCAGGTTTTAGATCGGTGCTTCCCTAGTCAATGGGCTTGGAGGTTGCTATTTCCCCAGAGGAGTATCTGTGAGTATTTCCCCAGTAAAGTCAACAGGTTTCTGTGAGGGTTTTCCGAAGCAGAGTTGGGATTGATATCCCTGGCAAGTCAAAGACTGTTGTATCCCCACAGAGCGTTGGTGGTGTCTTATCCCCGGCAATTCTCGAGCGGATTGGGTGCAAAGGAGGTTCTTTCCCAGCAAGGGTTGCCTTATCCCAGCAGCAGCAGTATTATTCCCCAGCAGGGTGGAGATCGGAGTAATGTCGGGTTCCTCAGCAGAGTGTCTCGCGTTCCCTAGAAGAATCCCTGAGAGGGATACTTTTTATGCATTCATCATGTAAATAAGCATAGCATATTGCATAGAAAAATAATAAAGCGCGTAGCATTTCCATAATTATGGAGCATTACGCAGAAAAATCAATCATGCATCATATTGCAAGCACAAGCTAGTCTCAAGCCGTGGTTACCGTTTGAGAGGTGGTTACCAGAAGTATAGGTGTTACTCCGAGGAGTTTGGCCTCATGATTTGATCAAAGGTATTTCCCCAGTAGTGCAATACTGGAGTAATTGTTTTCTGTCGGACAGAGATGGAAATGTTACGCGATCAACACGATTCAAGCCGTGGTTACCGCTTGAGGATTGGTTTTGCCGGACAGTGAAGACGATACTTCGAGGAGTTCAGCAGCGGGATTTTGGAGCAACAGAATTTCCCAGTCATCAGTAAGTGTCTGGTCGAGCTTTCTTTGGTGCCTGTAAACATCATCATTCGATGTCCAGTAAACGTCAAGTTATTTCCCAGTCATTGTTTAATGTCTGGTCGATCCTTGTTTGATGTCCTGTCAACATCCTTGTTTGATGTCCTGTCAACATCCTTGTTTGGTGCCTGTAAACATCATCATTCGATGTCCAGTAAACGTCGAGTTTTCTCCCAGTCATCAGTCAGTGTCTGGATGAAAGTGTTACTCTGAGGAGTTCAACATCATGACGTCAGATCAACAGTGTTCCCCAGTAGTGCGATACTGGAGGAAATTTTTCCGTCGGACGGAGGTGGAAATGAAATCGAAGGACGTTACGCGATCAGCGCGATTTCCGGGGTTCAAAGGGAGAAAAGGAGATGTTGAGGCATTTTCTGGAGATGGGGTTCAAATGAAGAAAGGGGAGTGTTGCGACATTTTCTGGAGATCGGGGTTCAATCAGAGAAGAGTATATGCTGAGGCATTTTCTGGGGTTCAAACAGAGATTGGAGTTGAAGATTATATCCAGGATGAGGTCCGCAGGATTATCTTCTGTTCATGTGTCACCTTAGACTCTGGCTGAGGCCAATGGAGGTCGTTATAGGTGTCTTCTGAGGAAGAGATACACATGCTACCTTCCTTTTGTGAAGATATACCCTCTGACATGTCGCCCTCAGAGTGGTGTTGGTGTTATTTCCGGCGTTGCCAGCGGAATTATCACAAGAAGTTGGAGAACAGGGTTCAATCGGAGAAAGGGAAATGTTGAGGCATTTTCTGGAGATGGGGTTCAAATGGAGAAAAGGAGATGTTGCGGCATTTTCTGGAGAACGGGGTTCATATTGGTGATCGCGAGTTATCGTCAGGCGACTGGGGTTCAAATCGGAGAATGGGGTTCATTATTTTGGCAAACAGGAGAGCGGGGTTCAAATGCGGTGATCCGAGGATCATTTGCGCAAAAGAAAATTTCGGGGTTCAAGAAAATAAGAAAAAGAGAGATTATCAGAAATTTCAGGGTTCAAGAAAAGCATAAAAAAAAGAGAGAATAATAATCCCGAGCGGATGTGTGGTGTTCAAGCCATGGTTATCCCTGCGTTACCATTTATTTTGGTATCCAGGTCGACGTTTCTGTTTTGGGGTTCAAGCCGAGTTTTCTCCGTTCCAGACGGATTTTTCAGAGATTGTGTTCTTCGCCGATTCTGACGGGTGTTGCTAATTATTTTCCCATCAGAGTGCAAATTGTTCGTCTGTTCTTGGTATTCAATCACTCTTCATCCTGATCATCTGAAAGCCGAGGCTATTCATATCGACAGGTTCATAGTGGATTGAATAGGGGCAGCTGTAACACCTCAAAATTTGCCCTCCTCTCTTGGGACTAGCATACCATGTTGCATATCATTTTTAGGTCATTAGGCATTGCATATTGCATATCATGTGGTTACATTGTGCAAGTTATCCTCCTAAGTCTTGATCAGAAGATGAGGAGGTCATGTGCAAGCTAGGGTTTCATTGGACTGGTCATTAATCATCTGAGGATGTGGAGGTCCAGATTAGGGTTTTGTGGTTCTCAAGGATATTGGTCTTCATCTTGATTACAATGATTCATCATCATCATCATGGTTTGACATCATCAAGTGTTGAAGCAGATTCCTTGAGATTAGGGTTTTGACCACTGGTCAACCCTAATCAGTTGCATTGGGCCAATCAGGGCATGATCAGGAGATGAGGTCTATGATGGACATGGGGATCATCTCATGGTTTTATGGAGCTTATTGAGGCTAGGGTTTCACCCTTGAGCCATTCCATCACAAGATTGGGGTTCAGATTGATCTATACATTGCCAAATTCATCTATCAGCTGAAAAAGTCAACTGTGGTCAACTGTGCATGATTTGATGGATTTGGAGGTGGGAGAGAGTTGGATACATTTCATTCATGTTGGAACAAGTGTTATTTGACATGTCAAAGCTCAAGAATGGAGAAAATGAAGTCAGACAAAAAATTGCCAAAAATAGAAAGTGACTTGTAATGGAAGTTTCCAAAAATGGAAAGTTTTTGACCTCAAAATTACATGTCCAAAAAAGCTTCAAATGAAAATTTGTTCAACATGAAAGTTGTAGATCTTGATCTCACCTTTCCAAAAAGTCCAAGAACTTGAAAATCTCATGTATGGTTGGCAAGTTATGGTCCATTCAATTTCAAAAATGACCCATAATCAGAGGGGCATAACTTCCACATGGAGTGTCCAAATTGAGTGATCTTTTTATGTGCAAACTCCATTTGGCATGTACTTTCATGGTGCATAATTGGAATTCATCAAAAATGGTCAATGCAAAAAGTCAAATTTCAAGTGTATAGTTAAAAAAATCCAGGGGCAAAATGGTCCAACTTGAGAAATAATGAGAATTTTTGAGTGGGGATTTTTGCAACACCTCACAAATGCAATTTGAAAATGGTTTGAACTGTCATAACATGTTGAGGTTCATTATTTGGTTAAGTCATTTTTGAAATGCACTTGAAATTATACCATTTGCCGTGACATAGTGAAAATCAAAATTACATGGCCAATCAATGTGGGACAAGTTGCAACACCTCATAACAGATATTTAGAGCATGTGTGAGCTGTCAATGAGCTGTCACAGGGCTTGAGCGAAAAGACCATTTTACCCTTGCTTTGAAAATGACATTTTGCTAATCACATTCACTTTTGCTAATTGGATGATTAAGAGTTGATTAATTGGAAGTATATATATTCATAATCATAACTAACTTCTGATTAGAGGCACATTTCACAAGAATTCAACAAACTTTTGGCTCCAAATTCTCCAAATTCTTCAAGAAGCTTCAAGAGCAAGATCCATTGGAACTTCTTCATTTCTTCACCAAATCGTGTGGTTTTTCTTGCTACCTCCTCCATTCATCTTCTTCCTCAACTGTTTTGGCAATTCATCACTTAAAACCTCCAAATTCGTGACTGTTCAAGTGTTGGTTAACAATGGTGATTTGATTTTTCTTGCAATTGGAGTCGTGTTGGATTGATCTAGCTGTTCCAGTCAACTCACCTATCATTCTTCTCCATCTGTTTTGGATCAAAACACCTTGAAACATCAAATTTCAACACTGCCTTCAAATCAAGGTTAGAATTCGAAATTCACCATTGCTTTAATTGTTATATGCGTTTTGTAGTTTGTTTGATGTAGATTATCATGATATAATTAGTTCTTGAAATGGTGAACCATAGGATAAGTTATGTTGATTCAAAGTCTTGAATGCAAAACCTATTCCGTTCGATCCAGAGTGTACCTTAGGAATTAGGTAAAATCATTTGCATATTCGTACTCCTGGCGTTGAGACCTTTCCAACGGTTACTCGTTTGTAGATTTTGGTTAGGGTTTGTTCTTCGAGTGTTCTTGAGAATTCTGGAAAAAACGATGAAGTTGTTGTTGATTTTCTGGAAATATATGCGTGTTTGATCTTCAAATTTGCAATGCCAATTCGAATTCATGTTTGGCGCCAGGAAGAGCCAATCAGCGCGTGCCAGCAAAAAAATGAAAGCGCTGTCGTTTTGAGCCTTGGAAGAGTATTTACGAATATGCCACTGAGTTCATTTAATTAATAAAACACTTAAATAATTATTTAACAATTCATTCAAACTTTAAAAAATCATAAAAAAATATTGGCTAATCAGAAAATTATGAGGTTTTTTTTGTTAGTTCCCAATTTTTCCCTAGTTTTTTATGAGCATGATTTTACAAGTTGTGCATGGTGAATTGTTGACTTGGACTATAGAACTTTGACTTGTGTGTATTTTTTACATGTTTTGCCATTTTCAATGTGAAATGCTCACACATTAAAAGAAATTCCTGAAATTTTTTGAGCTCATTCTGGACATGTTGATGGTGATTTACATATAAAGTTTGTGATTTTTGGATACTTGTGGAGTGAGATATGATTTTTTGAATCTAGGTGTGACAATTTGTGTCACACCTAGCTAGGTCAACTTCATGAATTTATTTGCATGACCTATAATTGTTGGAATGGATTGAAATTTTGCATGGATGATTATTGATATGTTTAGATGTTATGTGAATTTTTCTGGATTTTTCTATGGCATTTTCAATTTGATTGATATTTTTCTTCTCTGTTGGCTCATTGTGCAAGCTTGTATGACACATGTTTGTATATCTTGTGTGAAATTCTCATATGGTTTTGGATGAATGTGAAATTTGGTATGCTGGTTGTAGACACATTGTAGGACATCACTGTTTTGGTCCCATTCATTTCTTAATTGTTTTCATTGACTTATGAATTTTTGAAGTGAATGCTTGTGTTGATGCTATGAATTGGCTTACATAATCTTGTCTGGATTTCTTGATTTTCATTGGCCTAGTTCCTTTTGTCCAATTGAGCTGAAAATTGACATGCTATACCTTGAATAGGTCCTGTTTAGGTGTGAATTATTTGAGGATTTTTGGAATTGTTTTGCTATGCTTTTGATTGAAGTTATTCTGTTTGGACATTGGATGTTGCATTGGACCTAGTTTGTGATGTTTTGGTCATGAAATGAATATGGTGAATGATATGAGTATGGGATCAATTGCATTTGCTTTCTATTTGCTTTAAGATGATTTTGGTTGAGAATTGTTTGCTGTTTAGAATTTTTTTCTCCCTTTTGGACCCTAGGCTTGGCCTAGTGGTCTAGTTTCTCACATTTGGTGTGGATTTTCAGGATGAAATGCATAATGCTCAAGGAGAAGGCTTCAAGTCAATTAAATTGAGATTGTTGGATGTTTTGAACTAATTTGACTTTGTTTTGTAGGTTGTGAAGCTTGAGCTTGAGCTTATAGCTTGCACTTATGTGCATTAACTTGTGTTGTCTGTATAGATTGACTTTTGCTGTTTATTGTTGGTTTGTCTGAGTACTGATGATACTTGATTGATTTCAGGTACATTTAGTCGCTTACAGTTCTTTAAGAACTTGCTTGCTGCTGCTTGGTTTTTAAACCACTTGAGGTAGGACTTCTATTCTTCATGTAGTCTGGAAGACCTGGCCTGTTACTTGGCCAGGCAACTGTCTGAAGTCCTCCTTAAGAGGCAATGTTTGTGGTTGTTTACATTTGTGCCCAAGCAGGTAAAGACCTCTATGAGGCAATTGGTGGATCAAAGGGATATGCAATCTATCCCCCACTATTCTGTGAGTCGTCCCTCTGCTCACACGGCTGTGTGTTGATGCATTGGGACACAAACCCAAGATCTCGTGCTGTTGCACAATCGAGTCAGAGTCTTTGAGCGTAGAAGGGTCCCTCCATTCTGGACTCACGCTCCTTTGTCTGAAGCTCTCCCTGGTTAGGGATAAGAGCTGTGAGGTCTCATCCTCACTTCACCTTTTCATCTGCTTCACCTTAGCCTCGTAATGGCAAGGTTAAGAGCGAATAATACCCATGTACAGATGACTTGCTTCGGCAGTCAAACCCATTGTTTGAGCCTCACTTGATTGGTTATAGTGTGTGCTATGTGAATATTTGCTTGAAATGCTTGTTTTGATCTGTATGCTTGTATGCTTGCTTTCTTCCTGGATAGGATTAGCTTGCAGTTGTGCAAGTAGGTAGAAACCTGAACGTAGGGTAATGATGCATGACAACACTAGGCTCGAGTCCAGCTCCCTGGTAGTGTGTCTTCCCTCGGTTTCTGGCTAGATTTTCTTTCCCTTGAGGGGGAACTACATCGCCCTGATCCTCGTTCCAGACGAGGTATGTAGGCAGGAGGTCGTGCGAGACCTCTCCGGGCACTTTTTTTCTTTTTGTGTGTGTTTGCTTGTTATCTTCTGGTGTGTGTTTTGGTTCGGATGCCGATGTAAGTCCATTGATTGGCTTTCGGGCTCCACGTTTGCCGTTTTGTGCGCGTTTTGGTTCGGATGCTGATGTAAGCCCAGTGATTGGCATTCAGGCTCCATGTTTGCCTGTGTGTTTGTTTGTTTGTTTGGCGTGCGTGAGCTGAACTACAGTGGCTCTGATTCTCGTTCCAGACGAGATATGTAGGCATATGATGCGATGTCCTATCGAGCTCCCTTCTCTTAACCCCACCTGCGTTCCCTATGTGTGTGTGTGATGTTTAGCAACCTTTTCTTTTCTTAGAACGTGGATCCCGTCGAGTACGACGGACGTGAGGGGTGCTAATACCTTCCCCTTGCGTAACCGACTCCCTTACCCTTTCTCTTTGGTCGCAAGACCATTTCCTTTCCAGGTTTCTCTGAGCGTTTCCTTTCCCTATCTTGGGATAAATAACGCGCAGTGGCGGCTCTGTGTTGTGTTTTTATTTGAGTCCCGCCGGTTGTTTTTTCGCGGATGCGACACTGTCATACCCCAAAATTTGCCCGTTGATATTACAAGGCATTTTTCAAGGCACTCCGACTTATTCTGCAAGGCACTGATCTTAAAGGAACAAAAGCCCAGCTCACAACGGACTCAATCCAAAATGGCCCAAACTAGCTTGCTCGCTAGGCGAGCAATTCCTTCGCCTAGCGAACCCTTCGTTATGCAACTCGCCCAGCGAAGCACTAGATCCAGTAAAAGCCCAAACTAGCTTGCTCGCTAGGCGAGCAACTCCTTCGCCTAGCGAAGCTTGCGAATATCAGAATTTCTGGGCTTCATTCTGAGCCCATTAGGTCACAACAAGAGCATTATAAATAGCCAAGCTTCAGTCACGAAAAGAAAAAGAGGAAGATGGACGGAAACCCTGGCACAGAAACCCTAGAGGCTACTTTAGAGAGTTCCGAGTGAAGAAACCCTGAAGGCCGCCCCTCCGCTCCGAAGCTACCGCCGCCCAACTCCATCCGATACCAAAAGCGATCATTCTCTTCAACATAGCAGCTTAGTTGCAAGCAGGTTTGCGCATCACTATTGTTTTATGCTTTTAATCGATAATCTCTATATACATAAAGCATCATGATTGAAGTTTCGAATATGTAATTTGATTTCACATGCGAATTTAAATATGCTTGAATATCATGAATGTTTGTCCATGTTATTCCTGTAATCAAGTGCCATACAAGTTCAGGTTTTCGGAGGTCATGCTGCTGTCAAAATCCAAACCCGTGGCCGCTCGCTAGCACATCGCTAAGCGAGCCTGTAGCGAGCATTCGCTGAGCCTTCGCCAGGCGAAGCAGAGGCGAACGGGACAGGGGCTGCTTTGTTTCTTTTCTATTATGCCTTATGTCTATCTAACCAAGACTTATTATAATTCTGCATCGTTTGGCCTGAGATTATGACTGTTGTGTTGTAGTGCAATTTTCAATTGTACTTTACTTTGATGCTCTAACCCGTGTGTTGAATTGTGCAAAGGTTTACATATTCCCGAGGAAACGGCCGGCTAGGTATCCGACTTTATGTGTGGGAGATCCTTATGGAGATTCACCCTGAATTACCCAATTGATTTTAATGTATTCATTTCATGGTGAAGATTCACCCTAATGGCTTAATTGATCTTAATGTATTGATTTTAATATGGACCTAATTACCTAATTAATTGTAAAACTTTGCCTTTAAATAAGTGATCTCGGACCTCTCTTTTGTTACCCTACGATTACGGTATTATGGTCATGTCCCGCGAATATGGGGATACACTTAGCAAAGACCCTTCGGTTAAATCATCATAGTCCCTCGAATGTTGCCTTTGTCCCTCGAAGATCCTTCGGTGTACCCTACGGTTAAATGATGATCGTCCCTTCGAATGCTAAGGTATCCTCACAACTGTTGCCTTCAATGACCAATCGATGACCCTTCGATGACCCTTCCACATCCAAAGGATAAAACTACTTACTTCTCAATAGTAAGGACAGTTTTACCCTCATAAGGAAAGGAAATGCCCGGAAAGACCTCGGATAGGTATAACTCTTAATTGCTTATTCACAATTTAAAACTACTTTTCACACCTTACACCTTTCAAAACCTCCATTAGAAAATCACCACTTGGTATACATTCGCACTAGAATCATTGCCGAGTTATATTTTTCTAAACTATTTTCAAAACTAAACGAGATAACCACTTTGTATACATTCATTCAAGAATCATTACAAAGTTAAATTCTCCTTTTCAAAACATTTTCCTACGCATTTCTCAACCACTTTTTCAAACCAGAAAAACATAAATGATTGAGCAATTAAGAGTCCATGGATAACCATGGATACAAAGGGTGCTAACACCTTCCCTTTGTATAATGTACCTCCCGAACCTAAGAATCTAAATTAAGGTCTTTCCTGTTCTTTTCCACCTTTCCTTATTGGATAAAAGAAAAGTCGGTGGCGACTCTTGCTAACCGCGACATTGCGATTAAAAAAACACAAAAAGTCAGTTCACCGTATGACACATTCCAATACTCGAATGGAAACTGTTATTATATGTAAACTCGATTAAAGGCAAGAAACTATCCCAATTTCCTCCTTGTTCCAAAACACAAGACCTCAAAAGATCTTCAAGTGACTGAATAGTCCTCTCCGTTTGACCATCAGTTTGCGGATGATATGCAGAACTCAAACGCAACTTCGTACCCAAAGCACTTTGCAAACCTTCCCAAAATCTCGAAGTGAACCTCGGATCTCTATCCGAAACAATACTCGACGGTATACCATGCAAACACACAATCCTCTCGATGTACAACTTAGCAAGTCTCTCCCTCGAATAATCCATTCTCATCGGAATAAAATGAGCACACTTCGTCAGTCTGTCCACAACGACCCAAATCGCCTCACAATTACTCGATGTTCTTGGTAAGCCCGAAACAAAATCCATAGAGATACTATCTCACTTCCGCTCGGGAATAGATAACGATTGCATCAAACCAGACGGCTTTTGATGTTCAATGTTTGACTTTTGGCAAGTCAAACATGAATACACAAATTCCGCTACATCCTTCTTCATACCTTGCCACCAAAACATCTTCCTCAAAACTTGATACATCTTAGTAGCACTAGGATGAATACTCAGACCACTTCTATGCCCTTCCTCAAGAATCCTCTTTCTCAAATCCATACCATCCGGAACACACACTCGATCACGACACCTCATGATACCGTTCTCATCAATCCGAAAGTCACCACCTTTACCTTGGTTAATCAATGTCATAACATCGACTAACTTCAAATCTGACCTCTGACCTTCTCTAATCTCATCAAGAACGTCACACGTAAGCTTCAACATCCCAAGCTTAACAAATGAAGACATCGCTTCACAAACCAAACTCAAATCCCTAAATTGCTCCAACAATTCAAACTCTCGCATCATCAACATAGACATATGCAATGACTTCCTACTCAATGCATCGGCTACAACATTCGCCTTCCCAGGATGATAATTCAAACCAAAATCATAATCCTTCAAGAATTCCAACCATCTTCGTTGCCTCATATTCAATTCTTTCTGATCGAACAAGTACTTCAAACTCTTGTGATCACTAAACACATCAAACCTCGATCCAAACAAGTAATGTCTCCAAAGCTTCAACACAAACACAACGGCGGCCAACTCAAAATCATGCGTCGGATAATTCTTCTCATGAACCTTGAGTTGCCTTGAAGCATAAGCTACCACTTGCCCCTTTTGCATCAGAACACCTCCCAAACCCAACAAAGAAGCATCGCAATACATAACGAAGGTTTCTAACGGATCCGGTAAAATCAAAATAGGAGCCGTAGTCAATCTTCTCTTAAGCTCTTGAAAATTCGCTTCACACTGCGAAGTCCAAATGAAAGCTTAACCCTTCCTAGTCAACTGCGTCAACGGTAACGACAACTTAGAAAATCCCTCAATGAACTTCCTATAATAACCAGCCAAACCAAGGAAACTTCAAATCTCTGCAACAGACTTAGGAGCTTCCCACTGAGATACAACTTCGATCTTCGTAGGATCCACAGAAATCCCACCGCTCGAAATCACATGTCCAAGAAAACTTACTTCACTCAACCAAAATTCACATTTAGAAAGTTTAGCAAACAACTTCCTCTCTTTCAACACCGATAACACAACCTTCAAATGCTCTGCATGATCCTCTTCGCCCTTGGAATAAATCAATATATCATCGATGAACACAACTACAAACTTATCCAGATAATCATGAAAGATTCTATTCATATACTCCATAAATACACCAGGTGCATTCGTCACCCCAAAAGGCATCACGGAGTACTCGTAGTGACCGTACCTTGTCCTAAAAGCAGACTTCTGAATATCCTCAACCTTTATAAGAATCTGATGATACCCAGACCTCAAATCAATTTTGCTAAACACACAAGCTCCAACCAGCTGATCCATCAGATCGTCAATCCTCGGAAGTGGATACTTGTTCTTAATCGTCACTTTATTCAGTTGTCTATAATCAACACATAATCTCATAGAACCTTCTTTCTTCTTGACCAATAGCACAGGTGCACCCCACGGTGACACACTAGGACGAATAAACTTCTTCTCGAGTAAGTCTTCAAGTTGACTCTTCAACTCTTTCAACTCAGAAGCGGACATTCGATAGGGAGCCATCGATACAGGACTAGTTCTAGGAACTAAATCAATCGAAAACTCGACCTCTCGTTCCGGCGGTAAATCACATATATCTTCCGGAAATACCTCCGCAAATTCATAAACTATTGGCAGTTCTTCGATCGTCCTCTTCTCCCGAATATCCAAAGTTGCCAACAACATAAACAACTCGGCACCATCTTGCACCGATTCGTCAATTTGCTTAGCAAACACACACCAATCTTCCTTAGCACCAACTTCAGGAAAAATAACCGTCTTCTCAAAACAGTTGATATACACCCGGTTAAGTTTTAACCAATTCATACCCAAAATCACGTCGAGTTGCTCTAACGGAAGACAAACTAAATCAATTCCAAAATCCCTACCAAATATACTCAACGGACAATTCAAACACACATAGGAAGTAGAAACAGAACCCATAGCAGGTGTATCAATAATCATACTTCTACGCATATCAGATAATATGAGATTCAGCCTCTTAGCACAATCCAAAGAAATGAAAGAATGTGTTGCACCGGTATCAATAATGGCAATCAAAGGTGTACCCTTAATAAAGCACATACCTTGGATTAGTCTATCATCGGTAGTGGTCTCCGCACCAGACAATGCAAACACCTTTCCATTCACTTGCTCCTTCTTCGGCTTATCACATTGCGAACTAATGTGACCTTTCTCACCACAGTTGAAACAAGTTACGTTCGAACCAACCCGAAACATCAAACAAACAGTATCGATCGTGTCAGATACACAAATCAAATACCACGGAAAACCTACTACTATTGACCAACTGGTCAACCAGGCTCTGATACCACTAATGTAACACCCCTTTTTCTACCCCAAATTATTTAGCATATAATCAGAGTAAATAAGCACGCATATAAAGAAAAAGGCGTCACATCGACGTTTTCGAAAACTAAAAGCTTTCAAAACCAACAATACACCTGGTCATTCAAAATAACACATTTCACTCAACATGAATATTCAAGCAATATGCGTTCGCAGCGGAAAATAAAGAATACTCATGTAATTCATAATATGATCCATGTCCCATACCATGATTATCTCTCAATAATCACTTCAAATAAAACAAAACAATTAATGACATAAAGCATATCAAAATAAGATATGAGTTCAATACCACTAATCTACCCAGTGTTACATGACCAGAGCATTGACTCATTACCAAATTCAAACTAAATACGGAAACTCTCCAGCTAATCTTGAGCGAGCTACCGTCCACCTACTCCAGCAATACTACTCTGTAGTATCTGCACGATACCCATGTAAAGGTAACAATGTACAAAATGGAGGCGCCAATTTGAATGGCGACACCATGCACAAAATGCACATGGGCGCCAATTCATTTGGCTACCACGTACAAACACAATTTTCCATGCTCAAATTCATTTGCCTATAAATTCATCCACACCATCAAAACTTCTTCCACACCATCACTCACTACTTCTTCTATAATTTCATCTACAACAACTTCTTGTAGTTTCATCTGCACCAACCGGTTTCATCCCCGACAAAATGTCTATCCTCATAATGGGTGAATCGTACAGAGGAACAGTTGCAAACATAGCAACTTATGTAAGCGTTTGTTTTAATAGAGTCCCTTTGAATAACATATTAACTTAGTAAAGTTTTTTGTTCTTTCTTTTATAGGATGTTTCAAGGTTCCGGACTCGGTTCCACGAATATGTCCACATGGACCCGATGATTCAACCTTATGTTGAACTCGTCGGTTTTGGACATATAAGCAAAATTTTGTCTTGGTCGGTAGATAACAAATTCATTCTTGCTTTATGCGAAAGATGGTGTCCCGAGATACACACATTTTGGTTCCCATCTGGTGAGTGTACCGTGACGTTAGAAGACGCCTACATGCTTTTGGGACTGCCCATTGAAGGTAAGGTTGTAAATGGTATAACCAATTGTGCAAATTTATATGATAACTATAGAGGTCAAGGTATACTACTTTCACGCCTTAAGTCATACTATAACAGTTTATACTTAGATGAGCATTCTACCGAAGATGCTCGAATAATAAAAACTAGGTGTTACATTATGCTTTTAATTGGTTCTTTTTTATTTTCTGAAGGTAGTGGTTCTAGTATGTATATTATGTATTTACCTTTACTTAGACATGTAGATAGAATATGAAGTTATAGTTGAGGATCTACTTGTCTGGCCTATCTCTATAGCTCTTTGTACAAAAACTCACACAAAGACACATCTACCTTTTCTGGATGTGCTGTTTTGCTCCAAGCATGGGGTTGGTCAAGACTACCGTCCCTAACACCCGTCAACAACAACCCTTTCACATTCCCGTATGCACAAAATAAGTTGTTTAAATTGCTATATATTTACTTACTTCTTTAAAGATTATTATCTCTAACTAATATTTTTACATTTTGGTGCAGATGGTTTGCATGTGGTATGAGTGATAACAGATGTCCTAGACACTATATTACTCAGTATCGCAATTTGTTGGATCACCTTCGACCGACATACGTAAGGATAATAACCTCATTATTTCGTTATAATTTGTTAACTTCTTCTACCAAGATTATAATCCAAGTTACTTTCACATATCAGTTCATTTGGCGTCCATATCTAAATTTGGATCACGACCATGAGGTCAACGCTGAAGACGCGGCCGTATGGACTGCATGCACACCGATAATATGATTCACAACTGTGGAGATGCACAACAGTGATCGTGTGAAGTTGTAGTTTGGTATGCCCCAAAACATCCCAGATCCCCCAACAAGCCTAGGAGAATGACATATGCGTAAAGTTAATGACCAACGGAACTTCAATCCATGGCAAAGCTTCGTAAGATCGGAGTGTCGCAAATGGAAGCACCACCATGACCATGTCTTAATTGACGCAGTCATGCCAAATGAAGAAAAACCAAGTCGTACTTATATGGCTTGGTACATGTCAGTTGGTTTTCAGTTCATCGCTGAGGATATGTACCTGTACGACCCACGCCAACAAACTTACACACCAGACACCTCAACATCTAACCCCCAACAATATTGTCAGACCGGATAACCCCCCCCCCCCCTGTCCGTCAAACTTTCCGTTCCACCAACACACAAACATACAACCAAACCATGCCATACACCCAACCCCAATACCAAGAGCATACCCCATACCACCACCAACAAATTGATCATCAACCTGAGACCCAACATCGTTTCGCACCAAACACATCACCCTACCAAAGCCGCCTTAGCCAGAACACCCAATGATCATGCAACACCAACCGCCCCTCCTCCTACCATAGCTAAGAAGCCCAAACCTCACAAAACCAAAACCTCAAACAACCTGTCATACGGTGAACTGACTTGGGGTGTTTTGCTTTTTATCGCAATGTCGCGGATAGCAAGAGTCGCCACCGACTTTTCTTTTATCCAATAAGGAAAGGTGGAAAAGAACAGGAAAGACCTTAATTTAGATTCTCAGGTTCGGGAGGTACATTATACAAAGGGAAGGTGTTAGCACCCTTTGTATCCATGGTTATCCATGGGCTCTTAATTGCTCAATCATTTATGTTTTTCTTGTTTGAAAGAGTGTTTGAGAAATGTGTGAAAATGTTTTGAAAAGGAGAATTTAACTTTGTAATGATTCTTGTATGAATGTATACAAAGTGGTTATCTCGTTTAGTTTTGAAAGTTGTTTTGAAAAGGGAAGTTGTTTAGTTTTGAAAGTTGTTTTGAAAGTGGTTATGAATGAGCCATTAAGGGTTATACCTGTCCGAGGTCTTTCCGAGCATTTCCTATCCTTATGAGGGTAAAACTGTCCTTACTATTGAGAAGTGAGTAGTTTTATCCTTTGGATGTAAAAGGGTCATCGTAGGGTCATCGATTGGTCATTGAAGGCAACGGTTGTAAGGATACCTTAGCATTCGAAGGGACGATCATCATTTAACCGTAGGCTACACCGAAGGGTCATCGAGGGACAAAATCGTATTTTCGAAGGCAACATCCGAGGGACCATGATTTATTTTATGATGATTTAATCGAAGGGTCTTTGCTAAGTGTATCCCCACATTCGCGGGACATGACCGTAATACCGTAATCGTAGGGTAACAAAGAGAGGTCCAAGATCACTTATTTAAAGGCAAAGTTTTTACAATTAATTAGGTAGCCAGGATGAATCTCCACATTAAAATTAATACATTAAAATTAATTAAGCAATTTAGGGTAGATCTTCACAAGGGTATCCCACAAATAAAGTGGAAGACCTAAACAGCAATCTTTTCCTGGGAAAGGTGAACCTTTACAAAATTCAGCAAACGGGTTAGAGTACCAAGTCAGGATGCAATCAAGGATTGCACCGCAAAAGAAATACAACAGCAAAAATGTCATGCAAAATAATGTATGATGATAAGGGAACAGATCAGAGAAGCATAGCACAGAACAAACGAAATATAAGCTACTGTCCTGTTCGCCTCTGCCTCGCCTAGCGAAGGCCTAGCGAATATTCGCTACAGGCTCGCTTAGCGATGTGCTAGCGAGCGGCTGCGGATTTTGAATTTCAGAACAGTATAATCTCAGCATGCGGCAAGTCTTATGGTATTCAATTACAGAAATGATATGGTCAAGCATTCAGGATAGGCTGGCATACTTAAACTCACATGCAAAACCTCAAATATGTTTATGAATTCAATTATAATATCACATGCAAGTTAAGAACATAAAGCGGTATCACATGCAAATTAAGAAAATGAAGCGATAATAGTAATGCAAACCTGTTTGCAATCGAATTGTAACCTTGAGTTGGCGAGCCGGATTGAGTTGGACGGAGGTAGCTTTGCTGCCGCAGGCTTTTCCTTCAGGGTTTTCCGTCTGTGAGCGCTAGGGTTTGCTTGCTAGGGTTCTCCTTTCTCCTTTTTCGTCCTCCTTCTTATTACTGAAGTGCTGGTATTTATAATGCTCTTTTTTGTGACCTAATGGGCTCAGAATGAAGCCCAGAAATTCTGATATTCGCAAGCTTCGCTAGGCGAAGGAATTGCTCGCCTAGCGAGCAAGCTATTTTGGGCTTTTACTGGATCTGATGCTTCGCTGGGGCGAGTGTCATAATGAAGTGTTCGCTAGGCGAAGGAATTGCTCGCCTAGCGAGCAAGCTAGTTTGGGCCATTTTTGGATTGGGCCTGTTGTGAGCTGGGCTTTTGTTCCTTTAATGTCAGTACCTTGCAGAATAAGTCGGAGTGTCCTGACAAATGTCTTGTAATATCAGCGGGCAAATTTTGGGGTATGACAGCTGCCCCTGTTCGATATTCTTGAACCGAGAGAGTTAGGACGGCGAGTATGCCGTTCGTGGTCTGGAGGTGAGAGATTATTGAACACTAGAATGCCCCGAAAATTTGCGCTTGTCCATTAGTCTTGATGGAGATGGGCTTAAAGATGCCATCCAGGGAGTTTGATGATGAGAGCTTCAGATTGTGTCGTACGTTAGACGATATCTGGAGACATGGGTGTCATACCGGGTCATACGCTAGACCGTATAATGAGTCGTCCATTATGCTATCGACTTCGCTGGGGAGTCAGAGTGTGTTATACGCTGCTGGGGATGAGGGATCAGAATGGATTGTACGTTAGACCGTGTCTGAATGCCAGAGTGAGTTGTTCATTGGGCGGATGACTTCGCTGAGGAGGAAAAATCAGAATGGATCATACGCTAGATCGTCTCTGAGTTGCAGAACGAAACCTCCATTAAGCGGGTGATTTCACTGGGGATAGAAGATCAGACCGGATCGTATGCTAGATCGTATCTGAGTTGAAGATCCAAATGGGTCTTATGCTAGACCGTACTGGAGTTGCAGGCTGAGTCGTCCGTTAGGCTGAATCTGATGATGAAAGGGGTAGTCGTACGCTAGACTACAATTCAGAAATGTACCTGTCACTAGGTAGCATCTGAGCAGCAGAATGAGCCGTCCATTAGGCTGAATCTGCTGATGAAAGGGAGGTAGTCGTACGCTAGACTACAATTCAGAAATGTACCTGTCACTAGGTAGCATCTGAGCAGCAGAATGAGCCGTCCATTAGGCCGAATCTGCTGATGAAAGGGAGGTAGTCGTACGCTAGACTACAATTCAGAAATGTACCTGTCACTAGGTAGCATCTGAGCAGCAGAATGAGCCGTCCATTAGGCCGAATCTGCTGATGAAAGGGAGGTAGTCGTACGCTAGACTACAATTCAGAAATGTACCTGTCACTAGGTAGCATCTGAGCAGCAGAATGAGCCGTCCATTAGGCCGAATCTGCTTATGAAAGGGAGGTAGTCGTACGCTAGACTACAATTCAGAAATGTACCTGTCACTAGGTAGCATCTGAGCAGCAGAATGAGCCGTTCATTAGGCCGAATCTGCTTATGAAAGGGAGGTAGTCGTACGCTAGACTACAATTCAGAAATGTACCTGTCACTAGGTAGCATCTGAGTAGATGAAGGTCTAACTGGGTCGTACATTAGACCGTACTTGAGTTGTTTGAAGGTCAGAATGGATCGTACGCTAGATCGTATCTGAGTTGTTGAAGGTCAGAATGGATCGTACGCTAGATCGTATCTGAGTTGTTGAAGGTCAGAATGGATCGTACGCTAGATCGTATCTGAGTTGTTGAAGGTCAGAATGGATCATACGCTAGATCGTATCTGAGTTGTTGAAGGTCAGAATGGATCGTACGCTAGATCGTATCTGAGCTGAAGGGGTCATATGTTGAGCTGAATCAGGATGAACCGTACGTTAGGCTGAATCTGATAGTATTTGTGTATGTTGTATTTGCGATAAACGTCTGGGATGGGCTTATAGATGCCATCGTTGGGAGGATGTCAGAATGAATGTTGACATGGAGTATATCTGAAAGGCGTAGTTGAATCCTGAATGTAATTGATACAGATGTCCGTCTGAATGGACCTTTGTGTTGGTTGTATCAAGAGGATAATTAACCTGAAAAATACAGTTAGCTTCATGTCATGTCATGATGCATGAGATGCAAATGTTGTATGCATGCGTGTGCTGTGAAGTGATGTAATGAGTGAATTATGCGTCTGGAATAAATGCGAGCTTTGTATGCATGTATATGATGTAATGTATATGATGCGGAATGAAAATTGTATGTAGGTATGTGATGTGAAATGAGTGCACTATGCGTCTGAAACGTTCTTCCAGGGGACTCTACTGGGAAAATAAATCTCATTCTTCTGGTTGGAGATATTTGTATTGATGACCCTTTCTTAGCTGGGGGATACTGGATTGCCGTCTGACGATGGAAATATCCAACAAAGCCTGGCTGGGGATAGAAGAGATGACCAGTATGTTTGATGATGCCGACCTCTGCTGGGAAATAGCTGGTTCTTATTGGGGAATAGAATTAGCAACGGATTCATTGGAAAGCATGGTTAGACCTTCTCCTCGATCCTGAAGTCTTGTAGTAATTGCTATTTCTATTTTAGGCATGCATTTTTTGTAAACATTGATCATATTCAAATGCATAAATCAATTCACGTTAAATCAATGGACGTTTACGCAAACAAAACAGAGAAAGTAAAACAAAAGCATCTTTTTGGAAATGAAATTGTATTGATTTTGAAAGAGGGCCTATAAATAGGCAATTTGAGTACAAGGAGACAGAAATCCTAGTAAGAGGAAATCGTCAGGAAAACAAAGAGAAAGCTATGCGGAAAAAGTCCTATCGATTCAAATTCCGCTACTGTCATTATGTCTTCAAGTATCTCATCCCTTGCTGTCGGATGGAAGTGATTGGCTTGTTCAGTCCTTGGAACTTGGTTGAAGCTGACAGAGAACGGGACATAGTCATACGCTTTAATCCCTATTTTTGCCTGGACCACCTTTTCAGGTTTTCAGTCCACCAGGATGCCCTTTTTTGCCCAAGCCGCCTTTCCAGGTTTTCGACTTGCCGGGTGTACGTCTTTATATGTTTATCCCTAATTTTTGCCCGAACCCTTTTGGTTCGCCGGGATGCCCTTACTTTTGCCTAGGTACATCGACCTAGCGGGTCTTTTTTTATGCGTAGTATTTTTTAACTATGTCTGCGTTCACGGGATGTGGGAAGTCTTCGCCGGAGAATACTTTCTTAACTACAAATGGCCCTTCGTATGTGGGAGTCCATTTGCCCCTGGGATCACCTTGTGGTAGAACGATACGCTTGATCACCAAGTCGCCAATTTGATACACCTGTCTCTTGACTCTTTTGTTAAATGCCTGGGTCATGCGTTTCTGATATATCTGTCCATGACAAACAGCCACAAGTGTCTTCTCATCAATCAAATTTATTTGATCGAGTCGAGTTTGAATCCATTCATCCTCGTCTAAACCTGCATCTTTCATAATTCTTAGAGAGGGAATCTGAACTTCCACTGGTAAGACGGCTTCCATTCCGTAGACTAAAGAGAATGGAGTTGCTCCTGTCGAAGTGCGCACTGAGGTGCGATACCCATGGAGAGCAAATGGCAACATTTCATGCCAGTCTTTGTACGTTACTGTCATCTTTTGTATAATCTTCTTAATATTCTTATTAGCAGCCTCCACGGCGCCGTTCATCTTTGGTCGGTACGGAGAAGAGTTATGGTGCTTTATTTTGAACTGCGTGCAGAGTTCAGTAACCATCTTGTTGTTCAAGTTAGTACCATTGTCAGTGATAATTCTTTCAGGGATGCCATACCGACAAATAAGACTATTCTTGATGAACCGTGCCACCACATTCTTGGTGACAGAAGCGAATGAGGCGGCCTCTACCCACTTTGTAAAGTAATCAATAGCAACAAGGATGAAACGATGCCCGTTAGAAGCAGTAGGTTTAATCTCCCCAATCATATCGATGCCCCACATTGCAAAGGGCCAAGGTGCGGTCAACACGTTCAATGGAGCAGGAGGTGCATGTACTTTATCCGCATATATCTGGCACTTGTGACAGGTTCTGGAGTGATGGTGGCAATCAGCTTCCATGGTAGACCAATAATACCCTGATCTCAGAATCTTCTTGGCCATCGTATGTCCACTAGAATGAGTCCCGAAAATACCGTCGTGCATGTCTTCCATAATCTCTTCTGCTTCCTTTTTATCCACACAGCGAAGCAAAGTCGAATCATGATTACGTTTGTATAATAATCCATTACTCAAAAAGAATTTAGCGGAGAACTTCCTCAGAAATTTCCTGTCATTGATAGATGCCTCTTCAGGGTATTCCTGAGTTTCCAAATATCTTTTTACTTCGTGGAACCAAGGTTTCTCCTCTACTCCATTAGCGTTAAGTTCATAACAATACGCTGGTTCATCTAACCGTTCAATGGTGATCATGGGAGCTTCATTGTCCCATCTGACTCTGAACATAGATGACATGGTAGCTAATGCGTCTGCCAACTGATTCTCTTCTCGTGGGATATGTTCGAATGTAATCTCTTCAAAGTATGGGATTAATGTCATCACCCGTTCTCGGTAAGGGATGAGATTCGGATGCTTAGTGTCCCATTCTCCTTTGATCTGACTGATTACTAATGCTGAGTCTCCGTACACACTCAAAAACTTGACCCGCCGGTCTATAGCAGCCTTGAGTCCCAAAATACATGCTTCATACTCAGCCATATTATTGGTACAATGAAAACATAGTCTAGCCGTGAAAGGTGTATGGTAACCCCCGGGAGAAATAAGTACAACCCCAACACCGTGGCCCAACGCATTAGAAGATCCGTCAAAAACCATAGTCCATCGGGATCCCAGTTCAGGTCCTTCATCCGGTCCAGGTTTTTCATAATCAGTAACAAGCATGACATCCTCATCTGGGAACTCAAAATTCATAGATTGGTAATCGTCCACCGCTTGATGAGCCAAATGATCAGCTAGCACGCTTCCTTTGATTGCTTTCTGGGTAGTATACTGGATATCGTATTCTGTTAAGATCATTTGCCATCTCGCTATTCTTCCGGAGAGGGCAGGTTTCTCGAATATGTATTTGATGGGATCCATCTTAGAAATCAACAAAGTGGTATGATTCAACATATACTGTCTTAGTCGGCGAGCCGCCCAGGCCAAAGCACAGCAAGTTCTCTCGAGCAGTGAGTATCTTGTTTCACAGTCGGTAAACTTTTTGCTCAGGTAGTATATGGCATGCTCTTTTCGACCAGACTCGTCATGTTGCCCCAATACACACCCCATTGAATTTTCTAACACGGTCAAGTACATGATTAGAGGTCTTCCTTCAACTGGTGGTATCAGAATTGGAGGTTCCTGGAGATATTTCTTGATTTTGTCAAAAGCTTCTTGGCATTCGTCATTCCATATCATCTCTTGATTTTTTCTCAATAGCTTGAAGATGGGTTTGCAGGTAGCGGTCAAATGGGAGATAAATCGGGCAATGTAGTTCAAGCGTCCCAAGAAACCTCTGACTTCTTTATCCGTACGAGGAACTGGCATTTCTTGAATAGCTCTCACCTTAGCCGGGTCGACCTCAATTCCTTTACCACTGACAAATAAATCCCAAGAGTTTACCGGATCTTACTCCAAAGGTGCATTTGTTCGGATTCAATCTCAACTTGTACTTCTTCAACCTCTCAAACAGTTTGTATAAATGATCAAGATGTTCTTCTTCAGTATGAGATCTAGCTATCATGTCATCCACATATACCTCTATTTCATGATGAATCATATCATGGAACAAGACTACCATAGCACGCTGGTATGTTGCTCCTGCATTCTTCAAACCGAATGACATTACTTTGTAGCAGAAAGTGCCCCATTGCGTCACAAACGTAGTTTTTTCCATGTCCTCAGGTGCCATTTTAATCTGGTTATAACCCGAGAATCCATCCATGAAGGAGAATACTTTGTGTTGAGCGGTGTTATCTACCAGAACATCGATGTGCGGGAGTGGAAAGTCATCTTTGGGACTCGCTTTATTCAGATCCCTGTAATCTACGCACATTCGCACCTTACCATCCTTCTTCGGTACCGGTACCACATTAGCAACCCATTGGGGATAAGAAGTAACGGCGAGGAAACCGGCATTGAATTGTTTCATAACCTCGGCTTTGATTTTCTCAGACATTTCAGGACGCATGCGGCAAACCTTTTGCTTGACAGGACGACAGTCTTCCTTCGTCGGCAGCCGATGCACCACTATATCAGTATCCAACCCGGGCATGTCTTCATAAGACCAAGCGAAAACCTCTACATAGTCATGTAACATCTGAATCAACCTTTCTTTTACACTGTTTTCCAAACCTGCTCCTATTTTGACTTCTTTTCTGTCTACCTCAGTACCCAGATTTACAATTTCGAGTGACTCTTCATGCGGCTGTATAGCCCTTTCCTCTTGCAGTAACAGTCTGGCAAGCTCTCCAGGCACTTCACAATCTTCCTCACTTCCATCTTCGGCTTGGTAGATCGGATTTTCAAAGTCATAATGACCAGTAGTGGAATTATTATCAATAGGATCCAGAGTGGATACGGATCTGCAATTCGTTACGTGAGTGTGTGTAAGAAAGCATAGCTTGTTTGAAAGATGACAGGAAAGATAAAGAGCGCAATATTTGAATGCAAAAGGTCCATTGATTTATTGAATATGAATATGCTTATGAAATGACAAAACCCTTAACAAATTAGCTGTTGTGCCCCGGGCGTAGACACAATGCTTTAAGAAGTTCAATTGAAAAATTAAAAATTTGCAATACTAAATGGACAATAACAATTACTCCTGACTAAAGGAAATCGGGATAGTGTCTTCAGCCTTCCAATTATCGAGTCCGTCACCAACTGTTGGGTAGATCCAGCTATCCAGGTCGCAATCGCTATCAGCATCTTCCACAGCATTGATTTGATCTTTGACCATCTTTTCAGAGTTAAACCCCAGGCCAAATTTGTCAGACTTGTACGGTACGTCGATCAATTGACCCCAGCCAGTACGACCACCATCTTCAACCACGGCTTGAGCGTCTTTCAGAGAAATCATAGCAGGAGGAATGCGAATAACCTTGGGTACACAGGAAGTTGGCTTAAGGACAGGATTAGTCGGAGGAACTACTTCAAATGAATGAGAAGGAGTCTCAACGAATTCACCATCCATCTCGACGTATCTGAAGGTATGCACACTACTGACAATATACTCTTCTTCTCCACACACAGTGACGATCTTACCCTCTATTGGATACCTCAGCTTTTGATGGAGAGACGAAGCTACAGCACCTGCCCCATGAATCCAAGGGCGACCCAGCAAGCAGGAATAGGCGGGGCGAATGTTCATTACATGGAAGATAGTGTTGAAGACTTGAGGTCCTATCTTGATAGGGAGAACAACTTCACCATGGACAACACTTTTCGCACCATCGTAGGCACGCACCACAATGTCACTAGGCTTCAATTCAATGCTCTTGCAGTCAAGTTTATCGAGCACGGCTTTCGGTAGCACATTCAAGGAAGAGCCATTATCGATCAACACATGAGACAAAGTGATCCCTTTACACTCAATGGAGATATGCAGAGCTTTATTGTGATTCTTCCCTGCTGGTGTCAGGTCAGCGTTGGAAAAACCTAGGCCATCGTCAACAGTCAGGTTAGCAACATAGTTTTCGAATTGATCGACGGATGTTTCCTGAGGTACATGAGCAGTCTTTAAGAATTTTATCAAGGCATGGGCATGAGATTCAGAAGATAACAACAAGGATAACATCGATATCTTAGAAGGAGTATGCCCCAACTGTTCTACCACGTCAAAATCACTCTTGCGGATGATTTTCAGCACTTCCTCCATTTCTTGTTTGGCAACATCTTCAGTAGTAGCTTCGATCGGTGTCTCTGACTGAGAAGGGTTGACTGGTTCCTTTCCTCGAGTTTCGGGAACTGGAGGTGAGATCTCTGGAGAGAAGATCCTCCCGCTTCGAGTAACTTTACTAGTCCCAACAATGTCATTAGGATTAGCAGAATCACCAACTTGCTTTACGCCATGGATGTAAACATCGCCTCCATAATTCCACGGAATGGCTCTGCTTGAAGAATACGGTACTGGGCCAGGGGCAGTAATGATTATGGGAGCTACCTTGGGCTCAGCAGTAATCTTCACAGGTACTCTGGGAACAGTAATCTTCACTGGAACTTTGGACCTAGCAATCACAGATACTTCTTCAACAGGGCCTTCCACCTTAGGAATCTTTTCGAAGAGAAGGGTACGATCGTCCATCAGCCGTTGGATACCACCTCTCAACTTCAGGCAATCATTGGGTCGGGACATACAGAGATCGCAATTTTCAGCACAACCTGGAAGTAAACCAGCTTGCAATAACTTCTTCTTGATGGCCAGGAGAGGAGATGTTAAGTCCGCTACAGCAGTGATGAGAGAATCGTCATCGAGAGCATTAACAGCCTTGTCATGATTAGGCATAGGTGCAGTGATGACATTAGGAGTCTCCGGAGGCTCGAATTCAATTTCCCCAGCGTCGATCATATCCTGAATTTTGTTCTTCAACAACCAACAATCGTTTGTATCATGCCCGGGGCTATCGGAGTGATATGCACACCTGGCATTGGGATTATAACGAGGCGAAGTAGTGTTGACATTTGCAGGAGGGCCTCTGAGAGTGATTAAGTTTGCCTTTAGCATACTTTGCAGTGCTTGTGCTAAAGTCATATTGATCTTGGTAAACTGCCTTCTTGGTCTGTCTTGTCTGTGCTGGAAGTTTTGAGCTGGCGGGGCTGCGATTGTCACTGCTCCAACGGCATGGTCACCATTTTTCTTATTATGATTCTTTAGACCGTACACAGCGTTTGATTCATTCTTCCCATGATAGGACTTTTTGCTGCTTGTAGAGGTAACTGCCTGTATCTTTCCACTTCGAATGCCGCTCTCCACCCGTTCACCTGTCAGTATAAGTTCAGTGAAACCTGATGAAGAACTTCCCAGCAGATGGCTGTAGAATGGGCCAGTCAGTGTACCCATGAACAGGTCTACTAATTCTCGGTCAGTCATAGGGGGTTTGACCCTGCCGGCCAAATCTCTCCATTTCTGAGCATACTCTTTGAAGCTTTCTTTAGATCCCATAGCCATATTCTGCAACTGTAGCCGAGTAGGCGCTAGCTCAGAATTATACTGGTACTGTTTATAGAAAGTTGTTGCTAAATCAGTCCAGGTGCGGATGTCAGAGCTCTCGAGCTGATAATACCATTCCAACTGTGTGCCAGACAGGCTCTCTTGGAAGAAATGGATCCATAGCTTCCTGTCAGTGGTATGCGGCTGAATCTTTCTCACATAAGCTCTCAGATGCATCTGAGGACAAGACGCACCATCGTACTTAGTGAAAGTGGGGATTTTGAATTTGCGAGGAATGGTCACATCGGAGACCAGACCCAAACTTTCGAAATCCAGACCGGGTGCCTTCTGACCCTCCATGGCTAGCATGCGTTCTTCCAGCAACTTGTACTTATCATCTCTTGGAGAGTACTGTTCATTTTCATAATCTTCATCGTCGTCCTCAGGGTTGAAGAGATCGACATTCTCCTCTTCTGAATCATTCTCTGCCTCCTCTTCCGGACCATTCGGGATTCCAAATTTGACTCCTGCGGCCTATCCTTTACGCCTTCTTCCCGGGTTAATGAAACTCACAGCTTTCTTGTCTCTCTTCTTTTCGACCAAAAGAGCCTTCAGTTCCTCCTGCCCCTTGGATAAGCTTAGCATCATCTCCTTGAATTGAGCATTCTGAGTCTGGAGATCTTTGACAGTTTGTTCGAGATCCATTTTTCTGTTTAAGAGGTAGACCGTGAGAATATGGTCCTTTAGAATACTTGTTATGCAATGTTATGTTATGCAATGCAATGTATGAAATGTTTTCAAGGACTTGTGGAATTTAACTTTGCATAAACTACCAAAAAGAGAGGAACTCCTATTACTAATTTCTTAATCAATGTTCATTACAACAAGGAAAAAATAAAAACAATAAAAGCTCAGGTCTCCCAGGGACGGCTTCTTTTTGGGCGAAGATATGCGTTGAGTCTTCGTTCCTCATTAAGCTGGCTGGTGAGCTCTAGTACTTTCTTCCTTTCTGCATTGAACTGGGCTTCAAAAGTATCCCTCTCCTCTCTCAATTGGATCCAGGATCTCTTTAGTTCCTCAACATCGGTAGGCATATCTGGATAAGAAATGATCTGGGAAGTACCTCCTTCGACCCCTGATTCAACAATCAATGGTCCGACTGCAAGATATGGCATGACAAGTTCACGAGCTCTGGCGCGTACCCATCTGAGATAAGGCTCCATAGGAATAGAATTTTTCTGTCCTAAAGTGCTTCTTTTCACCATGCCCCAAGCTCGTACAAACCTTTGGCGGAGACCTTGAGAGTCGTCGTCATAATCAAACACAGTGCCTTGAATAATTACCTCATGTGGACCATCTCTCCGCGCATACCCAAACTGACGTAGAGATAAAGCTGGGTTATAAGTAATACCCCCTCTTATCCCCAGGAGTGGTACGTTAGAGAATTCTCCACAACGGTCGATGAGGATAACATTTTCTCTGAGATTAGAACACCAACGGATGTCTGAATGGGAGAGTGCCATTATCCTTTGAGACTATTTCAGATTTTGATCATTCTTCAAAACTGACTGAGGAAGGTGCGAAATAAACCACCTTGACAATAAAGGTACGCAGCACATGAGAGTCCCTTGTCTCTTCATAGTACGGGTGTGAAGGGAATACAAAATATCTCCGAGCAAGGTAGGCACAGGGTTATGAGTGAGAAATATCTTAATAGCATTCATGTCTATGAATTGGTCCGGATTAGGGAATAACACCAAACCATAGATCAGTAATGCTAGGATATCTTCAAAAGCATGGACATTCATAATCTTTAGGAATTCTCGGGCCTTATTCATCAGAAATTTGGCAAGTAAACCCTTAACTCCACTTCTCGTTACCCAGTTAGTTTCAATGTCAGACTTTGTCATGTGTAAAGCTGCGGCAACCTCTTCAGACTTCGGAATCTTTTCCAGACCACTGAAAGGTATTTGATCAAGGATAGGTAACCCAAGCAACTTGGAGAATTCTTCTAATGTGGGTACCAACTGATAATCTGGGAAAGTGAAGCAATGATGTTTAGGATCGAAGAACTGGAATAAAACTCTCATCATATCTTCCTTGAAACCGGTGGCAACCAAATTGAGGAGAGAACCATGTTTTTTGATGAACTGAGCATGATCGGGAAGTTCTGACACTAAATCCTTGAGTTGAGGAGAGATTGTTACAAGATTGATCCGGATAGTCTTCCTGGAAGCCATAACCTGTTTAACAGAGCAAAGCTAAATTCCTAAGTCCTTGAAATGGTTAGTACAATGCTATGATGTTATGATGTTATGATGCACAAGCGAATCACACAACAATCATTCCTAGGTTTTAAGGCTTGCATGAGTTCCATAGGTAAGTACCCTCCCCACTGAAGTTTGGTTGGTTCAACCTGTCCTAGAATAGTAACCGGGTTCTAGAAGGATCTCCAATCATTGACCTTCCTTCAAGTCCACTTCAGTGCAACACCAAGTGGTTGACCGAAGCTTCCCTAAAGTCCAATCTCAAAGAGTGTAGTATCGAGTCTCAACCAACCCCAGTCGGAACCGAAGTCAGTCATCTCACTACTTTCTAATGGCTAGGATGAGTCAATTAGGGTTCTAAAGGTCTGGTTAATGCTTTGATGACACCACGCAGAAGCCAAATTTTTCCTCAAGTAAACATGAGGAATATCAGGACATCCAAAGCGTCACGTTAACCGTAGCCATCATTTTAACCATTCCAGTATACGCCGGATAGTCGCGATGATCTATTGCTACTTACCTAAGGTACACTAGATCCGGGTGTAGGATCTTTCACTCAAAATTCCCTTAAAAGAAGGAACAATTAGGAAAACATAAATGATTTTTTTTAAGATGGACCTCTCTTTGTAAGTCCCCAGCAGAGTCGCCAGTTCTGTCATACGGTGAACTGACTTGGGGTGTTTTGCTTTTTATCGCAATGTCGCGGATAGCAAGAGTCGCCACCGACTTTTCTTTTATCCAATAAGGAAAGGTGGAAAAGAACAGGAAAGACCTTAATTTAGATTCTCAGGTTCGGGAGGTACATTATACAAAGGGAAGGTGTTAGCACCCTTTGTATCCATGGTTATCCATGGGCTCTTAATTGCTCAATCATTTATGTTTTTCTTGTTTGAAAGAGTGTTTGAGAAATGTGTGAAAATGTTTTGAAAAGGAGAATTTAACTTTGTAATGATTCTTGTATGAATGTATACAAAGTGGTTATCTCGTTTAGTTTTGAAAGTTGTTTTGAAAAGGGAAGTTGTTTAGTTTTGAAAGTTGTTTTGAAAGTGGTTATGAATGAGCCATTAAGGGTTATACCTGTCCGAGGTCTTTCCGGGCATTTCCTATCCTTATGAGGGTAAAACTGTCCTTACTATTGAGAAGTGAGTAGTTTTATCCTTTGGATGTAAAAGGGTCATCGTAGGGTCATCGATTGGTCATTGAAGGCAACGGTTGTAAGGATACCTTAGCATTCGAAGGGACGATCATCATTTAACCGTAGGCTACACCGAAGGGTCATCGAGGGACAAAATCGTATTTTCGAAGGCAACATCCGAGGGACCATGATTTATTTTATGATGATTTAATCGAAGGGTCTTTGCTAAGTGTATCCCCACATTCGCGGGACATGACCGTAATACCGTAATCGTAGGGTAACAAAGAGAGGTCCAAGATCACTTATTTAAAGGCAAAGTTTTTACAATTAATTAGGTAGCCAGGATGAATCTCCACATTAAAATTAATACATTAAAATTAATACATTAAAATTAATACATTAAAATTAATTAAGCAATTTAGGGTAGATCTTCACAAGGGTATCCCACAAATAAAGTGGAAGACCTAAACAACAATCTTTTCCTGGGAAAGATGAACCTTTACAAAATTCAGCAAACGGGTTAGAGTACCAAGTCAGGATGCAATCAAGGATTGCACCGCAAAAGAAATACAACAGCAAAAATGTCATGCAAAATAATGTATGATGATAAGGGAACAGATCAGAGAAGCATAGCACAGAACAAACGAAATATAAGCTACTGTCCCGTTCGCCTCTGCCTCGCCTAGCGAAGGCCTAGCGAATATTCGCTACAGGCTCGCTTAGCGATGTGCTAGCGAGCGGCTGCGGGTTTTGAATTTCAGAACAGTATAATCTCAGCATGCGGCAAGTCTTATGGTATTCAATTACAGAAATGATATGGTCAAGCATTCAGGATAGGCTGGCATACTTAAACTCACATGCAAAACCTCAAATATGTTTATGAATTCAATTATAATATCACATGCAAGTTAAGAACATAAAGCGGTATCACATGTAAATTAAGAAAATGAAGCGATAATAGTAATGCAAACCTGTTTGCAATCGAATTGCAACCTTGAGTTGGCGAGCCGGATTGAGTTGGACGGAGGTAGCTTTGCTGCCGCAGGCTTTTCCTTCAGGGTTTTCCGTCTGTGAGCGCTAGGGTTTGCTTGCTAGGGTTCTCCTTTCTCCTTTTTCGTCCTCCTTCTCATTACTGAAGTGCTGGTATTTATAATGCTCTTTTTTGTGACCTAATGGGCTCAGAATGAAGCCCAAAAATTCTGATATTCGCAAGCTTCGCTAGGCGAAGGAATTGCTCGCCTAGCGAGCAAGCTATTTTGGGCTTTTACTGGATCTGATGCTTCGCTGGGGCGAGTGTCATAATGAAGTGTTCGCTAGGCGAAGGAATTGCTCGCCTAGCGAGCAAGCTAGTTTGGGCCATTTTTGGATTGGGCCTGTTGTGAGCTGGGCTTTTGTTCCTTTAATGTCAGTACCTTGCAGAATAAGTCGGAGTGTCCTGAAAAATGTCTTGTAATATCAGCGGGCAAATTTTGGGGTATGACACAACCCTATCTCTACCAAACACCCCAACAATCTTTCCAACCTTTCCTCGACGCATCATTCACACCCATGTCTCCCTTCAACCATCCCGGTCGTCCACCAATGAGTCAAACACAACCCAACTACTCTGGCATGGGTCATGGACTCAACTACGACGGTACACCCTCGATGCATACTGAAGACTATGCCGCTTTGTCTGACTATCTCAACAGGTCATCTCTTATAGTTGGCAGTGACGCTCCTGACCCCTCAGATGCTCAAACACCGGTGGTGAATCATCAACGTGGGTTAGGGCCACGAGTTAGGGTAGCTAGGGGATGTGGGACCGATGGTCGGTTAGGTGATCCCGGTCATCACCGTTAGGCTTTTTTGTGTAAACAAATTTTTTTATTAATATTAAATGATCCTATTTCAAAATTATGTATCACGTAGACCATTTAACAAAAAAAATTATATTTTACACTAAGGTGTCAATCCAATTGACGTCTCCTCTCAAGTAATACACATGGGCGTCAATTGGATTGACTGCACCATGTGCTTAACCAATCCAATTGACGTCTCCATTTAATTTTTAGGAGGAGTCGCCAATTGGATTGACGCCTCCTCCTAAAAGTGGGGTATTTTGAGATTTCTTTTGAAACTAAGGTTATTTTGCGAATTTTCTTGAAAAACTATGTTATTTTCGTAAAAAATTCACATTTATTCCTTTGAAATCTATAAAAATTATGAAACCCAAGTTCTATTTACTATAAAAAAATATAAAGTTTATTATATTATAATTATCTAGAACTCATATTTACAATGTTTATAAAAAAAACTGTACAAAATGTATTACTTTTAATTTTTAAAGCTAGTGCTGGTATTTTGAGAAAAAACAATTAAAAGACATTTTTATGAGTAAAAAGAAATTAGAGATAAAATATAATTAATTTGTTGGTAGAAATAAAATAAATCAAACGGTCTTATCTACACGTCACGAGGCTCAAACTCTGGAGTGTTTTGATATTAGGCCCAAAAGGGTATATCGGTAATTCGATAAGCGAAACAAAGATTAGGGTTTCTTTCTACAACTATATATTGACCTCTCTATACTTTGTGCTCTCCACCACAGCCTCAACCACAGTTTCGTTGTTAAAACTTTTTACTTCTATTATCTCATTTATGTTTAGTTTGTCATATTCTTTTTATTTATTTTGATTCTGTCCCTCTCTTCCTCACACTGAAATCCTATTCTTTTTAGTCATTGTGTTTTTCGAAATGAGATTATGATTCTGCAAAGAATTGAAGGCTCTATTTTATGAGTCAACAGCCGGGGTTTTATTTGATAACCACCTGACTGCCGCTTAGAGCCAAAATGAAATGACCAGATGAAGATCCTTGAAACAAATTTCAATTGTTTTAAGATACAGTTTATGGTTAAATTTCTGCTTGTTTAAAATCAATCTTTATTAATTTTCAAAACAATTTGTCGGTTTTCCTACGTATTTGTTTATCGATAGAGGATATTTATTATATCATAAAAATAATTTGGATTTTTAAAAAGAGATGCCTGCCATTAAATTTGGCATAGCTCAAATAAATAATGTTTCCTCTTCAGAAGTTTTCAAATTATTAGTTTATTTTTAGTAATATTAATTTTTGATATCACGATGATTTTCTTTATATGTTTTAAACAATTAATCTTATTTTAGATAATTCAATTTTAGTGGAAAGTTTGTTTATATTCACCATTAGTTGAGTATTTTTTTATTATTTAAAAAGTGATTTGATTATGTAATTTTTATCATTCAAAATGTTCTTTTAACAAAATATTGAGTATAAAACCAAATAATATTTAAAAATAATAGATTTTATCATTCACATTGTTGTTTTCGTTCTTTAACTAATTTAAAAAATATATAAAATTAGTAAAAAATTATAAAATATTTAGTTTTAGATCCATAGCATACCAATATATAATATGATTTTATATAAAAAATATTAATTTTTTTTTCTATAAATTCACAATATCCTAATATTTAATATTATTATATAAAAAATAATAATTTTTTATTTTTCTAACTTATATTCACAATATCTTTTAATTTTTTATTATAATACACTCATTTTCATCTTTAAATATTTATTTTATTTATTACAAAATAAAAATCAAATATTAATGGATTAGTTTTGTAAATTACAAAAAATTTCATCTTTAAATCCTTATTTTATTTTTGAGATTAATTACTATGCAAAAAGTTTTTATTTTATCATTACCCATTTGCATTATTTTGTAGATTTAGGACTTTTTGACTTTCGGGCCGGAGGATGACTCGGTTTTCTCTTTGAAAAGGGTGCATGATTGCTTGGCCGAGTAGATGTTGTATAATATTTTGAAGGCCAAGTAATCATGCACCTCTTTCAAAGAGGAAGTCCTTTGCCACCAACACGTGGTAGTTGTGGGCGCCAAGGAGCCGACAAGGGTGGTGATGGCAGCTGACCAACACAGCTCTTCCACTGAATCATTATCAGGTGATGAAATATATTCCAATGAAGACGACAGTGGAGGTGGTGCTGGTGATGAAATATATTCCAATGAAGACGACAGTGGAGGTGGTGGAGGCGGCAGCATCTCAAATGACAGCTGAGGCGACAATTGTATCTCCACTGAGAGCGGAGGCTGCTGCTTGAATAATGCAGATAAAGTGTCTGGTGGAGGTGGAAGGATCTTCCTGCCATCTTTTGGCGTGAGATGGGAAATTACAAATGCGCCTATGGCCATTCTGACCATAAATTTTTATGGTATCATAGACTCCAATTATGTGGTGCATAAATAGTATTTTATTTGGTAAAAAATGAGAACCCTTCACATTTTCTCACACGATCCAACCCCATTGCTTTTACAGTTCTATATCAAACAAATTTTATTCTTAAATATAGTTTTTAAAAAGTGATTTATAAAATAGTATTTAAGAACTAAAAACCAAAACTATGTCAAACAGACCCTAAGTGTTAGTGGCTATTTTCTAACAGGGTGTTCAACAAACAAAGTCCTAATGAAAGAACATAGCATAACTAAGCTAAATAAAAGAACATACCATATATAGAAGAAGAAGATCCATGAAGAAGTTGAGGGAGAAGCTGGGAAAATAAGGAGGAAATAAGTATCACTTTAAAGCTTTTGATAAAAAGGTCAAGTCTTGTGTGTTCCGAGAAGATGAACTTGTGCTCAAGAAAGTTTTGTCTTTCACGTTCGATTCCATGGGCAAGTGGACTCCAAACTATGAAGGTCCATATGTTGTTAAGAGAACCTTTTCAGGCGGTGCTTTGATACTTACAACTATGGATGGGGAGGATTCCATTCGTCCTGTGAATTCAGATGCAGTCAAAAAATACTTCGCCTAAAAAAATAAAAAAACTGAATAACTCGCTAAGTTGAAAACCCGAAAGGGCGGCTTAGGCAAAAATGAGCGTCTCGGTGGATTGAAAACCCGAAAGGGCGGTCCAGGCAAAAGTTAGAGACACAAAAAATATATAATGATTATATATGTATCCCGCTAGATTGAGTACCTCATCCTGGGGCAATCTAGGCAAAAATTAGGGATTTGGCAAGTAACTGCATCCTGACAAGACCTTGTTCTACAACTGTCGTTCGTCAGAGATCCTTGCTCATTATCAACCAAAGCTTCAAATACATCGGATTCAGAACTGGTGGAGAAATGGTCATTATGTTCAATGTAGCCATTTTCCAATATATATCACCAATTTCAAATTTGTAAAGATCTATGGAGTCTTGCCATTCGCAGACTACCATTCTATCAAATAAATTTGAGTCTTTTATCCAATTATTGACACTCTTATCTGTTTCTATTCAACAAATGTTTTGCATGTTTTGATTAAGAAAATATCATTGTTTTAAACGATCAATTTTTTTTATAATTTGTTTTTAAACAAAGTGAACATTCACAATGACGAAAGGATACTTAGGAGATCCTCAGTGCTCTCCCAAGGGTGGTACGATCCCCAACAGGGTAAGATTTTTGTCCATATTCCTGGCATGATTGTATCTCCTCCCTCTGGAACCTCTTGTGGTTTATCCTACCAAGTGGATTGCTTGTTGAGAGTCACCTCTCTTCCCTTCAGCAGAGTAGCAATCTTTCTTTCTCAGCAGCTTGGATCTCTTTGGGCAAGAGCGGTATTTGGTGGTTGATCCCGATAAATCCTTTATCTCCTCGGATAGATTCCCCAGCAGAGTTGTTAGTGTGGTGGACCTTGTCTGTGATAACTCTCATCCCCAGCTGGAATGATTGATGATTCATCCCCTGCAGAGTTCTTTGCTTCCTGGTATCTCTGATCCCCAGCAGATTGGATACTCTCTGGTGAACTTGGCTTTCTCTCTTGAGATGTAGTACCGGGTGGTTAATTCTTGGACCTGGTTGTGTTAGATATGTCTGTCTGTCAACATACATCATACATAAACCACACATATTCATGCATAATTATAACATTCAGGTATTCATGTTGCATTCTTTGCCATATATCGTTGTTTGTTGTCTCCTGCTATTTGGTGATATACTTCCCCAAGCAGACGTGTGTGTCTGATCTCTCCATATAGAGTCAGCTCCATAAGCAGAAAGCGTCTATCCTTTCTTCCATATTCCCCACCGGGTCATATCCTCGTGGATGTTGATTGTTTTTGTTCCTTCCCAACACATATACTGGGATGGTTTTCCCCATTAAGTTATATCCTCACCGGGACAAGTCTTGATTTGGTGTGCCTATCTAGTTTGATCCTAGATCGGTCTCTTGAGACTCTTTTCCTGTTTCCCCGTGGTAAATGAATAATCGCTCAATAATTAGTAATTATTATCCCGGCGGAGTCTGTGTTTCTCTACCCTCATACCGGTAGTTGTAAGTCATATTTTTGTGGTCTACTACCTAGTAACCGGTAGTTGTAAACCCCATTTTGTCCCCGTGCAGAGTTAAACCTTGATTGTTGTTCATCCTAACCAATGACGGGTACTCTCTTTTGTGGTTCTCTACCCTCATACCGGTAGATGTAATTCCCTCCTTGTTGGTTAGCTTTATACAAAATTCGATATTGACATTCTTTAATATACCACCCAGTAACCGGTGATATATCTCTTGGATAATTGCTCTAATTACGCAATTTATCCCCAGCGGGTCATCTCTCGTCTATCTTGTTGTTGTTAGTAACGATTGTTCCTCCCCTGAATTGGTCATCATTATATACCTAGTTTCGGTATCCCGATGCCTTTTCTTTTCGGTCGATTTATCCTTTATTAACCCAGTAACCGGTTGTGGATAATCGTCCATGCGAGTATATTATCTACGTTCTGACGGTAATAAATAGTATATCTCATGCACTCTTTGGTCGAAGCCTTTTGTTCTTCCCTAGTTGAGTAAGATTCGAATGTCCATCCCATAATCGAGTTTGCTTTTTGCCCTCTTTTTGGATGATGAGTGTTTTGGGAATATTCCCCAATTCACGCCTCGATTGGTCATCATTATATACCTAGTTTCGGTATCCCGATGCCTTTTCTTTTCGGTCGATTTATCCTTTATTAACCCAGTAACCGGTTGTGGATAATCGTCCATGCGAGTATATTATCTACGTTCTGACGGTAATAGATAGTATATCTCATGCACTCTTTGGTCGAAGCTTTTGTTCTTCCCCAGTCGAGTAAGATTCATACCCCCTTTACGGAGTTGAATATCCATCCTATCATCGAGTTTGCTTTTAGCCCTCTTTTGGATGATGAGTGTTTTGGGAATATTCCCCAATTCACGCCTTAGTTGGTCACCTATTATATGCCCAGTAACCGGTATCCCTGGTGTTCCCTCCTCTCTGCTCCCTATTATAACTTTTTGTCCTTTATGGAGTCAGATTTTCCTAAGTTGAGATATACCTTTTTAGGTCTTCCTCAGATGATTTGGTTGATTGATATCTCTCACCCTTATACCGGTCTTAGATATTCATTCTTCCCGAGCATGTTGTATCTCACCCTCATACCGGGGATCAGATCACATGTCTCCTTGAGCTTATTACCCAGTAACCGGTAATACCTTGTCCCGCTGCTTCCCCAGCGAAGTCCCTTAGTGGATTGTTTTCATCCAGATTTTTATCCGAAGTATCCGTTGTGGATAGTTTTTGTTGTATTGGCATATTCCCCAATACATGCACCTTTGAGTCAGCTTGGGTCTTTCCATTAGATATTTTCCCTTTGGAATTCTGTTCCCCAAGCGTTGAGTCGTGACCTGCTCACGCATTTTTATTCCCTCTCCTATCCCCATAAGAGTCCCTAGAGTCTCTGTCCCATTGAGTGTATTTCTCATATGGATTGTCAGTTTTTCCGGATGTCTTTTCTTCTTTGTGGACACATGTCCCCACAGAGTTCGTACTATTTGCATACATACGTCTGCATCATGAGGTCTCTTAGGGACCAAAATTTGTCTCTTTGTTATTATTTAAGCCCATTCTACTTCGTCGAGACGAAGATTTTAACCTTCACTTCTCCGGCTAGAATGACCTTAAATAGGGGCATCTGTAAGACCCCAATTTTGACCCTAAGATCCCTCATGGCATCATAACATTGCATTTGCATAGCCTCAAGGATCATGAGCATCTTGGTTCCCTTTGCCTTTGGGTGGGACTCCTTGTGATTGGTTTGAGATCACCAAACATGCATGAATTATACATCATTGTTTCTCTTACTTTTGTTTACTAAAAAAAAAAGAAAAAAAAGGAAAAAAGAAAATAAAAAAGAAAATAAAAAAAATAAAATAAAAAATAAATAAAAAATAAATAAAAAAATTGGACTTGGGCCTCTCTCATTTGAGCCCACAGGTCCACAAAAATCAGATTATAAATTTAGAGTTTCAGTGAAACAAAGGACATTCTATACCTATTACCCTGGCAGGAAAAAGAAAGTGAGAGAAGAGCTAATAGAGAACTCAGAGCAGCCTCCAAACCCTGAAGGGAACTCAACTGCACAGAATCACCTTTGCCTCACATAAACCCTAAAGATTGCTCTGCAAACCCAACGGTGCAATTCAATTTCATTCGATCTCTCCAATCAGGTTTGCCATATATCCATCATCTTTATGCCTTCAATTTGAATTTTCTGAATATATGAGGTATTATGGGTGAATTTGATACCCTTTTGATGCATGTGTTTGACAGGAGGTTTAAGCCTCATACCCTTGGTTGCTTTTTGTGAGATTTTTTGTGAATTTTAATGGCATGATTCATGTGGTTACATTTTGATTTGGGGCCAACTCTTGATTACCCTATCTTGTTTCTCTAACCTGTTTGTTGAGTTTTTTTTTGTGAGGGCTCACATGACTCTTGCAGAGATGGCCTGGTGTTCCACTTTATTTGTGGGATACCACCTGGAGGTTTATTCCGATTACCTGTGCTTAATGGCTTGAGATATTTGTTTGTGACTGCTTATTCCAAAGGATGGGAGCTACTTGGATCATCAATATGATCTCAAGAGGGGAACTCCTAATGTGGTTTTATTTTCTTTTCCCTTATCCCTTGTATGTTTAGGAATTTAACCCTTCTCTTTTTTTTTCCTCCCCATTCTAACCCAAGCCAAAACTTTTTGTGCAAACAATAACTTTTGTTTTCAACATTAGAAACCTAAGCCTTATGCTTTTGATTTTCAAACTTATTTTTCATAACACTTATTTTGAATTGAACCTTTTAATCCACTTTAACCCTATTTTTGTAAATACTTTTAATTGGTAAATATAACCCATTCAAATACTTTTTGTGGTTTCAATGGCCACCTTCTTAATCAAACATTTTTTTATAACCCTTAGCTATTGGGTTTGAGTTATCCTTGAGGTAGATATAATACTCACCTTTATCCTTAGTGATGGGCAATGAGTCTTCCATGCTTATTATAGGGTTAACCCCTCACTAGCATGTTGAAGTTATCCTCACATGGTGGATTTGTGGTTTTAGGTTGAGTTTTCTCCCTTTGATAACAAAAGACCTTAAGATTTTTGGACCAATCAATTCACCAACTTTTTTTTGAATTTTTTTACCCCGAACTACGAGGTTTTGATCCTAATCTTTTTTTAAGATGGTACGTAGGCAATGGGTTCATCCATTCAAACACAAAATGTAAATAAATTTGTATATTCTTTTCTCATCCCTTCAATTATGTTTGCACAAATAAATTTTCACAAAAAAAACAACAACCTTACAACAAATGTGAAAAGGGCTCCCTAGGAGTACCTAGGATGCTTTAGGTGCCAACCCCCTTACCCAGATCTCTGACATTTTTACTAGTTTTTGATTCGATAAAACTTTTAGGTTTTTGTTCGCTTTCTAACCATTCCTTTGGATAAATAGAAGTTCGGTGGCGACTCGACTTGTATGATTTACCTTGGATTTAGTCAATATCTCTAATGGTAACGAATACCCCGCTACAGAAAAGTGGCGACTCTGCTGGGGACAAAATGGGGTTTACAACTACCGGTTACTAGGTAGTAGACCACAAAAATATGACTTACAACTACCGGTATGAGGGTAGAGAACCACAGACTCCGCCGGGATAATAATTACTAATTATTGAGCGATTATTCATTTACCACGGGGAAACAGGAAAAGAGTCTCAAGAGACCGATCCAGGATCAAACTGGATAGGCACACCAAATCAAGACTTGTCCCGGTGAGGATATAACTTAATGGGGAAAACCATCCCAGTATATGTGTTGGGAAGGAACAAAAACAATCAACATCCACGAGGATATGACCCGGTGGGGAATATGGAAGAAAGGATAGACGCTTTCTGCTTATGGATCTGACTCTATATGGAGAGATCAGACACACACGTCTGCTTGGGGAAGTATATCACCAAATAGCAGGAGACAACAAACAACGATATATGGCAAAGAATGCAACATGAATACCTGAATGTTATAATTATGCATGAATATGCGTGGTTTATGTATGATGTATGCTGACAGACAAACATATCTAACACAACCAGGTCCAGGAATTAACCACCCGGTACTACATCTCAAGAGAAAAAGCCAAGTTCACCGGAGAGTATCCAATCTGTTGGGGATCAGAGATACCAGGAAGCAAAGAACTCTGCAAGGGATGAATCATCAATCATTCCAGCTGGGGACGAGAGTTATCACAGACAAGGTCCACCACACCAATAACTCTACTGGGGAATCTATCAGAGGAGATAAAGGATTTATCAGGATCAACCACCAAATATCGCTCTTGCCCAAAGAGATCCAAGCTGCTGAGGAAGAAAGATTGCTACTCTGCTGAAGGGAAGAGAGGTGACTCTCAACAAGCAATCCACTTGGTAGGATAAACCACAAGAGGTTCCGGAGGGAGAAGATACAATCATGCCAGGAATATGGACAAAAATCTTACCTTGTTGGGGATCGTACCACCCTTGGGAGAGCACTGAGGATCTCCTAAGTATCTTTCTGTCATTGTGAATGTTCACTTTGTTTAAAAACAAGTTATGAAATTTTTTATTCTTTAAAGCAATGATATTTTCTCAATCAAAACATGCAAAACATTTGTTGAATAGAAACAAATAAGAGTGCAAATAATTGGATAAAGGCTCAAAATTATTTGATGGAATGGTGGTCTGCAAATGGCAAGACTCCATAGATCTTTTCAAATTTAAAATTGGTGATATATATTGGAAAAGGGCTACATTGAACATAATGACCATTTCTTCACCAATTCTGAATCCGATGTATTTGGAGCTTCAGTTGATAATGATTGAGCAAGAATCTCTGACGGATGACAATTGTAGAACAAAGTCTTATCAGGATGCAATTACTTGCCAAATCCTTAATTTTTGCCTAGATTGCCCCAAGATGAGGTACTCAATCTAGCGGGATACATATACTCATTTTTTTCATGTCTCTAACTTTTGCCTGGATCGCCCCTTCGGGTTTTCAATCCACCGAGACGCTCATTTTTGCCTAAGTCGCCCTTTTGGGTTTTCAACTTAGCGAGTTGTTCTTCTTTTTATTTATTTATTTAGGCGAAGTATTTCTTGACTGCATCTGAATTCACAGGACGAGTGAAATCCTCCCCATCCATAGTTGTAAGTATCAAAGCACCGCCTAAAAAGGCTCTCTTAACAACGTATGGACCTTCATAGTTTGGAGTCCACTTGCCCCTGGAATCGGGCGCGAAAGACAAGACTTTCTTGAGCACAAGGTTACCTTCTCGGAACACACGAGGCTTGACCTTCTTATCAAAAGCTTTCTTCATTCTCTGCTGATATAACTGACCATGGCACATGGCAGTCAATCTCTTCTCTTCAATCAAGTTTAGCTGGTCATAACGACTCTGAACCTATTCAGCCTCAGTCAACTTGGCTTAGCGATCATATCATCAACGTACACCTCAATCTCCTTATGCATCATGTCATGGAACAAGGTAGTCATAGCTCGTTGATACGTGGCTCCGGCGTTCTTCAAACCGAAGGGCATCACTCGATAACAGAATGTTCCCCAAGGTGTGATGAATGTTGTCTTCTCCATATCCTCGGGTGCCATTTTAATATGATTATATCCGAAAAATCCGTCCATAAACGAGAAGACTTTGAATTTAGCTGTATTATCTACCAACATATCAATATGTGTTAGAGGGAAATCATCTTTTGGACTAGCTTTATTCAAGTCTCTATAGTCCACACACATCCGGACTTTTCCATCTTTCTTAGGCACGGGCACAATATTGGCCACCCATTGAGGATATGTAGAAGTCACCAGAAACCCCGCATCAATTTTCTTCTGAACTTCCTCTTTGATCTTCACTGCCATATCAGGATGAGTTCTTCTGAGTTTCTGCTTCACAGGCACGCACTCAGGCTTCAAAGGTAAGAAATATTGCACAATATCAGTATCTAGACCAGGCATGTCTTCATATGACCAGGCAAAGACGTCAACATATTCTCGTAGCAATTCAATCAACCCCTTCTTAACAGATTCTTCCAGAAGTGCCCCAATCTTTACCTCTCGCACACAATCTTCAGACCCCAAGTTGACTGTTTCCAGATTCTCAAGATGCGGCTGGATGATCTTCTCTTTATGCTCAAGTAGCCGGGTGATCTCATCAGGAATCTCTTCAACATCATCTTCCTCTGCCTCAAATACAGGGAATTCCAAATTGGGAGATGGTGTTGGGTCATTATGTTCAATGGGTTTAAAAATCAACTTGCATAATGATTTTTGGATATGAAAAGCTTTTTAGAAATCAAACAAGGCAAATCATTATGCATATGAAAAGATCGATTTTATTCCATTTTTTAGGGTTTTATGTGATCACCAATTTCATGCAAAAAGCAAAAAGGGAAAATAATTGGAAAAACAAACATTTAACATGAATTTATTAAATGAAAATATCATTGTTTTTATGCGCCAACAATGTTATCACTCCTCCTTTTGGTATGGGAGAAGGGTTTTTAAACAAAGTGATCATTACGTTGACTTATGGACAACTGTTGGAATATCCACAGCGACCCAATTGTTGCAGACCCCTCCAGGGATGATGAAATTGCCAGAATCCTTTGTATCTTCTTCTAAGACGGTAGCAGCCTCCTCATCTAGACCAGTGTATATGAAACCTCCACTCTTGAATAACCCTTGCTTGTTGAAAGTACCAAAAGAAAAACCTATGCCAGCCCGGGACTCGTTGTCTTCTAACTCAATCATTTTTCCTAAACCAGTGGTTGCACCACGCTCAATGGCCAACTTTGCATCTTTGTAGGAAGCAAATGAAGGAGTTCTCTTCTCAATAGGCTCAACTATAGATAAAGCTTGGAAAGGAGTTCCAATTTCAACCTCAGCATCTATATAAGAGAAGGAAGAAGTTTTGTCTTGGTTACATTTTGATTTGGGGGCAACTCTTGATTACCCTATCTTGTTTCTCTAACCTGTTTGTTGAGTTTTTTTTGTGAGGGCTCACATGACTCTTGCAGAGATGGCCTGGTGTTCCACTTTATTTGTGGGATACCACCTGGAGGTTTATTCCGATTACTTGTGCTTAATGGCTTGAGATATTTGTTTGTGACTGCTTATTCCAAAGGATGGGAGCTACTTGGATCATCAATATGATCTCAAGAGGGGAACTCCTAATGTGGTTTTATTTTCTTTTCCCTTATCTCTTGTATGTTTAGGAATTTAACCCTTCTTTTTTTTGTTTTTTTCTCCCCATTCTAACCCAAGCCAAAACTTTTTGTGCAAACAATAACTTTTGTTTTCAACATTAGAAACCTAAGCCTTATGCTTTTGATTTTCAAACTTATTTTTCATAACACTTATTTTGAATTGAACCTTTTAATCCACTTTAACCATATTTTTGTAAATACTTTTAATTGGTAAATATAACCCATTCAAATACTTTTTATGGTTTCAATGGCCACCTTCTTAATCAAACCTTTTTTTTTATAACCATTAGCTATTAGGTTTGAGTTATCCTTGAGGTAGATATAATACTCACCTTTATCCTTAGTGATGGACAATGAGTCTTCCATGCTTATTATAGGGTTAACCACTCACTAGCATGTTGAAGTTATCCTCACATGGTGGATTTGTGGTTTTAGGTTGAGTTTTCTCCCTTTGATAGCAAAAGACCTTAAGGTTTTTGGACCAATCAATTCACCAACTTTTTTTTGAATTTTTTTACCCCGAACTACGAGGTTTTGATCCTAATCTTTTTTTAAGATGGTACGTAGGCAATGAGTTCATCCATTCAAACACAAAATGTAAATAAATTTGTATATTCTTTTCTCATCCCTTCAATCATGTTTGCACAAATAAATTTTCACAAAAAAAAACAACAACAACCTTTGCAACAAATGTGAAAAGGGCTCCCTAGGAGTACCTAGGATGCTTTGGGTGCCTAATACCTTCCCATTGCATAACCAACCCCCTTACCCAGATCTCTGACATTTTTACTAGTTTTTGTTCGCTTTCTAACCATTCCTTTGGATAAATAGAAGTGCGGTGACGACTCGACTTGTATGATTTACCTTGGATTTAGTCAATATCTCAAATGGTAACGAATACCCCGCTACAGAAAAGTGGCCTTGTGTATTGCACTACATTTTCCAAATATAGAGAGAGAGTATTGCACTACATTTTCCAAATATAGAGAGAGAGTATTGCACTAAAAGGGGTAAATAAAAAGGGGATGAGAGAAGAAAAAATATTTAAGAAATAAAAAATGTTGCGATATGTGAAGAAAATATTTTTAAAAAATAAAATAATTTTTGACTGAAAAGTTGAAAATCCAAAACCAGTCTAGAAATGTGGGGAAAGGGGGCAGTAGGTAAACTTTACACTGCTGTACACTGTCCAGCAGTACCAAGTCATATCAATCAAAAAATAATTTTTTAAATAGGGTTAGAAAAAGGTAAATATAATTAGATATGTTTAATACACAGTATCCAAAGGTATAGGTAAATCATGTCTATTCAATAAATAATTTTTTTAAATAGGGTTAGAAAAAGGTAAAACTTATCTTTTAGACCAAAGGCACAAGTGCAATACGTAATGTGAGGACAATTTGTAGTTTATGTAAATCAGTCAAAATTTGTAGAACCCCTTTTTTCTTTCCCACTCCATGCTCCTAAAGATTCAACCTATTTTTCATATTCAAGTAATAATTTAGCAAATACTAGTAACAATTAAGCAAAGCGCCAAACTAATAAGAAAAATCAAACAAATTAAGTGTAAATAAATAATACCACTAACCAAAACATAAATTATGAAAAGCTTGACGAACAACACACTTTTCCCCATATGCCCCAAAGTTGAAAAGAATTTCCCACTTTGCCCCAGTTTGAAAAAAATTTCCCAATCTGTCCCCTTTTTCTTATTGGGCTCGTCCAATGGTTGGACGAGGGCATGAAGGCCCATTTTGCCGTGTGTGGGCTCGGCCAATCAATGACTGAGGGTATGAAGGAAACATTTTTTTTTTATTTTTTAATACTTTAAATACTTTATTAAATAGTTTTCTAATTATTATTAAATAGTTTTTAAATTAATTCTATATTTAATTAATATAATTCATTTTTTTTTAAAATAATAATAATTTTTTATAAAAATATTTAAAATAAAATGTAAATAATAATAGTTTTTTATGATAATAAAAAAAATTTGATATTGTTTTTTTTTTAAATATTAATAATAAAAATGATTATTTTTAGAATATTAATAATAGAAATAATTTGTTTTTTTAAGAATTAATAATAAAATTGAAATGTTTCCCTCCAAAATTTCAATAATTTTTTGGGAATGATATATTTTCCATAAAAAAGTTTTTGTGTTTGTACTGTCTCGGCCAATGATTGGCCGAGTATTCAAGTATTAATTTTCTATAAATAGCAGAACTTGTAGAAATGTAACTCAGATCACAAAATCCTTTCTTTTGGTCAGAATGTCTGTTTGTGGTCTTGTATTTTATGGACACGGTGAAAAAATGAGTGTTTTCCTTGATCCGCAATGGAATTTCAGAACACTGATTTCAGCCATCCACACTAGCTTCCGACAGATGGGTGGGCGTCGTAGGAAGGTGAGGAAAGTAGAGTATCGTTGTCCATACATAACGTTGACTAATGCAAGCCCCGATGGTACGTACATGTACTACCTGGATTGTATAGAAAATGATGAAGATGTCCAGTGTATGTTTTTGGCACATAGTGGTGAAGTTAACAGAGGAGTTGAAGGTCCACTTGTGTTGGTTGTTGTTGTTGATTAGTTTTTTAATTACCAGTTGTGTTGGTTGTTGTTGTTGTTTAGTTAATGTGGTCGTACTTTGTAACCATAACCCTTTGATTAACAAATGTATTTCATAATTGTTTGTTCCCAAAAGACATTAGAAATACAAAATGGTTTATATATATTACGTGCATAGTAGTTAATAAATAAAAACAACAACATAATCATCTGGACGGATATTTAAAACAACAACATAATCATCTGGATGGTCGCTGGGATGGTCCTGCAACATTAGGACATTTCCTACGCATATGTCCTATTTCACGGCAAATTCCACACCTTCTCTTTTCCTTCTCAACGTCGTCCATCTCGGTTCTAATCCTGGTGCTGTTTGGGCGCCCTTTCTTCCTCCTTCTCATAGAGTCGTTGTGGCAAAGAGTAAATCCTTCATATTATGGCCAATTCTCCTCATGGGGAAGTCCTAGGAAACTCTCTTGATAGACCTTGAAGACGTTAAGAATTTTGAAGACGTCTGGAATGTGAATGGAATAGTCATGGCGTATGCTCGAACATGCTGCGATTACATGGGAGCAAGGTAAGTGAAATGCCTGAAATTTCCCACAGTCACAGTGTTGTTTCCTCAGATCAACGCTGAACGTTCCGGTTGATCGACCGTCGTTATGATTAATCTTCTCTTGGACCATGAAATAAAATCTCTCTCGATCGAACTGCATGACATTGTGCGTGTTAGCTTTGATGACTTCCTCAGCCATCCCCTTGTTGCAGTTATCAGTGAAAACCTGCCCAGAGGCTAACATTTTTGTCCACTGATGGCCTCTTCTACCAAATAGTGATCCTAAACGATAGTACGTAGATTTGACCAATGCAGTGATTGGAAGGTTTCGGGTTTCTTTTAGCACCGAGTTCATTGCTTCAGCTAGGTTAGTTGTCATGTGACCCCAGCGTTGCCCTCCGTCAAATGCCCTTGCCCACTTCTCCCGAGGGATGTTGTCTATCCATGATAAAGCGTCGTTGTTTGTTCTTCGGATTTCCCCCCGATAGTAGTTAAATGTTGCCTCTGTTAACGCATAACTCATGTTAACAACTATTTTCCGCAGATCCTTGTCTTTAATCTCGCGCATGATGTAACACCCCGATAATAATAAAATAATTATTTGAATTGAGTTAATAATTTAATTAAATAATTGGAAATTTTATTATTATTATTTTTGGATTATTATTATTGGAAAGTATATATATGTTGGAATAAGGAAAAGTTCTCATTTGGAAAAGCATTTCACGTGAAAACAGAACAGAGAAGCATCGTGAGAGAAAAGGGAAAAAGGGCAGAGAAGAGGAGCTGAAGAGCAAAGGTTGGAGATCGAAAGCTTGAAGCTCAAAGATTCTGCCGGATTGTTAAGGTAAGGGGGGTTTATCGTCGATTAATGGGTATTATGGGATAATATGTAATGGGTAGTGAGAAACCGTTGAATCGACCCTAATTGGGATTTGGAATGCTGAAAATTTGTGATGAATAGGTTAAGTGAAAACCGTAATCAAATTGATAATTGTGTGTGTAATCAAACCGATAAATTGGTGATGAATGGCGACGAGTAAGTTTGAGTGGGAAGGGTCTGGGATGGGCACATGAGATCCCTGCCCAAAGAAAACGCGTCTGGTGAACTGTCATGTTCGCCTAGCGAACATAACCTTCGCCTAGCGAAGGAACGCGCCTCAACCTCGCCCCAGCGAGATTGAGAGGTTTTGCTACTGTAATGTTCGCTGTGGACTCGCTGGAGCTTCGCCTAGCGAGTGAGTGCTAGCTGTGTTTTTCACCAAAACAGAATGAGTTCGCTATTACCTTCGCCTTGAGCTCGCCTAGCGAATTAATTTACCAATTTCCTGGAGCTGTTCGCCTTGAGCTCGCCTAGCGAACCAGAGCTTCGCCACTGCCTCGCCTAGCGAGCAAGGCAGAAGAAGTGTTTATACATGTGTTGCTGAGGTGTTTCATACATGTGTTAAGAAAGTGTTTTATACCTGTGTTGATGATGTGTTGATACATGTATTGATGATGTATGATGATATGCGAAATGTTGTGAATGTATATATTATGCATGTATTTGTGAATGGACTGTTGTATGGCTTAGAGTGTGAGCATATGTCCATTGTGAGTTGTTGTTGATGCTGCATTGCTAGATGATTAGTGTGCATGGCATAGCCTGTGGGGCTGTAGCTAATTCCCATTGTGAGGAATTGGTGAGTGAAATGTTGTGAATTGTTGTTGATGTTTGCATGCTAGATGATTAGCTTGCATAGTCTAGCCTTTGGGGCTGTAGCTAATTCCCATGGTGAGGAATTAGTGAGTGAGTCATTAGATCTCAATGAGTGGGACTAGTGAGCTTAGTAGCCGTATCCAGAGGGATCGGTGAGCTTGAACTATATGTTCAAGAATAGTCGGTACCGCATGTGTAGAGTCTCATTGCATAAGAATATGTATGGCGTATAATATGAATGGATGTGTTCCAATATTATACGTGTGTTGTGTTGTTGTTAAATATGATTTGAGATTATACTGGTATTGTATATTGATGTTGAGAATGATGTTTAAGCCAATGAGCTATTACTGAATGTGTATTGCAATTAGGGTGATTGATGTGTTAATTACTTGGCATTACATGTTGTTTTATAATGCTTATTATATTGATTGAGGAACTCACCCTTACAACTATTTTTCAGGTAACGAGAAATGAGTTGAGTAGAAGCAAATGCTTGGAGTCTAGTGTAGTCTCCCTAGTGGGTCATGCTCTGATAGATGTAACATCGGGCGGGAAAACTTTGACTATTGTTGTTGTTGTTGTTGAACTAAATTACATGTGATGTTACATGTTTTGCATGATTGAGTTGATCTCTATCCGCTGCGTAATTGTGCAAATACTTTATATTTAACTTTAAATAAAAGAGCATGATGGTTATATTGTTTAAATGGTGTGGAATGTTTGTGTGACACCCTTGGTGCACTATTACTCTGATTATATGTTTATTATTTTAATTAAATTCTTGGGGTATTTTAGAAGGGTGTTACATTAGTGGTATCAGAGCATAGTCGGTCGAGTCGAGTCGTAGTTATTCTGTTTCCCCTGTACGGGATAGGTGTTGTGTAACCCTATCAGTACTTATTTGTTTAGCTTGTTTGGGTTTTCAGAATAGAGATGGCTGGAAGAGGTAGAGATGATGCTGCAATTGCTGAGGCTCTGGGTATGCTAGCTGGAGTACTTGGAGGAAATCCGAATGGTGCGGGAATGGGAGCTGCTCGTCAGTTGAGTGAGTTCCAGAAGAACAATCCTCCAATGTTGAAGGGAGCATACGATCCAGATGGTGCTCAGAAGTGGTTGAAGGAGATTGAGAGAATCTTCAGAGTAACTGAGTGTGCTGATAACCAGAAGGTCAGGTTCGGTACACATATGCTGTCAGAAGAAGCTGATGATTGGTGGGTTGCTACCCGCACTGAGTTGGAATCTGCTGGGAATGCTGAGATTACTTGGGCTGTGTTCAGGGAGAGATTTCTGAGGAAGTATTTTCCAGAGGATGTCAGAGGGAAGAAAGAAATAGAATTCTTGGAATTGAAACAGGGTAACAGGACTGTTACTGAGTATGCTGCGAAGTTCACAGAGCTGTCAAAGTACTATACTCCCTATAATGAGGCTGCTGGAGAATTTTCGAAGTGTGTGAAGTTTGAGAACGGGTTGCGTCCCGAGATCAAGCAGGCTATTGGATATCAGAGGATCAGGGTGTTTTCTGACTTGGTTGACTGTTGCAGAATTTTTGAACAGGATTCCAAGGCTAGAGCAGAGAGCTATCAGCAGAGGGTTGATAGGAAGGGTAAGAATCAGATGGATCGTGGGAAACCGTATGCAGCTGGCAAAGGTTTCCAGAGGCAGAGTGGGATGAAGAGGCCTAGTGGGGGAGATTCTAGTGCTCCTGCTAAGTGTTATAGATGTGGTCGGGCTGGACATCGCGTTCATGAGTGTACCAGTGCTGAGATGAAGTGTTTCAAGTGTGGCAAAGGTGGTCATTTGGCTGCAGAGTGCCGGCTGAAGACTGTAACTTGTTTCAACTGTGGAGAGTTGGGTCATATCAGTCCACAGTGTCCTAAGCCGAAGAAAGAGAATCAGTCAGGAGGCAAGGTCTTTGCTTTATCGGGTTCTGAGACTTCTGCAGATGATCGTTTGATCCGAGGTATGTGTTATATTAATGGCTTTCCTCTTGTAGCTATTATTGACACCGGTGCTACTCATTCCTTTATATCTTTGGATTGTGCTGTGAAACTTAAGTTAGAGATATCTGAGATGCTTGGAAGTATGGTGATTGATACTCCTGCAAAGGGTTCAGTGACTACTACTTCAGTTTGTTTGAATTGTCCTTTGAGTATTTTTGGTAGAGACTTTGGGGTGGACCTAGTGTGTCTTCCACTAGTGCAGATCGATGTTATCTTGGGAATGAACTGGTTGGTGTTTAACCGAGTTTCTATTAACTGTTTTGATAAGACTGTGATTTTTCCTGAGATTGAAGAAGGAAAGAGTTTGTTTCTATCAGCGAGGCAGGTGAATGAGGAAGTAGCTGATGGGGCAGAGTTGTTTATGCTGTTAGCGACTTTGGAGGCTAAAGATAAACTGGTGATTGGTGATCTAGCTGTGGTGTGTGATTTTCCTGATGTGTTTCCGGAAGAAGTGAATGAGTTACCGCCAGAGCGTGAAGTTGAGTTCTCGATTGAATTGGTACCTGGTACTAGACCGATATCGATGGCTCCGTACCGTATGTCTGCTGTCGAGTTAACTGAATTGAAGAGTCAGTTGGAAGATCTGTTGGATAAGAAGTTTATTCGTCCGAGTGTGTCACCGTGGGGTGCACCAGTGTTGTTGGTTAAGAAGAAAGAAGGTACTATGAGGTTGTGTGTGGACTACAGGCAACTGAATAAAGTGACGATCAAGAATCGGTATCCTTTGCCGAGGATTGATGATTTGATGGATCAGTTGGTTGGTGCGAGTGTATTCAGCAAGATAGATTTGAGATCTGGGTATCATCAGATACGTGTGAAAACTGAGGATATTCAGAAGACTGCTTTCAGAACGAGGTATGGACATTATGAGTACTCTGTAATGCCTTTTGGTGTGACTAATGCGCCTGGAGTATTTATGGAGTATATGAATAGGATTTTCCATCCGTATCTAGACAAGTTTGTTGTGGTATTTATTGATGACATTTTGGTGTATTCGAAATCTGAAGAAGAGCATGCTGAGCATTTGAGAGTGGTTTTAGGAGTGCTGCGAGAAAAGCAGTTATTTGCTAAGCTGTCTAAGTGTGAATTTTGGTTAGAAGAAGTTAGTTTTCTTGGGCATGTGATTTCAAGAGGTGGTGTTGCTGTTGATCCTTCTAAGATAGAAGCGGTATCTAAGTGGGAAGCTCCGAAGTCTGTTGCCGAGATTCGAAGTTTCCTTGGTTTGGCTGGTTATTATAGGAAGTTCATTGAGGGATTTTCTAAGTTGGCGTTACCGTTGACGATGTTGACTAGAAAGGGGCAAGCGTTTGTTTGGGACTCAAAATGTGAGGAAGGTTTCCAGGAGTTAAAGAGAAGGTTGACTACTGCTCCTATTTTGACGTTACCGAGTTCGTCGGAATCATTTGAGGTTTACTGTGATGCTTCATTGTTGGGCTTGGGTGGTGTGTTGATGCAGAATAAGCAGGTTATAGCTTATGCTTCGAGACAACTGAGAGTTCATGAGAAGAACTATCCGACACACGATTTAGAGTTGGCAGCTGTGGTGTTTGTTCTGAAGTTGTGGAGGCATTATTTGTACGGATCGAGATTTGAGGTTTTCAGTGACCATAAGAGTTTAAAGTATTTGTTTGATCAGAAAGAGCTGAATATGAGACAGAGGAGATGGTTAGAGTTTCTGAAGGATTATGATTTTGGGTTGAATTACCATCCGGGTAAAGCAAATGTAGTGGCTGATGCATTGAGTCGGAAATCATTACATATGTCTATGTTAATGGTTAAGGAATTGGATTTAATTGAGCAGTTTAGAGACTTGAGTTTGGTGTGTGAGAGTACTCACAATAGTGTTAAATTGGGAATGTTGAAGTTAACAAGTGGTATTTTGGATGAGATCAGAGAGGGTCAGAAATCTGATATGCTTTTGGTTGATAAGTTGACTTTAGTGAATCAAGGCCAAGGTGGTGAATTCAGAGTTGATGAGAATGGTGTTTTGAGATTTGGTGATCGGGTGTGTATTCCGGATGATACAGAACTTAAGAAGAGTATTCTTGAAGAAGGACATCGTAGTGGGTTGAGTATTCATCCTGGAGCTACGAAGATGTATCATGATTTGAAGAAGTTGTTTTGGTGGCCGGGAATGAAAAGAGAAATTGCAAGTTTTGTGTATTCTTGTTTGACTTGTCAGAAGTCAAAGATTGAGCATCAGAAGCCGTCTGGGCTAATGCAACCGTTGGCTATTCCAGAGTGGAAGTGGGACAGTATCAGTATGGATTTTGTTTCTGGTTTGCCGAGAACAAGTAAGAATTTTGAGGCTATTTGGGTGATTGTTGATAGATTGACGAAGTCGGCTCATTTCATTCCGATCAGAATGGATTATCCGTTAGAGAGATTAGCCGAGTTGTATATTGAGAAGATTGTAAGCTTGCATGGTATTCCGTCGAGTATTGTTTCGGACAGAGATCCTAGATTTACATCGAAGTTTTGGGAAGGTTTGCAGAGGGCTTTAGGAACTAAGTTGAGATTGAGTTCTGCATATCATCCGCAGACTGATGGTCAGACTGAGAGGACTATTCAGTCACTAGAGGATCTTTTGAGAGCCTGTGTTTTGGAAAAAGGAGGTGCTTGGGATTGTTATTTGCCTTTGATTGAGTTTACCTACAACAATAGTTTTCATTCGAGCATTGGTATGGCACCGTTTGAAGCTTTGTATGGTAGGAGATGTCGGACACCTTTATGTTGGTATGAGTCCGGTGAGAGTGCTGTGGTTGGACCGGAGATTGTTCAACAAACTACGGAAAAGATTAAGATGATTCAGGATAAGATGAGAATTGCTCAGAGTCGTCAGAAGAGTTATCACGATAAGAGGAGGAAGTCACTTGAGTTCCAAGAGGGAGATCATGTGTTTCTTCGTGTTACTCCGATAACTGGTGTTGGTCGAGCCTTGAAGTCGAAGAAGTTGACACCTCGATTCATTGGTCCTTATCAGATTTTGGAGAGGATAGGAGAGGTAGCCTATCGTATCGCTTTACCGCCGTCGCTTGCGAATTTGCATGAGGTTTTTCATGTGTCTCAGTTGAGGAGATACATTCATGATCCGTCGCATATAGTCCAAGTAGATAATGTACAGGTGAGAGATAACCTGACTGTTGAAACATCACCTATGAGGATAGAGGATCGAGAGTTGAAGCAGTTGCGGGGTAAAGAGATTGCCTTGGTGAAGGTAGCTTGGGGAGGACCAGCAGGTGGCAACGTGACTTGGGAACTGGAGAGTAAGATGAAGGAGTCTTATCCAGAGTTGTTCGCTTGAGGTATGTTTTCGAGGACGAAAACTCTTTTAGTGGGGGAGAGTTGTAACACCCCGATAATAATAAAATAATTATTTGAATTGAGTTAATAATTTAATTATTAATTTAATTAAATAATTGGAAATTTTATTATTATTATTTTTGGATTATTATTATTGGAAAGTATATATATGTTGGAATAAGGAAAAGTTCTCATTTGGAAAAGCATTTCACGTGAAAACAGAACAGAGAAGCATCGTGAGAGAAAAGGGAAAAAGGGCAGAGAAGAGGAGCTGAAGAGCAAAGGTTGGAGATCGAAAGCTTGAAGCTCAAAGATTCTGCCGGATTGTTAAGGTAAGGGGGGTTTATCGTCGATTAATGGGTATTATGGGATAATATGTAATGGGTAGTGAGAAACCGTTGAATCGACCCTAATTGGGATTTGGAATGCTGAAAATTTGTGATGAATAGGTTAAGTGAAAACCGTAATCAAATTGATAATTGTGTGTGTAATCAAACCGATAAATTGGTGATGAATGGCGACGAGTAAGTTTGAGTGGGAAGGGTCTGGGATGGGCACATGAGATCCCTGCCCAAAGAAAACGCGTCTGGTGAACTGTCATGTTCGCCTAGCGAACATAACCTTCGCCTAGCGAAGGAACGCGCCTCAACCTCGCCCCAGCGAGATTGAGAGGTTTTGCTACTGTAATGTTCGCTGTGGACTCGCTGGAGCTTCGCCTAGCGAGTGAGTGCTAGCTGTGTTTTTCACCAAAACAGAATGAGTTCGCTATTACCTTCGCCTTGAGCTCGCCTAGCGAATTAATTTACCAATTTCCTGGAGCTGTTCGCCTTGAGCTCGCCTAGCGAACCAGAGCTTCGCCACTGCCTCGCCTAGCGAGCAAGGCAGAAGAAGTGTTTATACATGTGTTGCTGAGGTGTTTCATACATGTGTTGAGAAAGTGTTTTATACCTGTGTTGATGATGCGTTGATACATGTATTGATGATGTATGATGATATGCGAAATGTTGTGAATGTATATATTATGCATGTATTTGTGAATGGACTGTTGTATGGCTTAGAGTGTGAGCATATGTCCATTGTGAGTTGTTGTTGATGCTGCATTGCTAGATGATTAGTGTGCATGGCATAGCCTGTGGGGCTGTAGCTAATTCCCATTGTGAGGAATTGGTGAGTGAAATGTTGTGAATTGTTGTTGATGTTTGCATGCTAGATGATTAGCTTGCATAGTCTAGCCTTTGGGGCTGTAGCTAATTCCCATGGTGAGGAATTAGTGAGTGAGTCATTAGATCTCAATGAGTGGGACTAGTGAGCTTAGTAGCCGTATCCAGAGGGATCGGTGAGCTTGAACTATATGTTCAAGAATAGTCGGTACCGCATGTGTAGAGTCTCATTGCATAAGAATATGTATGGCGTATAATATGAATGGATGTGTTCCAATATTATACGTGTGTTGTGTTGTTGTTAAATATGATTTGAGATTATACTGGTATTGTATATTGATGTTGAGAATGATGTTTAAGCCAATGAGCTATTACTGAATGTGTATTGCAATTAGGATGATTGATGTGTTAATTACTTGGCATTACATGTTGTTTTATAATGCTTATTATATTGATTGAGGAACTCACCCTTACAACTATTTTTCAGGTAACGAGAAATGAGTTGAGTAGAAGCAAATGCTTGGAGTCTAGTGTAGTCTCCCTAGTGGGTCATGCTCTGATAGATGTAACATCGGGCGGGAAAACTTTGACTATTGTTGTTGTTGTTGTTGAACTAAATTACATGTGATGTTACATGTTTTGCATGATTGAGTTGATCTCTATCCGCTGCGTAATTGTGCAAATACTTTATATTTAACTTTAAATAAAAGAGCATGATGGTTATATTGTTTAAATGGTGTGGAATGTTTGTGTGACACCCTTGGTGCACTATTACTCTGATTATATGTTTATTATTTTAATTAAATTCTTGGGGTATTTTAGAAGGGTGTTACACATGAAGTTTTGCGCGATATGTCTAATGCAATAGACGTGTGATGAAGGAGGAAACTGCCATCCATTTTCCGGGTTGTTGTATGCACTCTTTATCGGTTCATGCCTGTCTGATATTAGGCATAGATTTGCTTGGGGGTAACGTGCATTCTCAAATTCTTAAGAAAGAAACTCCAGGCTTCCTTTGTCTCACTTTCAACCAATGCGAACGCTATCGGAAATATGTTCCCGTTCCCATCATGTGCCACAACCATCAACAGAGTCCCTTTGTACTTGCCATACAACCAAGTTCCATCAACCTGCACAATTGGTTTACAATACGCGAAACCACGTATACATGGTCTAAACGCCCAAAACAGACGATGAAATATCCTTTGGTCACCCAAGTATGAACCATCATTTGAAATCACATGTAAGGATTGTAATTCTATAATGGTACCTGGTAGATATGTTTTCATTACCAATATCCACTGCGGAAGATCGTTGTAAGATGTCTCCCAATTTCCATACAGCGACTCAATTGCCTTACACTTTGCAATCCATGCCTTTTTGTATGATATGATATACCTGTATTTCTCAACAACATGAGCGATGATAACCTTCACCTTAAGAGAAGCGTCCTGATTTACAAGCTCCATTATGCTCTTGCTAATCATTTCTGAACTGAGTTTTGTATGGTCTTGTGACATGGAAGTGGTTGCGCATGTATGATGCCCACTAGACTTACCTACTCTCCACCTTGAGTTGCCCTTGCGCAAAGAGACCCTGCATTTGAAATTGCATGTTGAATTTCTACATTTGATGACAAAACGTACATTGTCAGATTTAACCACAGAAAAATCTAGACTACGTTTTATATGCCATTGTTGCAACGCCAGAACACACTCTTCCTTATCTTCATACTCGATGCCCTCCTCTATTTCGTCAGAATTGTGAGTTGATATGAAACTGCCGAAAACGGAGATTGGTTCAGCATCATCCAAACTTATGTTTTGCATGTGCGCAGGTGGGTTGTACAAACTAATTGGTTGCGCTCTTAGTGCAACGGTCGGTGTGTCGAATATGTCCTCATTGCCATCGTCATCGCTAACACCAAATAGATCTTCAAATCGAACCTCCTCAAGATCATCCTCACTATTCTCGCCTACCTCTTCATTTGGTATGAAAGGTTCATTATTTTGAGTCGGCTCTTCGTCAATGGCTTGACTCATTCCATAGTCGTGTGACTGTACAGATTGCGTTGGATAACCGTGATTTTCGTTGTGAGTCGGTTGTTCTTCAACATCTTCATTGTGACTCGGTTGTTCTTCAAGTTTATCGACTAGACGAACATATATCTCAATGCTGGGTAATTGAGATAATGTTACATGACATTGAAACATCGACCTGACATCTTCGTCGGTCTCAATGGGTGTCATTATGTAAAAGACGACATTATCATCTCCATTAAATAATGGTTGACGATAAATGATGTCTTCAACATAACGTTGCAACTTTTTTTCAATACGGTCTTTTAAATGATGAAAGTCGGAGTTGATGTGGATTTTGAACATAGTTAAATTCGTATTGCAAAATGAGAATCCCTCACTTGGATCTGTGAAAAGTGACCCTTCGGAATGGATAGAAACAATTAAATTTCTTTGAGCCATGGATGTGTAATATTTGATTTAGTTTAGGAGATATGAATATATATTTGGTTTGGTGAGAATAAATGAGGATGTTAGTGGTATTTATAGGAGATATGAATGTGTATTTGGTTTGGTGTGAATATATTAATGTATACAAATCACATGCTGATTTTCATTTAATAGGAAGAGAGAGAAGAAGGGAAACGCGTGAACCATGGCCTGTACAAGCTCGTCCATTGATTGGACGAGGCAAAACCCTAAAAGAGTGAACTCGTCACTCCATTGGATGAGCCAATACGACAAACGCAGCACCTCACCATTCCATTGGACGAGCTCACAAAGACCAAGGCATAGCTCGTCCATCAAAGTGACGAGCCTTAGGACAAGCTTTTCCGCAGTGAATTTTCCCTTCAGCGTGGGAATCTCAATTTGCAGGATTCCTTACAAAGTTTTTTTGCATGCATTCCATGCAATGTCAAATCCCCCCATTAAAATCTTTACCAATTTATTTATTATATTTTACCACTATAAATAATTCATACCTCTACACTTCCTTCTCATCATCTACCTACAATTTCTATTTCACAAATTCTTACTCTCTTCAATTTCTACACTTCCTTCCAAGATGTCTTTGTTATGGATGGGCGAATCACACCGTGGGACGGCGGCAAACATTGCCGAATACGTAAGTCTCTTTCAAATTTACAGTTTTTTATTTCCGTTTTTTATCAGATCAAATATTCATTACCGTTTTTTATTTTAATTTCAGCAAGATGGTAGGTTTCGGGTCCATTCGCATACATACATTCAACCAAGTGCGGTTATAATACCGTATTTGGAGCTAGCAGGTTTTGCAAATGTGGCCAAAATTGCAAGTCTAAAAGTAGACTCTAAACTAATTGTGGCATTGTTAGAGAGATAGAGACCGGAGACACATACATTTCATTTACCAACAGGTGAATGTACTATCACACTAGAGGATGTGAGTATGTTATTCGGTCTCCGAATCCATGGTAAAGCTGTTAATGGCCCAACCAACGTGACGAATGATGTTTACATGGAAAATTTGGGCATCGAACCAACAACTTCGGATAAAAATGGGGCTTCTGTCAAAATTGTTTGGTTAGAAGCAATATTAACGCAACTCAAAAATAACCCTAACCCGTCCGAGGCAGAAAATATTTTACATGCAAAAATTTATATTTTACTATTAATTGCTACTTTTTTAATGCCAGATAAGAGTCACAATTTATTGCATTCTTCTTGGTTACCTTTAGTAGGAGACCTTGAAAAATGTAATACATACAGTTGGGGTTCTGCTTGTTTGGCGGCACTATATAGACATATGTGCAAGGCGACCCATAAAGGAGTCAAGAGCATAGGAGGATGTGTTGTATTACTAACTGTATGAGCATTCACACGCACATCCCTTGTTAGCCCCGGTTAGTAACGAGGTTCCATCACATCCTTATGCATTAAGGTAACGATTTTCATTTAAATGCAATTTATATTTATCAAAATTATTTATACGTCACTTTAACGTATTTTTTTTAATATGCAAGATGGTGCAAACGAGGTATGAATTATGGAAATAATCCTCGTCATCATCTACGAGGGTACCGTGTTGCAATAGAACACATGGAAGAAAACGATGTAAGAATGATTAATTATAATATTAAACTTATTTAAATTTTTTTTATACATTCTAATAGTTATATTTCTTTTAACAGTTTATTTGGAGGCCGTACATACAATATCCAGTGCCTGATTATAATGACAGCCGAGTCTGGAGTGCAACAACATATATGATATGTTTCTTTACCGTTGAGATGCATCAGACGGATCGAGTCAAACTCCAATTTGGATTTGAACAACAAATACCGTCTCAGCCAAGATGTCTAAGTGAACACCATAACATGACTATGGTCCAAGCTTGGGACACGCATTGGCAAGATTTAAATAAAGAAGAGCTGAAAGAATGGAAAAGAAGAAGGCATTTGGTGTTACAAGGAAACTCGGTAATTGGTGAGTCTAAGCCGGGTAGAGAATACATGAATTGGTTTCTATCAATTCCTTTTATGCACGTTGCTCCGACACAGTTTTTGAATGATCCCCGTCAACGTGTAGCTTCTTCAACCCAACAAACAACATCACCCCCACAACAACATAACCAACCATCATCCTCAGCTCAACAAACATACCAACACACCCAGACCACACAACAACACACAATTTATTCCACCTCAACCCAACACCATAATCCCCACACTCCATTCCCTCAAACAAACTACTATTACAACCAACAATATCAACAATAAACCAACATACGCCCACCCATACAATACACTCCAATTCCTCAACCCAACTTTGAATACTCAAACCCTCATTCTCAACCCCAACCTTCTAACACCACATTTGCACATCCCACTCCCACATACAACCCTGATGATGTCTATTATCCTCCTATCCAACACACCTAACCCGAAACCTACACACAAGCCACACATTCACTACCCAACTTTGACCTCACCGATGACCATTTAATGAGTATGCCTTCTTTTGGCTTCAAGAGCTGGATGGTATGGATATGCCTCCAAACACATCACAACAACATCAAAGTCAACAACATCAACAACAACAAGACACCCTTCACGAATTGTCTTCCGACTCATCTCTGTCTCCCGCAAGACAAAGACAAGAAGACTTGGGCAAGGGAAAACGCAAAAAAGTTGGCACAAGATGTGGAACAGGCGGTCACTATAAATAAAATGTATTGCTTCCATTATATCAATAAAATGTATTTCTTCCATTGTAATTCTTAAAAAAACAAATTATTTCTATTATTAATATTCTAAAAAATAATCATTTTTATTATTAATATTAAAAAAAAACAATATCAAATTTTTTTATTATCATAAAAAACTATTATTATTTACATTTTATTTTAAATATTTTATAAAAAAATTATTATTATTTTTTTAAAAATGAATTATATTAATTAAATATAGAATTAATTAAAAAACTATTTAATAATAATTAGAAAACTATTTAATAAAGTATTTAAAGTATTAAAAAATAAAAATAAAATGTTTCCTTCATACCCTCGGCCATTGATTGGCCGAGCCCACACACGGCAAAATGGGCCTTCATGCCCTTGTCCAACCATTGGACGAGCCCAATAAGAAAAAGGGGGCAGATTGAGAATTTTTTTTCAAACTGGGGCAAGGTGGGAAATTCTTTTCAACTTTGGGGCATATGGGGAAAAAAGTCACGCTTTGAACATCTTTGACTGCAAGAAACCAAACAATGAAAAAGACAACTTAATTAACTAATCAATCAATCAACAAAATGGCAAATTAGCTTAATACAACTGAACCAAAACACTAAACCAGAACCGAGTTACTAACACAACTGGGTTTATCCTCTGCATCAAATCAGTTGCTTCTTGAATGGTTGTGATGTTTTCAGAGTTATCATCCTCAATATTGAGCCCAAATTCTTCCTCTAATCCCATAACTATTTCAACCTGCAATATCACAAAACCCTAGCTCTAACATAAGCAACACAAACATCCAAAGTTCTCCCTCAAAAACCTTCAGAGTATGAACATACTCAGTCAAAGGATCCTCTCTTACAGCATCTTTATCATCATATACAAATGTGCTAAGTGGATTTCACCTATCGAACGAAACGAAAAATCAAACACATGAATTTCGAAACAAAAAATCAAACAATTCACGCGGAATAGAGAAAAGTTCGTGGAGATCTAAGCGAAAATGAAAGAGAAAGCATAAAACAGAAGAAACAATTGTGAATCGTTACCTTTGTTTAAGACAATGTCATCCAAGATCATGTCAGTCTTCAAGTAAAAAAAATAATTATCAACAATCAAGAAACATCATCAGTTACATACAAACTCAAACAAAACAAAAAACCACAAGTAACTAAAAAAGTAAATAACAATCTAATCAATACAAGTCCAAGTATAAGAATAAAGTTGACCTGAAATGAGCCTATCGCATTCTTTGGTCAAATTAACAAATCTTGATGTGTCTGCAACCAATGCGGCACCGGTCTCTAAAGAAGTCTTGGCAGTCTGATATTTCTCAATCTTCATACATGCATTTCTGCAGCCAAAACCATATATAAATAATCAAACAAATCATTGCATTGCTAACTCCATGATCCAACCACTGATCAAAATGAGGATGATCAGTTTGAGGATGATTTTGATGATGAAGCTGGGTATGAGATGTACCGTGTTCAAGGAATTCTTAGAGAATGGGTTACAAGAGATGAAGTGCGTCTCTTCATAGCCAGGAAATTCAAGGATTTCTTACTCACTTATGTCAATCCAAAAAATGAACATGGAGACTTTGAGTATGTACGTCTGATTAATGAAATGGTGTCAGCTAACAAGTGCAGTTTGGAGATAGATTATAAGCAATTTATCTATGTCCATCCCAACATTGCCATTTGGCTTGCTGATGCACCTCATTCTGTTCTAGAAGAGATTGAAAATTTGGGCAAAGACCCCAGAATTGGAGAAAGGATTGTCAAGTCTATTGCTCCATCAATTTATGGTCATGATGATAAAAAACTGGAATAACTTTAGCTATGTTTGGAGGGTTTGTAGAGGAACGACAATTGTTTGACTAGCCAGGTAAGAGAACTTATATTCAAATAGAGGAGAAAAATTGAAGACTCAGAATCATCTCCTTTTTTATTCCTTTTACACTGTCAGTGTATTTCAATTAAATCCTTTATTTTTTACAAAATAAAAATGAAATATTAATAGAATAAGTTTTATCAATTACAAAAATAAAATTTTTATTTATCATTATATAGTTTATCAAAAACTTAATATTTTTCATTTAATCCTTATCTTAGTTAATATAATAGAAATTAAATATTAATGAATTAAGTTTTATTAATTGATAAACTATATAATGATAAATATTCTAAGTTACATTAGAAATCCTAAGAAGTTGATTGAATATTCTAAGTTAGATTAGAAATCCTAAGAATCAAAATCAAGAATAAAATTCTATGTTGAGTCCTAAAATTGATTGCATTCTAATCCTAAAGGGAGCTTGCAATTGTTGGACTATTTCTACATTAAGGGCAAAATAGTCATTTGACAATTATGGAATATTGAATTAAAATTCTAATGATGAAATCCTAATTGTAATTGATTCTAAATTCTAAACTATTTTCTAAATTCAATGAAATTCTAAAATACCCTAACATGTTAAAAAGATTAATCTAATTAACCTAAAATTCAATTAACTCGAAATTCTAAAACTAATCCAATTTCTAACCAAAATTAATATTCCTAAAAAATTTATTAAATTCTAATTAAGACTTTATTCTAAACTTCTAAATTTCAAAAATTCTACCTGATCCTAATCCTAAAGATTTCAATAAACCTATATTCCTAACCATCCTAAACTAATTACATTTCTAAAAATAACTCCTAATTAAATCCTGATAGTTTCTAACTTGCAGACACCATGAAAGACTGAAAATGGGCCTTAGAATGGATAAGGGGTGTAGGAAACGGAACCAAGGTGCGAATAGGAAGCATCAAGGCCCAAACGAGGCCCAAATTGGCTTCAAGGGGTGTCTGCCCGAGAGAGGTGCATAAAGGAATTGGTTCGGGTCTTAGGCCCAAACCGTTAGGACTCGAAGCGGCACATGTCAATCTCTACAACAACGTTCACGTGAGATTCTACACTGCGGTGGTACACTCCTCGAGCTTCTCTTCCATCATTCCATCATCAACCGCGTCTAATCACACCTTGTTCAGTCGTGGATGAATCACTGGAATGTCTTTCTTTGAGAGAATCCGGCACGGCGGTGTATCCCTCATCTTTTAGCTTCGCATTCATCAATTTAATTTTGTCACTCTGCGGCAACTATTCGTGGATTCACGTCGTTCTTCACTCAGTCAATGCTCGCCGATGCGCATCTCGATTTGGTTCGTTCTCCTTTCAACAACTGCTACTACTAACGTAATGGCGTCGACGCAGAATTGAAACTATTTGCATAATGAAATAGGAAAAATGAAGACTTACCGGTTTCACCGCGATGTTAACAACATGTATCGATTGCGCTTCTTTCTGTTTACGTACTTGGTGCGTGTATTCGCTTCGTGCTCTCCCTTCTTCTTCCTTCTTGATTTCTTCGTGTGAGTGAGGATCTTGTGATTTGGTGCAGTGTGCGTGTGGATGGATGCTGAGTGGAGATGATTTGCGAGGATTGAAGCTCAACTGGTTAGAGCTTGAAGCTCTAACAGTTATGGTGATGAGCGTGTGGTGAGGTTTGAGAGGGTGGAGAGTGTGAGTGATTTCAGAAGAAAAAGAGTAGGGACCCAAAATGAATTGTGGTGCTCTGAATTTATAGAGTAGAAGTTCGGATTGAGGGAGCTTGGAGATTAGCTTCGGAGTTAGTTATTCTGGTTAGGAATTAGGATAGGGTTGGATGACTAGGATTAGAGTCAGTTAGTGATAACTAACCCAGTTAGCTGTTGGTAACTCACTGAGTTGAATCTCTAACTTAGTTAGTTGGTCAAAATTCTGCCATCATTGGAAAACAAATTCCTGTTAGTTGGAGAGTGAGGCTAATGGTTGGTGAAAATGAATGTAAGTTGGATGGTTTTTGTTGTCACAATTGGGAAATGGTTGTGAGGAATTTGTTAGGTTCAAAGTCTATTATGGTTAGTTTTGGTTTATGGGATTAGTTAAATTTGGTGTTAAATTCCGTTTATGGTTAATGTAGTATGTAAATGAAGTTAATTGATGGAATTTTGGTCCTGCAGGTTTGGTTTAGCTTCCGTCGCCGATGTTTGCAGCTTCCGCTCTGCCAGTTGGTTTTTTAGAAGGGACATAATTAACCGACATACGCGTCCTCTCCACTATATTCATAACTTCACTCTGTTCACTACCATACTAAATCTGTAAGAGAGCAGATACGTCACAGTGAAGTCCATTGTTGTTATCTCGGTATCAAAGGATTGTGGCAGGTGATGCAAAGCCATTCCTTGTGAGGTTTCGTTTAGTGCTCGTGATGATTGCAGGCATCAGTGTTGTGAATTAAGTCCGCAAATTCGGGCCTTGCTGGGCTGCAGCAGGATTTCATGGCTTGATGCAATCAGAGCAAGGAAAATTCTGAAGCCATGGTTCGTGTATGCAAATTATCAGGATGAGAATCCAAAACCAAACTATATCTCAATGGTCTGACAGTCATGAAAACAATATCCTTTTTCAAAAACCTCCCAATTTCTAGAACAACAACCTTCCCCTCCTTAAAATCACCGTCCTGAAACACTCTCTTACACTCATCAACCAATACTTTAAGCTAATTAACCAACTGCTGCAGCATTTCCCTCTGGTTGAAAAGAAGAAAGACAGTCAAAAACCTAACTAAGAATCTCAATTGTTTATTCACGACGTTAACATCATGTACTGTCCGAAATAGAACTGGCCGATTCGAGACACGATTTCTCTGATTTCCCCTTACTCTAACCCAACTTCAATTGGCTTCTGACGATTCTCTTATGTGTATACTTTTGAAAACCTTAGAGATATACGTATCAGGCATGCGGCATTGGCAGTAAGGTAAATCTCTGATTTTGAAGAAACTTTATTGTCGGCTTTGTCAACGGGAGTCCAGAAAATCTCGCTTACAGGGACGCTGCTGTTGAGATGTTATCATGGTCTGCTGCAACAAAGTCACAACGTGTTGCAGGTTTTGGTATCTGTTTGTCGTCACCGGCGGTATGCATCTTTTGGAGTATTTCCTTTTGCCTTCAAGTTGTTGCACTGCCATTTATGTGTTTCAAAGCCCTAAATTTGGTTTGACCAGCTGCTTGGCACACCATAACTACTTTCCAACCCTTCAAATATAGAATAACCAAAATGTTCCAAATACAACAAATTGATTCACTAAAATCCCAACACTCCCTTAACCAGTTCAAACAGATCTTGAAAAGAACTCACAACACAAAGGGTTAAAACAAAGTGGTGTAGCTAAATTTTCAGCTGATCTGGCGAACATAACAAGGAACAACAACAAAGAAATTGGAGCCCATTTAAGTGAGTTATAAGGTATAAAAATATGAGAAAATTGAAAGGGTTTTCAACAATAAAGGGTTGAAATTTTTTAAAGTTAGAGAATAACTTTGCAATAGAGATTCAAAGAAATAACTTTGCGATAAACATCAATTGAAAGACTGAACCACCATCGCATGCTGTTTTATCCTTATCCACAAAAGATTAATCCACCACAAATACTCCTTTTAGCCACAAAATACCTACAATAATCAAGGGAAGAGAGAGAAGAGAGAGAAGGAGAGAGTGAATGAGAGAAAAGGAGGTAGTTGAGGAGAAGGTATTGTTTTTAGTTAGCGGAAATATACCCGAACGTATCGCACGCTCGAACATACAACAGAGTCGCCATCGAACTTTATTTATCCCCAAAGGTAAGGGAAAACATCGATAAAACCCGAGGGAAAGAGATATACTGGGTAAGGAAGTCGGTTATGCAAGGGGAAGGTATTAGCACCCCAAACATCCATGGTACTCCATGGGAACCATTTTGATTGTTCTCGCTCGAATAGGTGTTAGTTAAAGATTACTCGTAAAAGAATGAGGAAGGAAAGGAATAGATAAAGTGCTCGGTGAGGATTGGGAACCCCATGCCTACGTATTCTCATAGTGCAATGAGGAATTCAGAGCTCCGTAGTTCAGAGAACTAAAGGTGGGAGATGAAAGGAAGAGTGATCAAAGGTGTGGTCTGAACTAAAGGATAATGTGATTTGAACTCCAACAAGGGGTGAAAATATGAACCCAAGAGTAAAACTGGTATGAACCAACACGTGAGGGCCTACAACATCGTATTGGAAAAACCGAAAAGAAAGGGTTGCCTAAATGTGGCTGCAAAGTAAGTAAGGAGATGTTTGTCTAAGCTACAAGGTCTGACAATACAAATAAGTCGGCTCTTGGTTCACAAAAAGGGTACAAGATGGAGCACAAAGGTATGGTGTATTTGGCTCAATGAATAAGTATATCACATGAAGTGAATGAAGGTAGAGTATGAGTGTATCATGGGATGAACGGAAGGAAGTGACTGAAGTTACAGAATATAGTATCTGGTGATAAGTGACTGAAAAGGTTTATTTTGAAATTGAAAGTCAAAGTATCTTGGAATCCATGGGAGAAATAGAATTTGTACCATAGAGGGAAACATCGTTAACCAATACGTGGACTAGCGGACCACCACTGTAGGGTTTTAGCTAAAAAAGGAAGGAATTAAATGTTCGATTGCATAGCACGAACAACTCTAGGTACAAAAGCGGACTATTCATTAAGCGTCCTAAAAGGGTATATATGGAATTCCAAAGAAGGTGTATCTCGATGTCAAAGGAATAGTATGTCACTGAGTGAACGGTTTATGATCGAAGGTAAATAATGGATAGTGAAAGATATGGATGGTGCCCTAAGGCGAAGGAGGAATAATTAGAAGTATGCTCACCAAGGATTCACATCCTCGTGCCTACGTATTCTCATTCTGCAATGAGAAAATCAGAGCAATCGTAGTTCGGAACTACGAAAAGAGAGAAAAGGATATATACAGTGATGAAGATTATAACTTGCACCAACAGAATGGTATAGAGGGAGCTCACGAAGATAACTGGCTTCGAACTCAAGAGCAAAACTGGTATGAACCAACACGTGAAGGCTTACAACATCGTGTTGGAATAACCAAAAAAGAATGAATTAAGTGTTCGACTGCATAGCGCAAACAACTCTTGGTTCACAAGGCGGACTGTTCATTAAGCGTCCTAAAAGGATGAGAATGAGACTCACAAGGGAGTATTGTTGGGTGCAAGGGAGAATGTATCACTTGCTGGGGTACAAACAATTTGAGATCAAAGAGAAGAATTATCTTGAATCCATGAAGGAATAAACTCTGAATGGAAGAGTAAAGGTAAAACAACAAGTGAGGGGCCCAAGGCATCATATCACTGTAGTGGAATAACCAAAAAAAGAATGAAGTGTTTGTTACATAGTACAAACAACTCTTGGTTCACAAAGATGGACTGTTCATTAAGCGTCCTAAAAGGATGTGAATGGAATCCAAGGAACAATGATATTTGATCTAAAAAAGATGGTATTGATTGATGAATGAAGAATGATTGATTAATAAATAGGGTAGCTCGCGAAGAAATCGGGTTCTCCTGCCTACGTATCCTCATTCTACAAATGAGGAAATCAGAGCTTTCGTAGTTCAGCCCACTGGGCTGAAAAGAAATTGATTGGAGGCAAGAAGAAATGGATGATTGAGATTGAAAAGATTAGAATAGAATGATTGAGAATTGAATAGAATGGAGAGACTTGATAGTTACTGGATGAGAATCACACTAACTTTCAAGTGGAGAGAAGAGTCTTTGTAGTTGTTTCTTGTATGGAAGATGAAGACCTTATTAATCGTTCGATTCGAATTGCACTAAAGTCTATGAATGAAGGTGAATACGATGAGCGCTGGCTCATACGTCCCATACCCAAAGATACTCAGAATGGGGGTAGGAATACTCCAGTCCCACTCCTTCTCCATTACTTAAGGCTCGTATCGTACAACTTGATTCGTGATTGATAAGTTGTTGGTTGTAGTCCTTGCTTTTGTAGTATTTGCTTTGTGAAGATAGACTTGTCAATTGTATGATTAGAATTGTGCTAAACTCTATGAATAGAGGTGAATACGATGAGCGCTGGGTCATACGTCCCATACCCAAAGATACTCAGAATGGGGGTAGGAATACTCCAGTCCCACTCCTTCTCTATTCCTTAAGGCTCGTGTCACACTCTTCTAACTTTGATTAACAAGTGTTGAAGACGCCACCTTTGATGTGCTTGAAATTTGAAGACGCCACCTTTGATGTGCTTGAATAATCCGCTGCTTGGTATAATTGAGGATGCCTTGATTGAAGATCTTGTCTTGAGGCCTTGAGCTCCACAATGTGAAAGAAAAGTCCTACTAAGTGACCAAGGGTCTTTTGGTCACTCAATTAGACTGGGGGATTATACAAGTTCAAATAATTTAATTAATCAAAATTCGTTTTGATCAATTTAATCGGGGGTTTTGTTTTAGTTTTGAAGGGAACTAATTTTTGGATCTAATTGAAGTTAGTAATTGTTAGAATCTATCCTAAGGGATCATGCATTAGAAGTTGATTGAATATTCTAAGTTAGATTAAAAATCCTAAGGGAGCATGTCAAAATCTATCTTTTTAGTTCTCCTTTGTGAGGTTAGGAGAATCGTATACTTTGCAATGATCTTAAAGGTAAGAATTATTAATTGTAGAATAAATAATATCACAACAAACAATCTCCTTTTTGTATTATCCTATTAGAATTTCTTTTATAGATTTTTTTTGTATGGATCCACCATTTCTTGGTATAAAATGTAGTATTTGTCTAAAAGTAATATTTGATATAATACTTTTATTAGAATACATGTTTTGAATGCATTATTTAGTAGTCATAGGCTATTACAATAATATCTTTTAAGTAAACAAATTTTTTTCTTAGATGTGAAAGAACAACCTCTTAACAACATATTTTCTTTCATGTCTTGAATATGAGAAGATCCTCTAGATACTATTTGATTTCATCAATGTTGTCATGGGGATATCAGAAGGTACAATAACAATTGAAACTCGATTAGAACTTACAATAACAACTGAAACTCGATTAGAACCTTTGTTCAATGGAAGTACTTTGATTGCATTGAAACTCGATTAGAACCTACATTAACAACTAAAACTCGATTAGAACCTTTGTTTAATAGAAGAACTTTGATTGCACCATTCCATGTTGATTGCACTGAAACTCGATTAGAACCTACATTATTCAGGATGATTCCAATTTTCTCAATTGTGTGACCATTATCTATTCTTTTGTAGATAGGGTATCCATCTTGATCAACTATTGTAGAACTCTGAAACTTTTTGGGATAATATTTAGAACATTTGCCTTCTAGTGAACTTTTGTTAGTCAAATCACAAGGACCATAAACCACATGAGTCTTAACCAAATTATAGCATGTGACAATCCACTTGATAATGTATATATCTACAAATGAGAAATATGAGACATTTAAACAAAATATATATGTAAGATGGAATAATAACAAAATAGATAAGTAAGATGGAATAATAACAAAATAGATAAAATGAAGAACTTACATGCAAGGACTTTCACTAAAATATCCTTCTTGGTTAAATCTGAAAGCAAGTGATCAAATTTCATTTTGATGATTATGAAAATGATATCTGGTCTATCTTGAGGTTTCAAGTGGAGGGTTTCAAGGACTCTTCGTCTGGCCAATTTGGGTTGCATGTAAAAGTGATGAATAAATATGGAAAATCAACCTTACTACAAATAGCCATGCCATCATAATAAAGTTGATCCATGAACCTTCGCTTCCAACATATGACAATGGTAAAACAACTCTTTTACATGTGGTAGAACCTAATGTTGGACTTTCATCACTGTCTTCGTTCAAATTTTTGTATTTAGAAACTCTAAGCTTTGCTTGGTTCTTCCGTGGCCATGTTAATCTTTCTGACTCCAACATTGTTTAATCATCAACCAAGAATTATTGAAATAATCTCCTAGATGATAATAAAGTTTTAGCTTCTCTTGATCTGCTAAGTATCCAAAATGCCAACCACTCTCTAATTGTAAGCCTGTTATTCTTGCTGTCATCAAATATTTTCAAATCCATATTCGCTACATTTGGTCTATAACCATCTTCACCATAAGGAAAAATCAAAGGATGTTGAAAATCAAGATAACTTGCATGAAACTCATATATTCTTTTAAGTTTTCCATATCTTGTTTCCATAATGATGTCCCTTTCCATTGTTATGTTTACACACCAACAATTAATGTCGCTACTTCAGAAACAGTATCAGTCTTTATATCTGAGATGAGTCTAAATTTTAAATTATGGATATTACCATCATTTATTCGTTCGTTTTCTATTTGAAAACTTCTTGCATGGGGGTTATGTTCATACAACATTGCAAACAGTTTCTGAACAATAGTTGGATCAATATTTGTTGTGTTCCTAACCATAAAAAGAAATTGGAATTAGTAAATGAAACATAAGTTGTTGAAAAGTAAAGGCAATGACTAGAAGATAGAGTTAGTTACCTTAGGCCATCCATTCTATTAAGCACTTCATTTTCTTAGTCATAGATGTATAGTTGTGCAAACTTAGGTTTTTGACCTTCCGGTGACAACAAACTAACTATTCAATGACATGATTAACCTTGAGCTAATTGGTGGTGGTCCACAATCATTGTTGTACTTGTTATCCAAATTAGTTTTAGGAGATGTGAGAGCAAACATCATAATATAAATTCGGATTTGTTATTAAAATTTAAGACTAGTCAGTGAACCATGATAAAAAAAAAGAGTAGACTTGATAAAAGTGGAGGTGGATCTTTTAAAAATGGTAGTTCAATTTTACAATTGCCACCATCTAAAGAATATTTAGGATTAGCTGCATCTTAAAAAAGTAGACTCGATAAGTGAAACGTGAATATCGTAATACTCTATGAATAAAATGTATGAGAATAAGTCAATTGTTAATTGTTGTAAATGCAAAGAGATATAATTAAAATTGTTAAAACAAATGTGCATTAATACCGTTTGACGGTTGAGGCATGGGAATATCGGAGATTCCAATGTGGTTTTTTTACCGAGATAACCCAGTTTTTCGAAAAAATTCCCAAAATACCCCAGTTTTCAGAAAATTTCCCAATCTACCCCACTTTTAGGAGGAGGCGCCAATTGAATTGGCGACTCCTCTTAAAAATTGCAAGGAGGCGCCAATTGGATTGGCCAGGGCACCTGCCCTAGCCAATCCAATTGGCGCCTATGTGTAATTTTTAAGAGGAGGCGCCAATTCAATTGGCTACTCCCTTAAAAAAGCCTCAAATGGCAAAACCTCCAACATGAAAGTTGTAGATCTTTTCAAGACAATGAATTTGGACATAAATTTTGCATCATTTGGATTTTTTATGAGAATGTTATGGGCAGTTGAAGTTGGACTTCTGATTTTTTCAACTGTTATCTGACCTATAATGTTTTGTATTATTGCATGTGTTTCTGTTAGAGTTATGAAATTTTGTGCAACATAACAACTGAAGTATACATCTTAAATTTTCCAATGCACTTGGTCCCACCTCAAAATAATTAAAAATGAGTGAGTTAGGTCCTTGCGAACTTGACCCAAAATTAGGGTTTCTGTCAAAACATATGTATGTGAATTTTGCCAAAAAGGACCAACTTCAAGCCCTTCTGTTTGAATGATAAAAACCTCAAATGACAAAACCTTCAACATAAAAGTTGTATATCTTTTCAAGATAATGAATTTGGACTAAAATTTTGCATCATTTGCATTTTGTTTAGAAAGGTATGGGCACCTGAACTTGGACTCTTTGACATTTCAACTATTATCTGACGTATAATGTTTTGCATTATCCCATGTGTTTCTTTTAGAATTATGAAATTTTTTCCAACATAAAATTTGAAGTAGACATCTCAAATTTTACAATGCACTTGGTCCCACCTCAAAATAATTAAAAATGAGTGAGTTAGGTCCTTGCGAACTTGACCCAAAATTAGGGTTTTTGTCAAAACATGTGTATGTGAATTTTGCCAAAAGGGACCAACTTCAAGCCCTTCTGTTTAAATGATAAAACCCTCAAATGACAAAACCTTCAACATAAAAGTTGTACATCTTTTCAAGACAATGAATTTGGACTAAAATTTTGCATCATTTGCAATTTTTTTGAGAAAGGTATGGGCACCTCAACTTGGACTCTTTGACATTTCAATTGTTATGTGGCCTATAATGTTTTGTATTATGACATGTGTTTATTTTTGAATTATGAAATTTTGTCCAACATAACAATTTAAGTAGACATCTCAAACTTTCCAATGCACTTTGTCCCACCTCAAAATCATAAAAAATGAGTGAGTTAGGTTCTTGGGTAGTTGACCCAAAATTAGGGTTTCAGTCAAAACATGTGTATGTGAATTTTGCCAAAATGGAGTTTAGACAAAGAAACCTAATGTTTGGAGTTTACAGAAAGATAAATTTGATATAATACGACTTGATATTAATAAAAGTTGGAGTTTACAGAAAGAATCCTAATGGTGATGACCGGGATCACCTAACCGACCTCCGGTCCCACATCCCCTAGCTACCCTAACCCTTGGCCCTAACCCACGTTGACGATTCTGCACCGGTGTTTGTTCATCTGATGGTCTAGGAGCGTCATTACCTCCTACAGGAGAAGATCCATTGAGGTATTCAGCCAACTCAGCATAGTCTTCAGTATTCAATGATGATGTACCGGCGTAGCTGAGCTCATGACCCATGCCAGAGAAGTTGGGGTGTGGTTGACTCATGGATGGGCGACCGGGACGGTTGAAGGGAGACATGGGTGTGAATGATGGGTCTAGGAAAGGTTGTAAAGGTTGTTGGGGTGTTTGGAAGAGATATGGTTGTGGGATGTTTTGGTATTGTGATGTTTGGGGTTCTTGGCTACGGTAGGAGGAGGGGCGGTTAGTGTTTTGGCTAAGGCGACTTTGGTAGGGTGATGGTGTGGGTGCGAAGCGATGTTCGGTCTGAGGTTGATGGTCCATTTGTTGGTGGTGGTATGGGGGATGTTCTTGGTATTGGGGTTGGGTGAATGGCATGTTTTGGTTGTATGTTTGTGTGTTTGTGGAACGGAAAGTTTGACGGATAGGTGGTTGTGAGTAACCGGGCTGAGAATGTTGTTGGGGGTTAGATGTTGATCCTTCTTGTATATAACTTGTCTGGCATGGGTCGTAGAGGTACATATCATCGGCGATGAATTGAAATCCAACCGATCTGTACCAAGCCATATAAGTACGACTTGGTTTTACCTCATTTGGCATGACTGCGTCAGTTAAGACATGGTCATGACGGTGCTTCCACTTGCGACACTCCGATCTTGCGAAGGTTTGCCAAGGGTTGAAGTTCCATTGGTCGTTCACTTTACGCATATGCTATTCTCCTAGGCTAGCTGGGGGATCTGGGATATTCTGGACCATACCGAACTGCAGCTTCACACGATCGGTGTTGTGCATCTCCACTGTTGTGAATCGTATTATCGGTGTGCATGCTGTCCATACGGCTGCGTCTTCAGGGTTGACCTTATGCTCATGATCCAGATTAAGGTATGGACGCCAAATGAACTGAAATGTTAAAGAAGATAGGATTTAAATGAATGTAGAAAAAGTCAACATAATATGACGAATTAATGAAGTTATTTTGCTTACGTCTGTCGGTCGAAGGTGATCCAACAGGTTGCGATACTGAGTAATATAGTGTCTCGGACATCTGCTGTAACTCATACCACGTGCCGACCATCTACACCAAAAAGTTAAAATAAATTAGTTATAGGTACTAAACTGTAAGGAAGTAAGTAAAGATATAGCAATTTAAACAACTTACTTTTTTGCATATGGAAAAGTGAAAGGGTTGTTATTGACCGGTGCTAGAGACGGTAGTCTTGACCATCCCCATGCTTGTAGCAAAATAGCACATCCAGAAAATGTAGATGTGTCTTTGTGGGAGTTTTTGCACAACGAACTATAGAGATAGGCTAGACATGCGGATCCCCAACTGTAACTACCTATTCTATCTACATGTCTAAGTAGAGGTAAGTACATAATATGCATGCTAGAACCACTACCTTCGGGAAATAAAAAGGATCCTAGTAACAACATAATGTAACACCTAGTTTTTATTATTCGAGCATCTTCGGTAGAATGCTCATCTAAATATAAACTATTATAATATGACTTTAGGCATGAGAGTAGTATACCTTGACCTCTAGCATTATCATCTAACAAATCAGTTTCTAAAAGCTCCATGCAAATTGAACTTGCATAGTTGGTCTTACCATTAACAGCTTTGCCTTCAATTCGTAGTCCTAAAAGCATGTAGACGTCTTCCAACGTCACGGTACACTCACCGGTTGGAAACCAAAATGTGTGTGTCTCTGGCCTCCATCTTTCACATAAGGCTAGAATGAACTTGTTATCTATAGACCAAGACATAATCTTGCTAATCTGACCAAAACCGGCGAGTTCAACATAAGGTTGAATCATCGGGTCCATTGGGACAAATTCGTGGACTCGAGTTCGAAACCTTGATACATCCTATAATAGAAATAATATAGCACTTGACTAAGTCGGTATTTCAAAATAAAATGGGGTTGGTGGAGATGAAACATAAAAAATTAGTATAAGAAAAAATTTACGTATGTTGCGATTGTCATACGGTGAACTGACTTTATGTGTTTTGCTTTTAATCGCAATGTCGCGGATAGCAAGAGTCGCCACCGACTTTTCTTTTATCCAATAAGGAAAGGTGGAAAAGAACAGGAAAGACCTTAATTAGATTTTGGGTTCGGGAGGTACATTATACAAAGGGAAGGTGTTAGCACCCTTTGTATCCATGGTTATCCATGGGCTCTTAATTGCTTGATCACTTATATTATTTTTCTTGTCGGAAAAAGTGTTCGTGACTTGTTTAGAAAATGTTTTGAAAAAAAGAATTTAACTTTGTAATGATTCTTGTATGAATGTATACAAAGTGGTTATCTCGTTTAGTTTTGAAAATGGTTTAGAAAAATATAACTCAGTAATGATTCTAGTATGAATGTATACCAAGTGGTGATTTTCTAGTATTTGTGAAGTGTGAAAAGTATTTTTAAATTGTGAGTAAGCAATTAAGAGTTATACCTACCCAAGGTCTTTATGGGCATTTCCTGTCCTTGTGAGGATAAAACCGTCCTTATTATTGAGAAATAAGTAGTTTTATCCTTTGGATGTAAAAAGGGTCATCGTAGGGTCATCGATCGGTCATTGCAAGCAACGGTTGTAAGGATACCTTAGCATTCGGAGGGACTATCATCATTTAACCGTAGGCTACACCGAAGGGTCATCGAGGGACAAAATCATATATTCAAAGGCAACATCCGAGGGACTATGATTTATTGTAGAGGGACATGATGATTTAATCGAAGGGTCTTGGCTAAGGGTATCCCCACATTCGCGGGACATGACCGTAATACCATAATACCGTAAAGCAACAAAGAGAGGTCCAAGATCACATATTCAAAGGCTGTATTTTACAATCAATTAGGTGATTAGGAGGAATCCCCCCATTAAAATTAATACGTTAAGGTCAATTAAGCAATTTAGGGTGGAGCTTTGTCATAACATTAATACATTAAAACCAATTGAGTAATTCAGGGTGAATCTCCACATTAAAATCAATTGAACAATTAGGATGAATCTCCACCAGGGTATCCCACAAATAAAGTGGGATACCTATCAAGCTACCTATTCCGGGGATGTGTGAACCTTTACAAAACTCAGCAAACATGTCAGAATACCAAATCAGGGTGTAATCGAGAATTACACCACAAAAGAAATCACAACAGTAATGGGGTTAGGTAGACAATGCATGGCTATCATGAAACATGGGTGAAAAATCAGAACAGAAAAGTCGGCTACTGTCAGGTTCGCGGCTGCCTCGCCTAGCGAAGGCTCAGCGAATACTCGCTGCATGCTCGCTTAGCGATGTGCTAGCGAGCGGCTGCGGATTCTGGTTTTGATAACAGTATGCTGTCGGCAAGCTTCACACTTTATGGCATCCATTACATAGATCACATGGTTAAACATTCTAGATATTCATACATACTTGAATTCACATGCAAAACTTAAGACAATTTTCATAAATTCAATCATAATGCCATATGCAAATTAAGAACATAATGCAATAATAGCAACGTAAACCTGTTTGCAATGGAATTGCAGCTTTGGATTGGCAAATCGGGTCGAATTGGGCGGAGGCAACCTTGATGCGGATAAGCGGCCTTCAGGGTTTCTTTACTCGGAATTCTCTGAGTTAGTCTCCAGGGTTTCTATGCCAGGGTTTCTTTCCGTCTTCGTTCGTCCATTTTCGTGACTGAAGTGTCGGTATTTATAGTGATTGTGGTGACCTAATGGGCTCAGAATGAAGCCCAAAAATTCTGATATTCGCAAGCTTCGCTAGGCGAAGGATTTGCTCGCCTAGCGAGCAGGCCATTTGTGACCTAATGGGCTCAGAATGAAGCCCAACAATTCTGGTATTCGCAAGCTTCGCTAGGCGAAGGATTTGCTCGCCTAGCGAGCAGGCCATTTTGGGTCATTTTCTGGATTGGGCCCCTTGTGAGTTGGGCCTTTGTTTCTTTAAGGTAAACCCCTTGAAAAATGAGCTGGAGTGCTTCGGAAAATGTCTTGCAAGATTAATGGGCAAATTTTGGGGTATGACAGCTGCCCCTGTTCAATATTCTTGAACCGAGAGAGTTAGAATGGTATGTACGCCATTCGTGGTCTGGAGGTGGAAGATTATTGAACACTAGAATGCCCCAAAATTTTGCACTTGTCGATTAGTCTTGATGGAGATGGGCTTAGAGATGCCATCGGGGAAGTTTGATGACGGAAGATCAGATGGATCATATGCTGCTGGGAATAAAGGATTAGGATGGATCGTACGCTAGATCAAATCTGAGTAGCAGAATGAGTTATCCATTAGGCTGGTGACTTCGCTGGGGAGGAAAGATCAGAATGGATCGTACGCTAGATCGTATCTGAGTTGAAGATCCAAATGGGTCGTACGTTAAACCGTGTTGGAGTTGCAGAATGAGCCGTACGTTAGGCTGTATCTGAAGCAGAAAGTAGTCGTACGCTAGACTACACCCCGGAATGTACCGTACGCTAGGCAGCATCTGAGGATTTGAATATCCAAATGGGTCGTACGTTAGACCGTATTGGAGTTGCTGAAGGTCAGAATGGATCGTACGTTAGATCGTATCCGAGTTGCAGAATGAGCCGTACGTTAGGCCGTATCTGAAGAAGAAAGTAGTCGTACGCTAGACTACACCCCGGAATGTACCGTACGCTAGGCAGCATCTGAGGATTTGAGTATCCAAATGGGTCGTACGTCAGACCGTATTGGAGTGGCTGAAGGTCAGAATGGATCGTACGTTAGATCGTATCCGAGTTGCAGAATGAGTCGTACGTTAGGCCGTATCTGAAGAAGAAAGTAGTCGTACGCCAGACTACACCCCGGAATGTACCCTACGCTAGGCAGCATCTGAGGATTTGAGTATCCAAATGGGTCGTACGTTAGACCGTATTGGAGTTGCAGAATGAGCCGTACGTTAGGCTGTATCTGAAGAAGAAAGTAGTCGTACGCTAGACTACACCCCGGAATGTACCGTACGCTAGGCAGCATCTGAGGATTTGAGTATCCAAATGGGTCGTACGTCAGACCGTATTGGAGTGGCTGAAGGTCAGAATGGATCGTACGTTAGATCGTATCCGAGTTGCAGAATGAGCCGCACGTTAGGCTGTATCTGATTGTATTTGTATATGTTGTATTTGCAATGAATATCTGGGGTGGGCTTAAAGATGCCACCATTGGGAGGATATCAGAGTGCTTGTCGGAATGGGTGTTCACGTGAATTATATCTGAAAGATGTAAATGTAACCAATAAAGATGTCTGTCTGAATGGATCTTTATTTTGACTGTATCTGGAGGATAATTAACCTGAAAAATAAAGTTAGCTTCATGCCATGTCATGATGCATGAGATATTTTATGCTTATGAAAATAAATGCGAACAATGTATGCATGCGTATGCTGTGAAATGATGTAATGAACGAATTATGCGTCTGAAAAGTTTTTCTGGCGACTCCCTGGGGAAAATAAATCCCCATCTTCTGGTTGGAGACACTTGTATCGATGACCCTTTCTCAGCTAGGGATACTTGATTTCTGTCCGATGGTAGAAATATTTAACAGAAGCCCGGCTGGGGGTGGAAGAGATGACCAATTTGTCTAGTAATGCCAATTGCTTCTGGCTTTGCTGGGGGATAGAATTAGCAATGGATTCATTGGAAAGCATGGTTAGACCTTCTCCTTAATCCTGAAGTCTTGTAGTAATCGCTATTTCCTTTTTATGCACGTATTTTTGATAAACATCAATCATATTCAAATGCATATACCAATTCAATCTAAATCAATGGACGTTTACGCAAACAAAACAGAGAAAGTAAAACAAAAGCATTTTTTTTTTATTTTTTTTTTTGGAAACAAAATTGTATTGATTTTGAAAGAGGGCCTATAAACAGGCAATTTGTGTACAAGGAGACAGAAATCCTAGTAAGAGGAAATTGTCGAGAGAACAAAGAAAAAGCTATGAAGGAAAAATCCTATCGATTTTAATTCTGCTACTGTCATTATGTCTTCAAGCATCTCATCTCCTGCTGTCGGATAGAAGTGATTGGCTTGTTCAGTCCCTTGAACTTGGATGAAGCTGTCTGAGAACGGGACATAGTCATACGCTTTAATCCCTAATTTTTGCCTGGACCGCCTTTTCAGGTTTTCAGTCCACCAGGATACCCTTTTTTGCCCAAGCCGCCTTTTCAGGTTTTCGACTTGCCGGGTGTACATGCGTAGTATTTTTTTAACTATGTCCGTGTTCACGGGATGCGGGGATTCTTCGTCATCCATTGTAGCAAGTATCATGGCTCCACCAGAGAGTACCTTCTTAACTACAAATGGCCCTTCGTATGTGGGAGTCCATTTGCCCCTGGGATCACCTTGTGGTAGAATGATACGCTTGATCACCGAGTCGCCAATTTGATACTCCTGTCTCTTGACCTTTTTGTTAAATGCCTGGGTCATGCGCTTCTGATATATCTGCCCATGACAAACAACCGCGAGTCTCTTTTCATCAATCAAACTTATCTGATCGAGTCGAGTCTGAATCCATTCATCCTCATCTAAGTCTGTCTCTTTCATGATTCTTAGAGAGGGAATCTGAACTTCCACCGGTAAGACGGCTTCCACTCCGTAGACTAAAGAGAAAGGAGTTGCTCCTGTCGAAGTGCGTACTGAAGTGTGATAACCATGAAGAGCGAATGGTAACATCTCATGCCAGTCTTTGTACGTTACTGTCATCTTTTGTATGATCTTCTTGATATTCTTATTAGCAGCCTCCACGGCGCCGTTCATCTTTGGCCGGTACGGGGAGGAGTTATGGTGTTTTATCTTGAACTGCGTGCAGAGTTCAGTAATCATTTTGCTGTTCAAATTAGTACCATTGTCAATGATAACTCTTGCTATTCTTCCGGAGAGAGCAGGTTTCTCCAATATATATTTGATAGGGCCCATCTTAGAAATCAATGAAGTGGTATGATTCAACATATACTGTCTTAGTCGGCGAGCAGCCCAAGCCAAAGCACGTCAAGCTTTCTCGAGCTGCGAGTATCTTGTTTCACAGTCGGTACCTTTTGCTAAGGCAGTGTATATTGCATGCTCTTTTCGACCAGACTCGTCATGTTGCCCCAACACACACCCTATTGAATTTTCTAACACGGTCAAATACATGATTAGAGGTCTTCCTTCAACTGGTGGCATCAGAATTGGAGGTTCTTGGAGATACTTCTTGATTTTGTCTCAGTAATTTGGAGATGGATTTGCAAGTAGCGGTCAAATGGGAGCTAAATCGGGCGACGTGGTCCAGATTCATAATTTCGATCCATGCCTCATGCGGCTGAATAGTCCTTTCTTCTTGCAGTAGTCTGGCAAGTTCTCAGGTACTTCACAATCTTCCTCACTTCCATCCTCGGCTTGGTAGATCGGATTTTCAAAGTCATAATGAACAGTAGCAAAATTACTATCAATAGGATCCAGAGTGGATATGGATCGGTAATTTGTTACGTGAGTGTGTGTAAGAATACATAGCTTGTTTGAAAAATGACAGGGAAGATAAAGAGCGCAATATTTGAATGCAAAAAGGTCCATTGATTTATTGAATATGAATGTGCTTATGAAAATGACAAAACCTTTAACAAAATTTAATACATTAAAATAAGCAATAACAATTACTCCAGACTAAAGGAAATCAGGATAGTGTCTTCAGCCTTCCAATTATTGAGTCCGTCACCAATTGTTGGGAAAATCCAGCTATCCAGGTCGCAATCGTTATCAGCATCTTCCACAGCATTGACAGTCTCGTCATGGTTAGGCAGAGGGGCAATGATGACATCAGGAGTCTCCGGAGGATCAGAGGTAGCCGCCTGTATCTTTCCTCTTCGAATGCCGCTTTCAACATGTTCACCTGTTAGTATAAGTTCAGTGAAACCCGATGAAGAACTTCTCAATAGATGGATGTAGAATGGGCCAGTCAGTGTGCTCATGAACATGTCCACTAACTCTCGATCAGTCATAGGGGGTTTGACTCTGCCAGCCAAATCTCTCCATTTTTGAGCATATTCTTTGAAGCTTTCTTTAGATCCCATAGTCATATTCTGCAACTGTAGCCGAGTAGGCGCTAATTCAGAATTATACTGGTAATGCTTGTAGAAAGCTGTTGCTAAATCAGCCCAGGTGTGGATGTTAGAGCTCTCGAGCTGATAATACCACTCCAACTGTATGCCAAATAGACTCTCTTGGAAGAAATGGATCCATAGCTTCCTATCAGTGGTATATGGCTGAATCTTTCTCACATAGGCCCTCAGATGCATCTGAGGACAGGACGCACCGTCGTACTTAGTGAAAGTGGGGATCTTGAATTTGCGAGGAATGACCACATCGGAGACTAGACCCAAGCTTTCGAAATCCAGACCGGGCGCCTTTTGACCCTCCATAGCTAGCATACGTTCTTCCAGCAATTTATACTTATCACCTTTTGGCGAGTACTGTTCGTTCTCATAATCTTCATATTCGTCCTCCTGGCTGAAAGGATCAGCACCCTCATCTTCTGAATCCGTCTCCTCTTCTTGATCCTTTGGAATTCTAATCTTGACTCCTGCAGCCTGTCCTTTAAGCCTTCTTCCCGGGTTAATGTAACTCACAGGTTTCTTGTCTTTCTTCTTCTCGAGCAAGAGAGCCTTCAGTTCCTCCTGCCCCTTGGATAAGCTCAGCATTATCTCCTGGAATTGGGCATTCTGAGTCTGGAGATCTTTGACAGTTTGTTCGAGGTCCATTTTTCTGTTTGCAATGAAGATCGTGAGAATATAGATCCTTTAGAATACCTGTTATGCAATGTTATGTCATGCTATGCAATGTATGAAATGTTTTCAAGGACTTTTGGAATTTAACTTTGCGTAAACCACCAAAAAGAGGGGAACTTTTATTAATAATTTCTTTAATCAATGTTCATTACAAAAAGGAAATAATAAAAATACAATGAAAGCTCAAGTCTCCCAGGGACGGCTTCTTTTTGGGCGAAGATATGTATTGAGTCTTCGTTCCTCATTAAGCTGGCTGGTGAGCTCTAATACTTTCTTCCTTTCTGCAACGAACTGAGTCTCAAAAGTATCCCTTTCCTCTCTCAACTGGATCCAGGATCTCTTTAATTCCTCCACCTCGGTGGGCATATCTGGATAAGGAATGATCTGAGGAGTACCTCCTTCCACTTCTGGGTCAACAATCAGCGGTCCGACTGCAAGATATGGCATGACAAGTTCACGAGCTCAGGCGCGTACCCATCTGAGATAAGGTTCCATAGGAATAGAGTTTTTCGGTCCCAAAGTGCTTCTTTTCACCATGCCCCAGGCTCGTACAAATCTTTGACGGAGACCCTGGGAGTCGTTGTCATAATCAAACACAGTGCCTTGAAGGATTACTTCATGTGGACCATCTCTTCGAGCACAACCAAACTGGCGTAGGGCTAAAGCAGGATTATAAGTAATACCTCCTCTTATCCCCATGAGTGGTACATTAGAGAATTCTCCACAACGGTCGATGAGGATAACATTTTCTTCGAGATGAGGACACCAACGGATGTCTGAATGGGAGAGCGACATTATCCTTTGAGACCATTTCAAATTCTGCTTATTCTTCAAGACTGATTGAGGAAGGTGTGAAATAAACCACCTAGACAAAAGAGGTATGCAGCACATGAGAGTCCCTTGCCTTTTCATAGTACGAGTGTGAAGGGAATGCAGAATGTCTCCAAGCAAGGTGGGCACCGGGTTATGAGTGAGAAATATCTTAATAGCATTCATGTCTATGAATTGGTCTGGATTAGGGAATAACACCAAACCATAGATTAGTAATGCTAGAACATCTTCGAAAGCATGGACATTCATATCTTTTAAGAATTCCCGGGCCTTATTTATCAGAAACTTGGCAAGTAAACCCTTAACTCCACTTCTTGTTACCCAGTTGGTTTCAATGTCAGATTTTGTCATGTGTAAAGCTGCGACAACTTTTTCGGACTTCAGACTCTTTTCTAAACCACTGAAAGGTATTTGATCAAGGATAGGTATCCCAAGCATCCTGGAGAATTCTTCTAATGTGGGTACCAACTGATAATCTGGGAAAGTGAAGCAATGATGTTTAGGATCGAAGAACTGGAATAGAACTCTCATCATATCTTCTTTGAAACCAGTGGTAACCAAATTGAGGAGAGAACCATGTTTCTTGATGAACTGAGCCTGATCGGGAAGTTCTGACACTAAATCCTTGAGTTGAGGAGAGATGGCTACAAAATTGATCCGGATGGTCTTCCTGGAAGCCATGACCTTACGAAACAGAGCAAAGTTAAACCCCTAAGTCCTTGAAATGGTTAGTACAATGCCATGATGTTATGATGTTATGATGTTATGATGTTATGATGTTAGGTAAATAACAAGCACAAGCAAGTCACACAACAGTCATTCCTAAGTTTTAAGGCTTGCATGAGTTCCATAGGTAAGTACCCTCCCCACTGAAGTTTGGTTGGTTCAACCTGTCCTAGAATAGTAACCGGGTTCGAGAAGGATCTCAAATCATTGACCTTCCTTTAAGTCCACTTAAGTGCAACACCAAGTGGTTGACCGAAGCTTCCCTAAAGTCCAATCTCAAAGAGTGTAGTATCGAGTCTCAACCAACCTCAGTCGGAACCGAAGTCAGTTATCTCACTACTTTCTAATGGCTAGGATGAGTCAATTAGGGTTCTAAAGGTCTGGTTAATGTTTTGATGACACCACGCGGAAGCCAAATTTTTCCTCAAGTAAACATGAGGAACATCAGGACATCCAAAGTGTCACATTAACCGTAGCCATCATTTTGACCATTCCAGTATACGCCGGATAGTCGCGATGATCTTTTGCTACTTACCTAAGGTACACTAGATCCGGGTGTAGGATTTTTCACTCAAGCATAACATACCCAAGCAATCCCTTAAAAGTAAATCAGACAATTTAAATAAGTGATCTTATTTTTAAGGTAACCTCTCTTTTTAAGATTCCCCAGTAGAGTCGCCAGTTCTGTCATACGGTGAACTGACTTTATGTGTTTTGCTTTTAATCGCAATGTCGCGGATAGCAAGAGTCGCCACCGACTTTTCTTTTATCCAATAAGGAAAGGTGGAAAAGAACAGGAAAGACCTTAATTAGATTTTGGGTTCGGGAGGTACATTATACAAAGGGAAGGTGTTAGCACCCTTTGTATCCATGGTTATCCATGGGCTCTTAATTGCTTGATCACTTATATTATTTTTCTTGTCGGAAAAAGTGTTCGTGACTTGTTTAGAAAATGTTTTGAAAAAAAGAATTTAACTTTGTAATGATTCTTGTATGAATGTATACAAAGTGGTTATCTCGTTTAGTTTTGAAAATGGTTTAGAAAAATATAACTCAGTAATGATTCTAGTATGAATGTATACCAAGTGGTGATTTTCTAGTATTTGTGAAGTGTGAAAAGTATTTTTAAATTGTGAGTAAGCAATTAAGAGTTATACCTACCCAAGGTCTTTATGGGCATTTCCTGTCCTTGTGAGGATAAAACTGTCCTTATTATTGAGAAATAAGTAGTTTTATCCTTTGGATGTAAAAAGGGTCATCGCAGGGTCATCGATCGGTCATTGCAAGCAACGGTTGTAAGGATACCTTAGCATTCGGAGGGACTATCATCATTTAACCGTAGGCTACACCGAAGGGTCATCGAGGGACAAAATCATATATTCAAAGGCAACATCCGAGGGACTATGATTTATTGTAGAGGGACATGATGATTTAATCGAAGGGTCTTGGCTAAGGGTATCCCCACATTCGCGGGACATGACCGTAATACCATAATACCGTAAAGCAACAAAGAGAGGTCCAAGATCACATATTCAAAGGCTGTATTTTACAATCAATTAGGTGATTAGGAGGAATCCCCCCATTAAAATTAATACGTTAAGGTCAATTAAGCAATTTAGGGTGGAGCTTTGTCATAACATTAATACATTAAAACCAATTGAGTAATTCAGGGTGAATCTCCACATTAAAATCAATTGAACAATTAGGATGAATCTCCACCAGGGTATCCCACAAATAAAGTGGGATACCTATCAAGCTACCTATTCCGGGGATGTGTGAACCTTTACAAAACTCAGCAAACATGTCAGAATACCAAATCAGGGTGTAATCGAGAATTACACCACAAAAGAAATCACAACAGTAATGGGGTTAGGTAGACAATGCATGGCTATCATGAAACATGGGTGAAAAATCAGAACAGAAAAGTCGGCTACTGTCAGGTTCGTGGCTGCCTCGCCTAGCGAAGGCTCAGCGAATACTCGCTGCATGCTCGCTTAGCGATGTGCTAGCGAGCGGCTGCGGATTCTGGTTTTGATAACAGTATGCTGTCGGCAAGCTTCACACTTTATGGCATCCATTACATAGATCACATGGTTAAACATTCTAGATATTCATACATACTTGAATTCACATGCAAAACTTAAGACAATTTTCATAAATTCAATCATAATGCCATATGCAAATTAAGAACATAATGCAATAATAGCAACGTAAACCTGTTTGCATTGGAATTGCAGCTTTGGATTGGCAAATCGGGTCGAATTGGGCGGAGGCAACCTTGATGCGGATAAGCGGCCTTCAGGGTTTCTTTACTCGGAATTCTCTGAGTTAGTCTCCAGGGTTTCTATGCCAGGGTTTCTTTCCGTCTTCGTTCGTCCATTTTCGTGACTGAAGTGTCGGTATTTATAGTGATTGTGGTGACCTAATGGGCTCAGAATGAAGCCCAAAAATTCTGATATTCGCAAGCTTCGCTAGGCGAAGGATTTGCTCGCCTAGCGAGCAGGCCATTTGTGACCTAATGGGCTCAGAATGAAGCCCAACAATTCTGGTATTCGCAAGCTTCGCTAGGCGAAGGATTTGCTCGCCTAGCGAGCAGGCCATTTTGGGTCATTTTCTGGATTGGGCCCCTTGTGAGCTGGGCCTTTGTTTCTTTAAGGTAAACCCCTTGAAAAATGAGCTGGAGTGCTTCGGAAAATGTCTTGCAAGATTAATGGGCAAATTTTGGGGTATGACAGCGATGTTTGCAACTGTTCCTCTGTGTGCCTCGCCCATTGTGAGTAAAGACATATTATTGGGGAGTTGGTGTAGATGAAATTGGAAGATGTTGTTGAAGATGAAATTGTAAAAGAAGTATTGTAGATGAAGTAGTGAGAATGTTGGTGTGGAAGAATTGTTGAAGGAGTGGATGTATTTATAGGCAAATGGATGAGAGCATAAAAATTTGTGTTTGCATGGTGTCTCCACCTCATTTGGCGACCATGTACAATCCTAAAGAGGGGGCGCCATTCAAATTGGCGACACCATAGGCACATGCATGCAAGGCTAGTTCTGAATGCTTGGTTTCAAGGACTGACTCCATGGGGTCGCCACTTGAATTGGCGACCATGTACAAGCCTTAAGTGTAGGCGCCAAACCAATTGGCGACACCATCTGCATGTCTGACACGTGGCATTCTTGTCTCCTGCATGCTGAACAACTCACTTGTGGATGGCTTGCATGATTGACACATCATCTCTGACTATGTTACATGTCCGACACGTGTCTGTCTTGTCTCCTGCATGCTGATGACTAGCTTCTTGATAGCTTGCATGGTTGACACATCATCTCAGACTGTCTTGCATGACTGACACATCATCTAAGACCTAGCTTACATGTCAGACACGTGGCTGTCCGGTCTCCTGCATGCTGAAGAGTCACTTGTTGATAGCTTGCATGGTTGACACATCAAGTCACACTGTCTTGCATGACAGACATATCATCTCATGACTAGCTAGCATGGTTGACACATCAACTCACACTGTCTTGCATGACAGACACATCATCTCATGACTAGCTAGCATGCTTGACACATCAACTCACACTGTCTTGCATGACAGACACATCATCTCATGACCAGCTAGCATGCTTGACACATCAACTCACACTGTCTTGCATGACAGACACATCATCTCATGACCAGCTAGCATGTTTGACACATCAACTCACACTGTCTTGCATGACAGACACATCATCTCAAAACTGGCTTGCATGCTTGACACATTATCTCAGAGTAGCTTCAATGTCCGACACATCATCTCAGAACTAGCTAGCATGTGAGACACTGATACCATCTATTTAAGTGTCTTACTATCAACATCCAAGACACTTCACTCACATTCATCTGCACTTGCAAAATAGTTTTCATCTCCAAAATGTCATCTTCATCATTATACAGTATCAATGTTCACTGCAACGGTGAAACTTTTGAGTCTGAGCTTCATGGTTTTTGTTTTAGAAACACTGATACTATTAGAATCACGGTCAAGAGAAATGCAACCTTTTTGCATTTGAAAAAAAGAATACAATCCTTTATAGGATCAGGTATTGTGTCAAAGATCACATATCAAAATCCTATATTTTTTGAGAATGGTCAATGCAAGTTTTTCCCCCTTAAGGTAAGAGACGATGAAGATGTTGAAAACATGTTTCTTAGTCATGAACATTCAGGCATGGATTGTATCGAGTTGTACATTACTCTACAACCATGTTTACCGTCTCAACAGTCTCAACTAACCGATCAGGATGCAGCTGGTGAAGATGCTGCAGATGATGCACAATGGTCAGATGAACTCAACCCAGAAGTAGAAGTAGAAGTCGACGTTGTTGATGAAGAAGAAGAGGAGACCGAGATACAGGTTGATCACATGCTCAACAACGACGATGAAGATGATGCTCAACCACCACCAATACCTCCTAGTCATGCCTACAATCCTCCTCAACATATGACAAATATGGATCTTCACGATGATGAAACATCTGACAATGTCTTCTATAATCCGTATCCGAGACCAGTAGGCGAATTAAAGGTGGGAGACATGTTTCGTACCAAAGAAGAATGTGTCTTGGCAATCAAAAAATTCCACATGAACAACTTTGCTGACTTTACAGTGAAACGCACTGATTCTAGAAGGTATGTTATCGAATGTCGTAACATGCTTTGTAAGTTTCGTTTGGCTGCATCTTACAAGAAGAAAAATGACTCTTGGGAGATCGCTTCAATAGACCCACCGCACAGTTGCGTTGCAACTAACGTTGAACAAGATCACCGTAAACTGAGCACAGCTTTGATATGTCAAGACATTCTGCCATTGGTAAATAAAGACCCATCAGTGAAGGTGAGTATAATTATATCCCATATTCGAACAACATATAATTATACTCCATCTTACAAGAAAGCATGGATTGCGAGGACAAAGGCTGTTGAACAGGTTTTCGGCAACTGGGAGGATTCATTCAAGGAATTACCACGGTTTTTATGGGGACTAAAAACTTATGTCCCAGGAACTGTGGCAATTATGGAGACAGTGCCAACAATGATGCCAGACGGAACCTGTGCTACAAGTAATAGAATATTTCACCGTCTCTTTTGGGCATTTGACCCGTGCATCAAAGGTTTCGCTTTCTGCAAACCTCTCTTGCAAATTGATGGCACTTGGTTATACGGAAAATACAAGGGTACTTTGCTCATGGCGGTTGCACAAGACGGTAACAACAATGTATTTCCCATTGCCTTTGCTCTTGTTGAAGGTGAAACGGCTGGTGGATGGGGTTTCTTTCTTCGACATCTCAGAACGCATGTCGCTCCACAAGCCAATATATGTTTGATTTCTGATAGACATCCTGCCATTGAAAGTGCCTACAACAACCATGACAACGGATGGCATGATCCTCCTTCTACACATGTCTACTGTATCAGACACATTGCACAAAACTTCATGCGTGCTATAAAAGATAAGAATCTTCGCAAGAAGGTGGTGAATGCTGGGTATGCTTTAACTCAACCGTCATTTTAATATTATCGTGATGAAATTCGACTGTCTAATGAAGACGCGGGGAGATGGATAAATAACATCCCAGTAGAGCAGTGGACAAGAGCATTTGACGGTGGTTGTCGATGGGGCCACATGACAACAAACATTGTGGAATGCATGAACGGGGTTTTCAAAGGAATTCGAAATCTGCCGATAACCGCCTTGGTAAGATCAACCTATTATAGGTTGGCTTCTATGTTCGCACCCAACCAAAGATACTGTCAAGTCTTCATTCGCATCCAACCAAAGATACTGTCAAGTCTCTCAATACTTCTGATTTTTTTCCCTTCTGGTATTTTCCCGTCTAACCATCGAACCAGCTCCCTCTTCAGTTGATCTAACGTGGTGATGTTCCAAAACAGCATCAGCAATTGAGGTTTGTCTCTCGCATAAATCACCTTACCGTATCGACGACGAACACCAAACATGATAGCCAAATGATTATATGAGTTGTGGAACAATTGGTCACACAACGCATCTATTTATAAGACAAAAAAGGCATTTTATGAGGGAGTCGCCAATTGAGTTGGCGCCTCCTCTTAAAACCTACACATAGGCGCCAATTGGATTGGCTAGGGCACATGCCCTAGTCAATCCAATTGGCGCCTCCATTCAAGTTTTAAGAAGAGTCGCCATATGAACAACTTTCATGTTCATCAAAAATCCATTTGAAACTTGGAAGCTCATCATTCATTTCAAAATATTATAGGTCATTTTGACAGAAATCCTAATTTTGGGTCAAGTTCGCAGGGACCTAACTCACTCATTTTTAATTATTTTGAGGTGGGACCAAGTGAATTGAAAAATTTGAGATGTCTACTTCAAATGTTATGTTGGACAAAATTTCATAATTCTAAAAGAAACACATGCGATAATGCAAGACATTATAGGTCAGATAAGAGTTGAAAAACTCAGAAGTCCAACTTCAACTGCCCATACCTTTCTCATAAAAATTCCAAATGATGCATAATTTATGTCCAAATTCATTGTCTTGAAAAGATCTACAACTTTCATGTTGGAGGTTTTGCCATTTGAGCCTTTTTTAAGGGTGTCGCCAATTGAATTGGCGACTCCTCTTAAAAATTACACATAGGCCTAGCCAATCCAATTGGCGCCTCCTTGCAATTTTTAAGAGGAGTCGCCAATTCAATTGGCGACACCTCCTAAAAGTGGGGTAGATTGAGAATTTTGTTGAAAACTGGGTTATTTTGGGATTTTTTTCGAAAAACTGGGTTATCTCGGTAAAAAAACCTTCCAATGTCATCTTCAAAATTACAATCATCTTCGGATTGGGCATCTGCATATTATTTATGTAGTAAGCAAGTTTCAACTACATAAGCAAAACTAACATTTGCACTTTTTTTTATCAAGTAACCATAATAACACAATGGACATACTGCATATAACATCTGCATCTAAAACATAGCATACTGCATATCATAACTATGGGAAGTAACATATTGGACAAACTGTTAAGATTGAGGGCGTACATATAAGGTTGTGTTTTAAGATAACTTGACGGACTCGCACTGTGTCAATAAACTGAATTCACATGTTGATGTGCATTGGTAATAAACTAAGGTAACTGTTAAGAGTCCCACATCGGACAATATATGGCCTGAGCATGTGTTTATAAGTGGGGGCAGTCCTCACTCTACCAACCGGTTTTGTAGGGTTGAGTTAGGCCCAAACCACAAATTCTTAACATGGTATCGGAGCCTCGTTTAAGATCCGGTGGGCCACCTACTACCACGCTCCAGATGTCCAGTCCTGGGCGTGAGGGGGTGTGTTAAGAGTCCCACATCGGACAAGCCTGACACATTCTTAACAGTAACATCTAAGAAAATCGTCATATATTGTTTTTAACTTTTAAAATATTGATAGGATTTTCAAACCTGCAAAAGGATCATAAAAATCGTCACTATTAAAATCCAGATTTGTAGTAGGAGTAAAAATAGGACGTAAAGTAGTTATGTAGGTTATACTGTTGGACAAGTGTCGTTGTTGACAGTGTTATTTGGTGTTCACTGTCTCGGCTAATCCATGATAGCTTTGCTGAAGTAGTGAACTTTCAAGCCTTGCACTTAGTGGCCTTCCTTCCGCAACAACACGAGTCAATGATTGTTTGGTTAGATATTGATGGTGTAATATCAGTAAAGGGCCTTCTTAAACAATTGGAAGTGGATGTCAACATGGTATGATCCATAGTTGTTGGAAAATGAGAAGATTGTGTTGTAGTGTTGAAAGTCATGGCAGTTGGAAATTGAGATGTAGTCTTGAGACGTTTCAACTGTTTATGCTTTTGTAGTAGTATACGTCGTGCTCGTGCATTTTTAGCAGCTAAGTATGAAGCCTCTTCCATGATACAAAACCTACATGATGTGATTTTAATTGTAAATATGAAGTTATGAACATATGTCACTCACATTTTGATAGACTATGTCAATGTGTGTAACTATGAATGTGTATGAAAAATAGCAAGGAAAATCTAATGTTGGTTAAATGGAAATCAGCATATGGTATATGGTGTGAATCATATGCTGAGACTTCCATACCTTCTACATAGTATGCAATATGAACTCAAAACCGTCTGAACATTTCGAGCCAAATTAATTCTATTTGATGTTTACATTAATGATGAAGGAAAAGAAGTGAAGTAAGCAAAGTTTTATGTTCAAACTCTACATCAGCATCAAAACCGCAATTTTGATTGCTCGGTCTCATTTATCAGTCTTTTGTCAAAATATAAAGGTTTGCAGTGTAACCGTAACCACGACTACAACCACAAACAGGAAAAATAAGAAAATTAAAAAATAGGAAAAAATAAGCATATTCCTCTTGTTCCTTTTCTTGTTCTACACTCTACATACAAAAGGGTCAACAGAAAGCAAAATCAATCAGCACTTACAAGACAAAACTTCTATATATGAACATTCAACTCCAAACCAATGACAACGGTCAAGAGAAGCTTGATCCTCAACCCAATTTTCCAAAGCATCAAAAGGGTCACTAGTTATTCTCTTCTTCAACTTCAAAAGAGTATTACCTGCACACTGCACATACAAATTAACCTTATCTCAGAATCTAACAAAAAAGGTGAATCATATATAATTAAGACTAAAAAAAGATTAAACATTTTCCACTAACATTCTTCATTCAAAGAATAGTAGCACAAACTCAAGTTAAGAAACAAGAACCACGCGACTATATGCCATAAAGATGCAGAAAGATTCATGTTCTTGATCATTCTTGTATGTTTTTTTTGTTGCAAAAAAACAAGCTCAGTCACAATGAAACAAGACTTAAACCCCATATTAGGGATAATCCATCCATAAATCGAGATTAACAAATTAACAGGGGTTGAATAAAGAACAAATGATTATACTATAGCATGCATCATCCATATACATTAGCATTATTAAACAAATGAAATTTTCTTGTAGTGAGACCATAAAGATTGAAAGCATATACTATATTCTGAATGTTCATTAATAACCTTAGTATCTTTGTTCATTCTAAACACCATAAAGATTTATGGCATCATCAATGTGATTTTTCATTCAAAAGACCAGACATAGTTACACATCAACATGAGTATTCATGAGGTGGTTCATAGACTTCACTCTTAAATCATAAATGATAGTCGTGGTTAAATGAAAATGATAGTTTTGACATGAGATAAGTTCTTAATATCGAATGGATTAGTTAACCAAAACAAAACACAGTAGTGGAAATCTTATGCAAAAGGTTCTTAATTGCATTTACAAGTTTCCACATTTCAATGTTAAGTAACATTACAAATAAGTTGAAAGACAAAATAAGCAGCTAACATTACAAAAGATGTCCTAAATTACTGCTTAACATCACTTCTTCTTCATATGTTTCACTTTAGTGGCATAATTCTGTGGTGCTAGGTACATGGTTGGAGATGCATCATTATATCCAATGGCGACAACATCCTTCTTAGATGGTGTATTAGTAGAGCTTGTTTTAGACAAAGTTAGCTCAGTAGATTGGATATGTTCAAACAACAGATATAATAACAATGCTATCAATCGATGTAATTGTGTGATAAAATAACAATGAATAGAACAACATAACATAAAAATAGGTTACCCGATTATGGTTGTTTTGAGATGTTGGATTTGTAGCAAGATTTTCCAAACGAGCCACCTTTGAAGTGTGTTATGTTCAAATAACATTATTAACATTAACTCAACTACTCAAGACAACAATTCCATACTTATTTTTACACATAGTTTATGATTTACCTCATTTGGGTTCATGTATTCATTGATCATGTTATACACGTGTTCATCCCTATTAAGCATGACAATCGAGCATTGTTTATAGAAGGTTGAATACTTAACACGAAAAGCCAAATTTTGCTTCAATAGACTGTCAAGGTGGATAGGGTATATTTGTGGGTGATCTTCCCCAGCCTACACGACAAATAATTAATTGTTAATCCTTCTAACATCAATGTCTTCGATAGTAAAAACTTGCAGAAAAAAAGATGAGAAAGAAAGATCTGAATCACGTTTAGAGTCTGATATCAGAACAAGTAACAACAGCGGAAATAAAGTATTCGAAAGTAAATGCTAGCAACATACAAAGATTATCCTGATTCCTCTCCTCAACTGAGAGTGGTCCAATCCCCTTACCCCAACAAGATATTTTCACTATAACCAAACAAGTTACAAATTGCTCAAGCACACTTGCAAGACACTTCAATGCTCAATCAACCTAGAAAGAGACTTCTGCTCAAACAACCTTACAAGAGACTTCTGCTCAAGCAACCTATAAAGAGACTTCACTGCTCGAGTACACAGACAAGAGACTTCCTTTCTCAAGCACGCAGGCAAGATACTTCCTCTACTTTAAACAAATAATTTAGTAGAAATGGTAACGACTATACTTAGATACGCAATCATAAGTATAACAGTTATGCAACAACCACAAAGGTTCTTAAAATCTTAAGATTTCTAAGATATACAAAGATAAGAAATTTTAAGATCTTATGCAATAATAGTTAAAAATGAAAGCTTAGAGTTATGCTCAAGATATTGTATTGCGTTGTTGTACGCCTTCCTTCAAATCTCCAGCTTCCTTTTATAGAGGTAGAGAAGGAGTCATTGGAGGATTTGAACATAAGAGAAAAATTAGTGAAGAAGCATGCCAAGAGAGACGTTGGAGAATGTATCTGGTTATAAGCATTGTCCATTGAATAATGGAATTATTCACAAGACCTTTCAAAGTACTAGGTATCTACCAAAAAGTAGAACAAACTGAAGAGGTTGCACCATCATTCTTTGAGCCTTTCAAAATGAAATCATAGTTGACTCTGTCCATAAATCCAGGGCTTTGATAAGACTAGTCTGCTTTTGTACAATGTATAGATCAAAGGCTCTTCAAACATTTAGAGTCTGAGCTGTCACCAAAAGCTAGAACATGAGACCAGAGTCTTTAGAACTAGATCCTATGAAGCCATTGCTTTTACCAAAGAATCTTTTGTTCTTTCTAGACAGTTATTGGAACCTTCTAAGGATAAAGTCCATTCCCTCCTCATCAGAGTCACCATTAGAAGTTTTTTCATCAAAATCTTCTTCTGATTTTCAGACTTTAGAGGATATGACGATTTTACCACCAACTCTTCTAGCCACAGATTTCAACGTCAGTGTTTTGGATTTCACAACTAGCTCGTCTCTATTCAGTTCCCTTTCATGGCTCTGAAGGTTTCTTATTAGACTCTCAAGACTCAACTTATTCCGGTCTTTAGCCCCCTGAATAGTTGTGACTTTAGGTCTGAATTTAGATGGAAGACTTCTCAAGATATTCTTTATATGGTCAACCATAGTGTAGCCTTTTGCTCATGATCTGAAGGCATGATACAAGAGTTTCAAACCTGGAAAACATGGTTTCAATTTCCTCTTCATCCTTCATCCTAAAAAACTCATAGTGTTGAACAAGAAGATTTGCCTTATCTTATTTCACTTGTTGGTCCCCTTCATGAGTGGAACACGACGATTTAAATTTAGTCTTGGCAATAGACTTATCAATGATTTTTATGTATTGCTAGTGGGGTAAAGCCTCAATCAAAATACCCTTTACTCTGTGATGTTTTCTATAAACTTTATTTTGAGATGGTGTAAGAGTTTTTCTATCTTTAACCATCATAACACCATTGAAAACCATGTCTATGCCATCTTCAAGTATGTCCCATAACTCATCATCAAGGCTAATAATGTAAGTATACATTTTGATTCTCCACCACTCAAACTGAGTGGAATCACCAATAAATAAGGGTGTTCTAACATAATAATGACTTTTCTCATTAGAACTACAGTCATAAGGATAAGAAGCACTAAACATGATAGAACAAGTATATTTTTCTCAGGATTGTTTACTGCACCATAGTTAAGTGTTAGTACATATCATGCTTTGATTCTAATTGAAGGTGAAAAAAATACACAACAGGGGGGGGGGGGGGGGGTTGAATTGTGTATGCCAAAATTCGTTTCACTTCTGATATTAAAACTTCAGAATCTGAACCATGTTTAGATTCTAATATCAGAATAAGTAACATCAACGGAAATAAAGTGATCAAAAGTAAATGCTAACAACACACAAAGATTATTCTGGTTCCTCTCCTCAATTGAGAGTAGTCCAGTCATCTTGCCTCAACAAGAGATTTTCACTATAACCAAACAAGTTACAAATTTCTCAAGCACACTTGCAAGATACTTCAATGTTCAATCAACCTATAAAAAGACTTCTGCTTAAGCAATCTTGCAAGAGACTTCTGCTCAATCAACCTAGAAATAAACTTCACTGCTCAAGTACACATACAAGAGACTCCATTGCTCAAGCACGCAAGTAAGATCCTTCCTCTACTTTAAACAAATAGTTTAGTATAAATGGTAACCACTATACTTAGATACACAATCAGAAGTATATCAGTTGTGCAACAACCACAAAGGTTCTCAACCTCTTATGATTTCTAAGATATACAAAGATAAGAAATATTAAGATCTTATGCAATAACAGTTACAAATGAAAGCCCAGAGTTATGATCAAGATATTGTATTATGTTATTGTACGTCTTCCTTCAAATCTCCAGCTTCCTTTTATAGAGGTAGAGAAAGATTCGTTGGAGAGTTTGAACATAAGAGAAAACTTAGTGAAAAAGCATTCAGAAAGAGACATTAGAGAATGTATCTAGTTAGAAGCACTGTCCATTGAATAATGATATTGTTCATAACACCTTTCAAAGTACTAGGTATCTACCAAAAGGTAGAACAAACTGAAGAGGTCACATCACCATTTATTAAGCCTTGCAAAACAAAATCCTAGTTGACTCTGTCCAGAAATTTGGGGCTTTGACATGACTAGTATGCTTTGGTATAGTGTACGGATCAAAGGCTCTTCAAACATTCAGAGTTTAAGCTGTCACCAGAAGCTGGGACATGAGACCAGAGTTTGAACTATCAGAGGCTGATGAACACATTCCGAGTCATCAGATTCAGATCAATTAGAATCAGACTTATATTGCTTTTCCACATATGCTTTAAATCAGGATTAACTTTCTGCTTGTAATCCTACACACTTGAACATATGTTAGTATACTCATTTATACTTTAAGTACTTTGTTATTATCAAAACCTAAGGGATATGAACAATCTTGTTCCAACAGGGACACGATATTTGTCCCAGAAGATGAAGGAGAAGACATGCTTGTCGTGCTGAACTTCAATCTCAATTTTATACTTTGTTACTTCGACGACATTGAAACCGTTACAATTCTATTAAAAAGGGAGTGAAAGATTCTTGTATGAATGATTGCAGTCCGACCAACAATTGTAGTACCAGACAAATGGTGTATTTTTGAACTTCATTGTCGTTCCAATAGTTGTGCAGAAACAGTTCTATATTACAAACATGTCAAAGGCATACGAGTGCTCTTATTTATTTTAGGAAAACAAATAAGGGTGAAAAATAGTGATGTAAACCTTATTTTGTCCAATGATTTCACAAAAGGACTTGAATTCCCGAGAGTTGGTCCAACATTTATCATATTCAGAATTTTACGAGCCATATGTCTGCGACATAGTTTGAGAAGACACTTTAGATGGTTGGTAAGAGCATAACCTGAAATTAAAATACCATTATGATTAGAACCCTACATAAAAAAATACAATTGGTTTGATTGATCAGATATCCACATGATATGTTCATTACTTGGGTTTGTATTGTTGAACTTGTGCATGATCCAAATTGAATAGTAGTTTACTTCCATTCCAAGCGTTGAACAATGTTGGCTTCCTAGTAGTTGTTATAATAATAAAGCCAACAAAGATATGTCATGTCATGTGACTTGATTCCTAATTCCTAATTCCTAATATCCAATAGTATGATAGGTTAGGGTAAATGATACCAACATTTGGTTTGCACCAAGCATGTGTTAGGACAAGAACCATATGAGTAACATTATTGTGTGTGTTGAGATAGTCATAAGGTTTTAAAGGATAATTATCGCAAAGTGTTACTTTAATAATGTTTCCATTGTAGTCACTAAGTGTAATGTTAACACAAGCTTTTTTGTTATTTCCAACTGCCTATTTTTTGATAACCTCATGTAGGATTCCAATTATATCTAGTAGGTACAAATGGGACCAACATTAGTAATGGAAAGCAATAAGTCAAAGTCAAAATAATGTAATGAAATTATAATCCATTTACTATATAAGAAGTCAGGCTTGAATGTTCCATTTAGAAATTCAGAGATAGGTTTGGAATTGAATTAATGAGCATGTATGTTATGAACATCATTCTTATAAACAATGGTTCTAATGGTGAACAAAAGCTTGAGGTGATTATCACAAGACTTGAATGGTAAATCATTTTTTAATGGTTCACTGTTATATAGTGTATACGTTTCATATTTAGTCAACATTTACATCCAATGTTTGTAATCTCTTGGACGCGTAACGAATTGTATTTGATTTCCCTATATGAAGTTCATGTGATTAGAAAACATAAGAAATTTAATGAAGAGTGAAAAGACAATCAGTATTGAAGGGTGTATAACCTTGGCATCTTGAATGATCATCTGTAAATGCAACTTGCCATTCCTCTATTTGATAGTCCACAAACCGATAATTCTGACTGCCATCTTCCAAACATGGTTCCCTATCTCAAGGTCATTCACAAATATTGCAGGCCTTGACATCTAACATAAAGAAGCAAAAATCAACAGTCAAGTAGTCAACAGAATCCAACACTAAAGGCAACTTAAATATGTATCACTCAACAAAATCTAACAAAAAGTAGGAAAATTTGATTTTGTTGTCATACCAGAAATATGTATAAGTGGTTGAAAGAAGTGTATTATATGGTAGTTTGAAAGCATAACAATCAACAAAAAAATGACATAAATACAACTTTTATGCTAACAACAAAGACCAATTGTAAAGGTAACAACAAAATTGAACAAAATCAAAGCAAGCAACACAAACCAACACAAAAGTCGACTAATATACAACATAAAAATTATTACACGGCAGGGAAGGCAACATATATGCTTGAACAAAGACAACACAATATGTAACTAAAGAAACACAATAAGAAAAACAGTAAATAAATATGTTATGACTGTCATACCCTAAATTTTATCCTGAGTTTTTCACTCGCATCAGCATAACATAAATCGATCCATTTTGCCGTGCATTTCTTCAGTTAAAAGGGTCTATCAGGGTTTAGATGAAACGTCAGGAGTTCTGACATTTTATATGATCTTGATGACATTCATTCAATCATCTATTGATTAAGAAGTCGAAAGATTTGATTTCTCAATCTCAATACATCGTTCATTCCATTGCATCGTGTTTTCAGAGGTTCAGAGGATGACAGTTAAGAGTATTAATGTCAACTGAATCTTTGTAGGGTTTTGGTTGAGATGGAGAATCATAAGTAAATGGTCCAAAGGCGATTAATTTACATCTGATTGTCTGTTCACGATTATTCAATCAACAATCCAGTCTGTTTACAAGATGTTTGCATTTTTATACTCATCGCAACATGAATTTTATTTCGCGTAACAATTAAAATGTCACTTGAAATAATTTTTCGGATCTACAGACAGACCAGTTGAATCGTTTCTCAACTATGCATCAAATTAGTGGTCGAAAAATTTCAAAATGGAGCTTTCAGATGTCAGTTTTATTGATTTACGATTCACGTAATTCAACCTGGTGTGCTCGTTTCAATTTTTCTAATACTTTTCCGATCGCATTTTTATCCGAGCCTTTTAAGCAGTCAATTTTTTAAAATTTTTTTTGATAAAAACATGTATTTTTTAGAGAAGTTTATTTCGCGCTGATCATTTTTGTGCCTTCGTTTTATTTTTTATTTTTAAATATTCGATTATTTTATTTTTAAATATTTTTAATTAGTAGGATTATTTAAAATTAATTGTGTTTTTTAAATATGATATTATTTGTTTCTTTTAATTTGATTCTAATCATTAAAAATTGGTTTTTAGCATTTTCATTTTTTATGTTTCTTAATTATTTAAACTTTTAAGATTCAGTCTTTCAATTAAAGAAAAAAATTCTAAAAAAAATATATACTCTCTCACGTGGCCCATCTCTCCTCCATTCATTTTTCACCAACTCAAAATGGATCAACCAAGGGAAAACGAACACGTCATAGAGAGAGAATAGGAATACAAAGATGGAAAAAACTGAGTTTGCACGGAAGATCTTTTTTTTCTTCCTTTCACTCTTCATAAAACCTCTCAAGACTCCTCTATATGGATAGAACATCACTCTCTCTTTTTATTCCTCACAATATAACATCATCATCATAAAAACCATCATCTTCTTCACATAATAAAACACAACAACTACACCTCTTCTTCATTTTATCATCTACTACAACTTTAAGATAACACAACCTTCACTTTAATTCTCTCCAACTCACATAACCACTAATCATCTTCTTCTGTAAACACAAAAACGCAAGTTACTATTCACGAAAACCACCGCATCACTTCCAACAACAACCGTTACTCCATCCGTTTTGTTTTCATCCTCAAAGCAACACACCAAAAAAAAAAACACCACAACACCGTCAGAAAGCCATTGCTCCAACCTCCCATACTCTCCAAAACCACTGTATTTTCTTCCGACCGTGAAAAATACGACGAACACCATTTCAAGCCCTCTCTCCGTCCGATCTAAATGCATAGGTTATATCTTTATACTTTTCCTTTTATTTCATGGTTTATTGCTTGTTTGTGTTTCTTATTTTGCTGTTAAAGGAGCTTAAACATAAAGAATAAAAGTGATTGTTGAAAGAGTTTTCTGTTCTAAAAAAACCTAAGCCATATGGAAATAAAAAATGTTACATTGCTTTTACTGCTTTTGAAAAGTCATTGAAATGTTAGATCATTATTAGAATTTTTGTTTCTTCTTATTATAACATGAGATTTAAGAGAGAGAAAGAATTAATGAAGAGCATTGATTTTTCTTTTTTTAATCTTTTCTCATACTGCATATTTGGAGAAGAAGAGAGACTTTAGTCTTTTGTTGTTTATGACCTTCTACATGAGGGACGCTTGTCTTTTTTTTATTGGCTTTGATTATTGGATTTTTTTCTTAAGAAAAAATATCCTCTCTCTGCATGTGCACCGTCTCTCTCTTTTTTCTCTCTCTCTCTTTTTAAACTTTATTTTATTTATTTATTTTTCTTTTGTTTTTTGTTGTTGTTTTTTTGTTTTATTTATTTATTTCCGATGATTATTATTATTGTTACTAATATTATTATTATTATTATTGTTATTTATTGTTATTTTTATGATTATTATATTATTATAACTTTGTTATTACTATTATTATTACTAACTCTTATTTATGATTACTAATTATTTATTAAACTTATTACCAATTATTATTATTATAATGATTATATATTATTATATATTATTTATTATTATTAGTATTAGTATTTTTATTTATTATTATTTTTGTATATTATTTTTGTTAATTTTTATTATTGAATATCATTGTTACTATTAATCATTATCATTGATAATTTTATTATTATTAATGATTTATTATTATCATTTATAATAATTATTGTTATTATTGATTATTGGTAATTACTATTATCATTACTATTATTTTTTATTATTATTTATCATTATTATATATTAGTATAATTATTATTGTTATTATTATTTATTGAGTTAATTGATTATTTTCTTTAAATTATTAAATAGAAAATTCGATTTAATTGACCCGGCGGTTTTTCACAAATGCCTTTCAATTTTTTATTTTTACTTTGAGTCCCTTGACTTTCTCTCGGGCCTTCTTACAACTAGATTCTTTTATTTTTATAATTGTCTTTTAATCTTGTACTGTTTAAAATATTGTGTTCTATCCCAATTCGATAAAATGTACCCTCATTCCCGTAAATATGTAATAAGTTTACCGCTTTTATTTACGTTATTGTATCAGTTGATCGTTAATTCGAAGATTAAAATCAACACTTTCAAAAAGAACAAAAACAAATACTCGATCCAACGTCGAGTAATTTTCACAAATCATAATCATTTCCACTATCTGCTTCCCCATCATTTAACCATCAAATCATTCTGTCTATTTCAATTAAACGCAATTAATAAAAATCTTGATCCAACGTCGAGTGCATTTTCCCTAATCAAATCCAAAATACCTAATCATACTTAAACATTGTTTCGAAAAGGGTGAAAAGGGAGATGGTCTCGAGTCTTTGATTCCTCTCCTCAATTACTTGGATACGAGTAGCCTTACTCGTTCATTCAAGAAATTGTCATATGTTAAAAACTTCTAAGGCCCCCGCCACATCCAAACTATTTTCATAATTAAAACGTTAAGTCAAACTCATTTTCGTAATAAACTTGGACGAAAAAGGAGGTGGTCTGGAGCCTTCCATTCCCTCGAGTACTTGGATACGAGTAGCCTTACTCGGTCATTCGAGTATTTGTCGTCCGTCCAAAATACATTAAGCTTATTTAAATCCTTTTGCAATTAAGGATGAAAAGGAAGATGGTCTAGAGCCTTCTATTCCTTTTCTTGAGTACTTGGATACGAGTAGCTTTACTCGGCCATTCGAGTAATCGTCATCCAAACAAAACACTCAAACCAATCAAACTTGTTTTCCGTCCTTGCGCGACCACGAAAACATTTTCAGCAAAGAGTATGCAACATCCATTTTGATGCGAAACAAACAAAGATTTCAACCTCTAAGAGTGATCAGTAAGTAAAGGTTTAATCGCTCAAATATGATCCAAGCATCACTCTCTTTAAAAGTAATCCACCCAGTAGTTCTCTTTGGGCAGAACTGCGTTTGCCTTGAGTTCTTCATAGCACCTGAAGATACGTAGGAGCAGGATTGTGAAATCTTGTCGGGCACATTAATATTAAAAACCCTAAGTCTTTCTTTTCTACCTTTCTTTTTCTTGCTCAGTAAGTAGAAGATAACAATTAACTTTAGCTAACGCTCTATCGCAAATCTAACTAAGTGGTTTCCGTTGAATACAACGGATGTGAGGGATGCTAATACCTTCCCCTTGCATAACCGACTCCCGAACCCGAATTTGGTTGCGACGACCATCTTTATTTTCTTGTCTTTCTTGGGTTTTATCGATATTTTCCCTTTCCTCATTAGGAATAAATAAAGTTCGATGGCGACTCTATTCGAACATCTTTTCCGCCAGCGTGCGAGCGCCTCGCGAATGATCGCATTTTTCGAGATGCGACAATGACATAAAGCAATAAAATAACAAGTGTCTGTGTTATGTAAAGAACTCGTAGATAACACAACAAAATCCAAACAAACATCAACAATTTAAAACATAACATCTATGAAAAGTTTTCAAAGTCAGAAGAGTTGAATGTTTTGAAACACCAATCCGACAAAATAAAACAAACTAGTCAAAAATGCATGTGTTCTGTGTGAAAACAAAAGTCAAAGTGTTTAGAGGGAAAGTCAAGCTCTATGGTTCGTTTCGAAAAAGCAAGGGTTATGTTGTACCTTGCAAGGAAAAGCATGGAAATCTCGAAAAAGCAAGATTCATACTACAATGAAGAAGAAAATACACCTATTATGCTATGAAACGAAACAAAATAACAGAGATGAAGACGATGGTAATAAGTAAATGTGAATTGAAATGTGATTGCAAGGTTCAGTTGTTTAGCTATTGAAGCTGAAGATTAACTTGTGTGCCTTGATGTTGTGAAGGAAGCAACAATAATTTGAGGAAGAGAGAATGAAAGTGAGAGTCGGAAAGGTGGGAGTGAAAATGGAATTGAAATGAGATTGAGGTTGAAATGAGAAGAAGTATATGGAAATAGGGAAAGTTTTGGTTACACATGGCAGCTTTAGATTCATTGTGAAGGTTAAATTATTTGATGATTTGCATTGATAAAATTGACCTTTTTAGTGAGTAAAAGTAAATGTCATTAAAGGGTGTTTAAGGGTTAATGGTGGTATGTTATTATAGTGTATAAATAGTTGATGTGATTATGGGAATGCAATTAGCTTTTGAGAAATCAATCGAGGAAAACCATGTCAGCATATTGTAACTAGGCATGGCAACAGGGTGAGTCGGGGATGGTTTTTACCTCCCCTAAACCCAAACCCGAATCCCCAAATAATTCTCATTCCCCGCCCCAAACCCGAATCCCCAAATAATTCTCATTCCCCTCCCCAAACCCAAACGAGGATGGAGAATCAAAACCCAAACCCGTCCCAAACGAATTCGGGTTGGGTTCGAGTATCTCTGCCCCTGCCACAATTCATTTAGTGAAATCTATTTTTTTAATAGAAATAGTTATTTTTTTTAAAATAAAATTACATTACAAATAATAAAATAAAACATTCTAAAAAAAATCATAAATACATTTCAAATATTTTAAATAATAAATTCAAATTAAAATATCAAAACATTGACCATATATTTAATATTCTAAATTATCAAAAATAAATAATAATATACATAATGAAATAAACGGGGTGGGTACTAGACAATGTCCCCATTACCCGACCCGTCCCCATATTTTATAATCGGGAAAAACCCAATCCCAAATCCAGTCAAAGTGGATTTTACCCGTCAACTTTGGGGCGGGTTAGGGTGGGTACCCGCGAGTACGGGTTATGTTTCCATGTCTAATCGTAACTCTTAGTTTTTTTTATGATTTCTTTTGTCTACATAGTAGTGAGAATGCAATGATGTAACATAATCATATATTGTAGCGCACAATCGAAATGTTTCCCATGAAAATTAATATTTTGGATTGAAGTTTTGTGTATGTGCGTGCGTGTATTATAACCATGTATATTTGAGCACAATTAAATGTGCTTATTTTATTTTATTAAGACATTATTTTTGCGTACTCTTTGAGTATAATTAGTTTATTTTATTGGTTTGTACACAATATAAACACAATTATGTATTTAATTTTCTAGATTAAATCATACGAGTATTTTCTTGCATAATTAGGATAATTTAATAGTTATTTGATTATTAAGCGACCAGATAACATACATATTTGTCATTATATTTACTGGTAGTGTTTATGTGAGATTTAAGACCTTCCCATTTAATTTATTAATTTAAAAATGTCTAGTGATTTTGATTGAGTTGATTGAAATAACAAGTTACAAAAGTAACATTTGTTGTATAAATTTGATTAAATCAAAATGACAAAAGATGTAATGTGTGACTGTTCATGCGAATTGTTATGGTCGGCCAAAAGGAAGATACAATTTGGCCAAATAATTACATATATATGATGATAAATATATAGTAATTATTAAGTTTATCCATGTTGCTAATGATTGATGTCAAAGATAACTATCATCTGACGAGACTTATTACTAATATTTGATCATTACATTAGAGTACCACTTACACTTAATTCAAATAACCAAAATTTAAGAATTGATGCTATTTATAGCATCTTGTTTAGGTCTTATTTATTTTGCATATAGAGAATATTGTGCATGTCTATATGATTATTTTACATGCCTACTAATGTTGTTGTATGTTTGTTGTTCTTTTCAATTTATCCAGTTTTCGCTACTAACACTCCAAATTTTGCTGCTCATATTAACTATATCCCTATATTGAGTTGGATGAACTTCAAGTCTTAGAAAGAATATATGGAGATCATTCTTGGATATATGGACTTAGACTTATCCCTAAGAGAAGAACGTTTCAACGCCACTGCTGAGAACCCAAATGAAACTAAAATAAAAAATGGGGCATATCTATCTGGATGCGTCTCATGATGATCGAAAGATCCATACATGAAATGATTAGGGGTTCTATTGCTTTGAGCGAAAGCGCAAAAGGTTCCTTGAAACTATGGAGCAGTTCTTTGCTAAAAATAATAAGGCTGAGACAAGTAATATATTGTCTAAACTCATTTCAATGGGCTATAAAGGTAAAAAGAACATAAGGGAGTACATTATGAAGATGTCTAATCTCGCACTAAGTTATAATTAATTGACCATTATTGATTTAATTCTAACGTGATATGGAGGCGCCAATTTAGGATGACATAACGGTGTCTGTTCATGCTGATACAAATGAGAGGTTTCGTAGAGGTCCGCCCCTCCGACCCTACCTTGCTCAGTAGGTACTCCGATCATGAGGCTTTTAGATCATGACATACAGGTGTATAAATATTTTAATTTAAGTTGTTTTTTATTTATTAGTGGCTAATTGTAAGTAACTGGCGATTTATGTTTTATTTGTTACAGGGACACACTCCATTTAAGGTCCCATTCATGGCTCGAAGATGAAGAAATTCTCGGCAGTGCAAATGCTAGGTTAGGTTAGAGAAATTGTTATTGATGTTGACTTACTGCCATTGGTTTATTGTTTTCTCACCATGCTTAACGCTCCCTTGATATCTTCCTTTGTTGAGCCTTGGCATACAGATACATCTCCCTTTTATTTTATCTTTGGTGATATGATGATTACTCTGGATGTTGTCTTCAGCGTCAACATGGTGTTAATTGCATTTAAGCATTTACACAAATCTCCTTGACTAGTATGTAACATGTTTGTTAGTCACAAACGTGAAGACTTCGCCCAATAATACAACATTAGATAAAAATTCAATAAATAATTTGATTAAAAATTGCGCAATAATATTATACTCACAATACTATAAAATGTACCTATTTGTTGTCGTGTTCCCTAAATGAGTGACTTGGTTAGTCCATGCAGCAACAAACTTCTTTTATAGGGTGTAAACCATGTTTAGTGCACATAATCTACAAATGAAGGGATATCAACTGTCATACGGTGAACTGACTTGGGGTGTTTTGCTTTTTATCGCAATGTCGCGGATAGCAAGAGTCGCCACCGACTTTTCTTTTATCCAATAAGGAAAGGTGGAAAAGAACAGGAAAGACCTCAATAGATTTTGGGTTCGGGAGGTACATTATACAAAGGGAAGGTGTTAGCACCCTTTGTATCCATGGTTATCCATGGGCTCTTAATTGCTGGATCACTTATATTTTTGTCTGAAAAGTGTTCGTGAATTGTTAAAAAATGTTTGAAAGGGAGTTTAACTTTGTAATGATTCTCGTATGAATGTATACAAAGTGTTATCCCATTTAATTTTGAAACTATTTAGAAAAATATAACCTGGCAATGATTCTAGTATGAATGTATACCAAGTGATGATTTTCTAGTATTTGCAAAGTGTGAGGGGTGGAAAATGTTTTAGGTTATGATCCAGTAATTGAGAGTTATACCTTCCTGAGGTCGTTATGGGCATCTCCTATCCTTATGAGGGTAAAACTGTCCTTACTATTGAGAAGTAAGTAGTTTTATCCTTTGGATGTTTAAGGGTCATCGTAGGGTCATCGATAGGTCATTGAAGGCAACAGTTGTAAGGATACCTTAGCATTTGCAGGGACGGTCATCATTTAACCGTAGGCTACACCGAAGGGTCATCGAGGGACAAAATCATATTTTCGAAGGCAACATCCGAGGGACTATGATTTATTTTATGATGATTTAATCGAAGGGTCTTTGCTAAGTGTATCCCTACATTCGCGGGACATGACCGTTATACCGTAATACCGTAAGGCAGCAAAGAGAGGTCCAAGATCACATATTTAAAGGCCGTATTTTAAAGTCAATTAGGTGATTTAAGGTGAATCTCCACATTAAAATCAATACATTAAAATTAATACATTAAAATTAATTATTTAAAATTAATTAGGTAATTTAGGGTGAAAATCCACAAGGGTATCCCACAAATAAAGTGGAATACCTAGTCGGCCGTTTCTTCGGGAATATGTAAACCCTTACAAAATTCAGCAAACGGGTTAAAATACCGAAATAAAGTGCAATTGAAAATTGCACCACAAAATGAACACAACAGTCATAAAAATCAGGCCAAATAATGCAGAACTGTAATAAATCTTGGTTAGATAAACACAAGGCAGAACATAAAAGAAACAAAATAGCCACTGTCTCGTTCGCCCCTGCTTCGCCTAGCGAGGGCTTAGCGAGTGCTCGCTTCAGGCTCGCTTAGCGATGTGCTAGCGAGCGGCCACGGGTTTTGAATTTCAGAACAATACAATCTCAACCTGCTGCATGGCTTATGGCATTCAATTACAGAAATAGCATGGTCAAATATTCAGGGTATTCAGGCATACTTAAATTCATACATGAAATCATATTACATATCCGAAAGTTTAATCATGATGCCTTATATATGTAAAGATTATCGATTAGAAGCATAAAACATTAGTGATAGGCAAACCTGTTTGTAACTGAGCTTGGTATCGAATGGAGTTGGGCGGCGGTAGCTTCGGAGCGGATGAGCGGCCTTCAGGGTTTCTTTACTCGGAATGCTCTGAGTTAATCTCCCGGGTTTCTATGCCAGGGTTTCCGTCCGTCTTCCTCTCTGTTTTTCGTTTCTCCTTTTCATTACTGAAGTGCTGGTATTTATAATGCTCTTTTTTGTGACCTAATGGGCTCAGAGTGAAGCCCGAAATTTTCTGTTGTCTGTCAGCTTCGCTAGGCGAGCGCGTAGCGAACGTTTGCTTCGCTAGGCGAGCGTGTAGCGAACGTTCGCTAGGCGAGCGTGTAGCGAGCGCGTAGCGAACAGGCCAGTTTGCGCCATTTTCTGGATTGGGCCATTCGTGAGCTGGGCCTTCGTTCCTTTGGGATCAGTGTCATAAAAATGAGTCAGAGTGCCCTGACAAATGTCTTGAAATATTAATGGGCAAATTTTGGGGTATGACAGCTGCCCCTGTTCAATATTCTTGAACCGAGAGAGTCAGAATGGTATGTACGCCATTCGTGGTCTGGAGGTGGAAGATTATTGAACACTTAGAACGCCCCAAAAATTTGCACTTGTCAATTAGTTAGTCTTGATGGAGATGGGCTTAAAGATGCCATCTAGGAAGTTTGATGATGAGAGCTTCAGAGTACGTCGTACGTTAGAAGATATCTGAAGTCATGGGTGTCACTGGGTCATACTCTGGACCGTATAGTGAGTCATTCATTAGGCCGTCGACTTCACTGGGGAGTTAGGATGGGTCATACGCCGATGGGAATAACAGATCAGAATGGATCATACGCTAGATCGTATCTGAGTTGTAGAATGGGCCGTCTGTTAGGCTGTATCTGACGAAAAGTAGTCGTACGCTAGACTACACCTCGGGATGTACCGTACGCTAGGTAGTATCTGAGGAATGAAGATCTGAATGGGTCGTACGCTAGACCGTATTGTTGGAGGAGTAATATGTTGTGCCGAATCAAAATGAGATAAGAATCCGAATGAGTCATACACTGCTGGGGATAAAGGATCAGAATGGATCGTACGCTAGATCGTATCTGAGTTGCAGAACGAGCCGTCCGTTAGGCTGTATCGTTACTGGGGGTGAAGGATCAGAATGGATCGTATGTTAGATTGTATCTGAGTTGTAGACTGAGCCGTCCGTTAGGCTGTACCTGGTGATGAAGGGGGTAGTCATACGCCAGACTACACTTCAGAATGTACCGTATGCTAGGTAGCATTTGAGGGGATGAACATCCAAGCGGGTCGTAAGCTAGACCGTCTCTGAGTAGCAGAACGAGCCGTCCGTTAGGCTGCATCTGATAATAAAGGGGGGTAGTCATATGCCAGACTACACTTCAGAATGTACCGTACGCTAGGTAGCATTTGAGGCCTTGAAGGTCCAACTGGGTCGTATGCTAGACCGTATTGGAGTTGTTGAAGGTCGGAATGGATCGTACGTTAGATCGCATCTGAGTTGAAAGAGTCATATGTAAAGCTGAATCAGAATGAACCGTACGCTAGGCTATATCTGATAGTATTTGTATATGTTGTATTTGCAATAAATGTCTGGGATGGGCTTATAGATGCCATCGTTAGGAGGATGTCAGAATGAATGTTGACATGGAGTATATCTGACAGATGTAGTTGAATCCTGAATGTAATTGATAAAGATGTCTGTCTGGATGGATCTTTGTTTTGACTGTATCAGGAAGATAATTGACCTGAAAAATAAAGTTAGCTTCATGCCATGTCATGATGCATGAGATGTTTTATGCTTTCGAAAATAACTGCAAACGATGTATGCATGCGTATGCTGTGAAATGATGTAATGAATGAATTATGCATCAGAAAAGTTCTTCCAGGGGACTCTACTGGGGAAAATAAATCTCAATCTTCTGGTTGGGAGATACTGGTATCGATGACCCTTTCTTAGCCGGGGATGCTTGATTTCTGTCTGATGGTAGAAATGCTCAACAGAAGCTTGGCTGGGGGTGGAAGAGATGACCAGTCTGTCTGGCGATGCCAACCTCTTCTGGGAAATAGCTGGTTTTTGTTGGGGAATGGATTTGTAACCGGACTTGTTGGAAAGCCTGGTTAGACCTTATCCTCGATCCTGAAGTCTTTTAGTAACTGCCATTGCTATTTTATGCATGTATTTTGATAAACATTGATCATATTCAAATGCATATATCAATTCAAGTTAAATCAATGGACGTTTACGCAAACAAAACAGAGAAAGTAAAACAAAAGCATCTTTTTGGAAATGAAATTGTATTGATTTTGAAAGAGGGCCTATAAATAGGCAATTTGAGTACAAGGAGACAGAAATCCTAGTAAGAGGAAATTGTCAAGAGAACAAAGAGAAGCTATGAGGAAAAAGTCCTGTTGATTTTAACTCCACTACTGTCATTATGTCTTCAAGCATCTCATCTCCTGCTGTCGGATAGAAGTGATTGGCTTGTTCAGTCCCTCGAAGTTGGATGAAGCTGTCCGAGAACGGGACATAGTCATACGCTTTAATCCCTAATTTTTGTCTGGACCGCCTTTTCAGGTTTTCAGTCCACCAGGATACCCTTTTTTGCCCAAGCCGCCTTTTCAGGTTTTCGACTTGCCGGGTGTACATGCGTAGTATTTTTTTTAACTATGTCCGTGCTCACGGGATGCAGGAAATCCTCGCCATCCATTGTAGCAAGTCTTATGGCTCCACCAGAGAATACTTTCTTAACTACAAATGGCCCTTCGTAGGTGGGGGTCCATTTGCCTCTGGGATCACCTTGTGATAGGATGATACGCTTGATCACCAAGTCGCCAAGTTGGTACACCTGTCTCTTAACTCTTTTGTTAAATGCCTGGGTCATGCATTTCTGATATATCTGCCCATGACAAATAGCCGCAAGTCTCTTCTCATCAATCAGATTTATCTGATCGAGTCGAGTCTGAATCCATTCATCTTCATCTAAGCCCGCCTCTTTCATGATTCTTAGAGAGGGAATCTGAACTTCCACTGGTAAAACGGCTTCCATTCCATAGACTAAAGAGAAAGGGGTTGCCCCTGTCGAAGTGCGGTAACCATGAAGAGCAAGAGGTAACATCTCATGCCAGTCTTTGTACGTTATGTCATTTTTTGTATGATCTTCTTGATATTCTTATTAGCAGTCTCCACGGCGCCGTTCGTCTTTGGCCGGTACGGAGAAGAGTCATGGTGCTTTATTTTGAACTGCGTGTAGAGTTCAGTTTAGTACCATTATCAGTGATAACTCTCTCAGGAGACAGCAGGTTTCTCAAGTAGATATTTGATAGAATCCATCTTAGAAATCAATAAAGTGGTATGATTCAACATATACTGTCTTAGTCGGCGAGCAGCCCAAGCCAAAGCGCAGCAAGCTTTCTCGAGCTGTGAGTATCTTGTTTCACAGTCGGTACCTTTTGCTAAGGCAGTGTATGACATGCTCTTTTCGACCAGACTCGTCATGTTGCCCCAGCACACCCTATTGAATTTTCTAACACGGTCAAATACATGATTAGAGGTCTTCCTTCAACTGGTAGCATTAGAATTGGAGGTTCTTGGAGATATTTCTTGATTTTGTCATTCATCATTCCATACCATCTCTTGATTTTTCTTTTTTAGTAATTTGAAGATGGGTTTGTAGGTTGCAGTCAAGTGTGGAATGAATCGGGCAATGTAATTCAAGTGTCCCAAGAAACCTCTGACTTCTTTCTTGTCTATTTCAGTACCCAGATTTACAATTTCAATTGACTCCTCATGCGGCTGTATGGTCTTTTCTTCTTGTAGTACCAGTCTGGCAAGTTCTCCAGGGACTTCACAATCTTCCTCACTTCCATCCTCGGCTTGGTAGATCAGATTTTCAAAGTCATAATGAACAGTAGCAGAGCCATTACCAACAGGATCCAGAGTGGATATGGATCGGCAAATTGTTACGTGAGTGTGTGCAAGAAAACATAGCTTGTTTGAAAAATGACAGGAAAGATAAAGAGCGCAATATTTGAATGCAAAAAGTCCATTGATTTATTGAATATGAATATGCTTATGAAAATGACAAAACCCTTGAAAAATTAGCTATTGTGCCCCGGGCATAGACATAATGCTTTAAAGTGTTAAAATAGCAATAACAATTACTCCTGACTAAAGGAAATCGGGATAGTGTCTTCAGCTTTCCAATTATTGAGTCTGTCACCAATTGTTGGGTAGACCCAGCTTTCCAGGTCGCAATCGCTGTCAGCATCCTCTATAGCATTAACAGTCTTGTCATGATTAGACAGAGGAGCAGTGATGACGTTAGGAGTCTCCGGAGGATCAGAGGTAGCCGACTGTATCTTTCCACTTCGAATGCCACTTTCAACATGTTCACCTGTTAATATAAGTTCAGTGAAACCCAATGAGGAACTCCTCAATAGATGGCTGTAGAATGGGCCAGTCAGTGTGCTCATGAATATGTCCACTAATTCTCGATCAGTCATGGGGGGTTTGACTCTGCCAGCCAAATCTCTCCATTTTTGAGCATATTCTTTGAAGCTTTCTTTAGATCCCATGGTCATACTCTGCAACTGTATCCGAGTAGGCGCCAATTCAGAATTATACTGGTAGTGCTTGTAGAAAGCTGTCGCTAAATCAGTCCAGGTGCGGATGTCAGAGCTCTCGAGCTGATAGTACCAATCCAACTGTGTGCCAGATAGACTCTCTTGGAAGAAATGGATCCACAGTTTCCTATTGGTGGTATACGGCTGAATCTTTCTCACATAAGCTCTCAGATGCATTTGAGGACAAGATGCCCCATCGTATTTAGTGAACATGGGGATCTTGAACTTGCGAGGAATGACCACATCAGAGACCAGTCCCAAGCTTTCAAAATCCGGACCGGGCGCCTTCTGACCCTCCATAGCTAGCATACGTTCTTCTAGCAATTTGTACTTGTCATCTTTTGGAGAGTACTGTTCATCTTCATAATCTTCCTTGTCGTCCTCAGGGTTGAAGAGATCAACATTCTCATCTTCTGAATCTGTCTCTGTTTCCTCTTCTTGATCCTTCGAAATTCTGATTTTGACTCCTGTGGCCTGTCCTTTAAGCCTTCTTCCCGGGTTAATGTAACTCACAGGTTTCTTGTCCTTTTTCTTCTCGAGCAAGAGAGCCTTCAGTTCCTCCTGCCCTTTGGATAAGTTCAAGATCATCTCCTGGAGTTGAGCATTCTGAGCATGGAGATCTTTGACAGTTTGTTCGAGGTCCATTTTTCTGTTTGGAGGAAAACCGTGAGAACATTGATCCCTTTAGAGTACCTGTTATGCAATGTTATGTCATGCTATGCAATGTATGAAATGTTTTCAAGGCCTTTTGGAATTTAACTTTGTATAGACTACCAAAAAAGGAAACTTTTTTTTTTTGTTTTTTTTTTTTGTTTATACAAAACAGAGCAAAGTTAAATCCCTAAGTCCTTGAAATGGTTAGTACAATGTTATGATGTCATGATGTTATGATGTTAAGATGTTATGATGTTATGAGGTTAAATAAATAACAAGCACAAGCAAGTCACACAACCATCATTCCTAGGTTTTAAGGCTTGCATGAGTTCCATAGGTAAGTACCCTCCCCACTGAAGTTTAGTTGGTTCAACCTGTCCTAGAATAGTAACCGGGTTCTAGAAGGATCTCAAATCACCGACCTTCCTTTAAGTCCACTTCAGTGCAACACCAAGTGGTTGACCGAAGCTTCCCTAAAGTCCAATCTCAAAGAGTGTAGTATCGAGTCTCAACCAACCCCAGTCGGAACCGAAGTCAGTTATCTCACTACTTTCTAATGGCCAGGATGAGTCAATTAGGGTTCTAAAGGTCTGGTTAATGCTTTTATGACACCACGCGGAAGCCAAATTTTTCCTCAAGTGAACATGAGGAACATCAGGACATCCAAAGTGTCACATTAACCGTAGCCATCATTTTAACCATTCCAGTATACGCCGGATAGTCGCGATGATCTATTGCTACTTACCTAAGGTACACTAGATCCGGGTGTAGGATCTTTCACTCAAGAATACCCAAGCAATCCCTTAAAAGTAAATCAGACAATTTTAAATAAGTGATCTTGTTTTTTAAGGTAACCTCTCTTGTAATCGTCCCCAGCAGAGTCGCCAGTTCTGTCATACGGTGAACTGACTTGGGGTGTTTTGCTTTTTATCGCAATGTCGCGGATAGCAAGTGTCATACGGTGAACTGGACTTTTTGTGGTTTTAATCGAAATGTCGCGGTTAGCAAGAGTCGCCACCGACTTTTCTTTTATCCAATAAGGAAAGGTGGAAAAGAACAGGAAAGACCTTAATTTAGATTTTGGGTTCGGGAGGTACATTATACAAAGGGAAGGTGTTAGCACCCTTTGTATCCATGGTTATCCATGGGCTCTTAATTGCTCGATCACTTATATTATTTTTGTCTAAAAAAGTGTTTGTGAATTGTTTGGAAAATTGTTTTGAAAAGAGAATTTAACTTTGTAATGATTCTTGTATGAATGTATACAAAGTGGTTATCCCGTTTTAGTTTTGAAAATTGTTTAGAAAAATATAACTCGGTAATGATTCTAGTATGAATGTATACCAAGTGGTGATTTTCTAAAGGCATTTTGAAAGGTGTGAGGTGCAAAAAAAAATGTTTTAAGTTGTGAGCCAGCAATTAAGAGTTATACCGACCCAAGGTCTTTACGGGCATTTCCTATCCTTATGAGGGTAAAACTGTCCTTATTATTGAGAAATAAGTAGTTTTATCCTTTGGATGTAAAAGGGTCATCGTAGGGTCATCGATTGGTCATTGAAGGCAACAGTTATGAGGATACCTTAGCATTCGAAGGGACTATCATCATTTAACCGTAGGCAACATCGGAGGATCATCGAGGGACAAAGTTGTATATTCGAAGGCAACATCCGAGGGACTATAATTTATTTTATGATGATTTAACCGAAGGGTCTTTGCTAAGGGTATCCCCACATTCGCGGGACATGACCGTAATATCGTAATCGTAAGGCAACAAAGAGAGGTCCAAGATCACTTATTCAAAGGCAAAGTTTTACAATTAATTATATAATTAGGATGAAACTCCACATTAAAATTATTAAAAATAATATATTAAAAATTAATACATTAGAAATTAATACATTAAAAATTAATTTAGGGTGAAACTCCACAAGGGTATCCCACAAATAAAGTGGAATACCTAGCCAATAACCTTTTCCTGGGATATGTGAACCTTTACGAAACTCAAAAAAGAGACATGTCAGAACACCAAATCAGGGTGCAATCGAAGATTACACCGGAGAAATATCACAATAATAAATAGGATAGGATGAATAATGCATGGCTATGATAAAACATAAAAAAAAAACAGAATAGAAAAGTCAGCTACTGTCTCGTTCGCCTCTGCTTCGCCTAGCGAAGGCCAGGCGAATATTCGCCCCAGGCTCGCCTAGCGATGTGCTAGCGAGCGGCCACGGATTTTGAATTTGAAAACAGCCCCATGTTAGGAACCTTGAATTTTTATGGCATTTAATCACAGGAACAGCATGGTCAAACATTCAGGGTATTCAGGCATATTTAAATTCACATACGAAAGCAAATTATATATCAACATTTAATCATGATGCATTATATATGCCAATATGGCCAATTGAAAGTATAAACAATAGAGATACGCAAACCTGTTTGCCAATTCAAGGTTGAAGGGGTTGATCACTTGTGGTATCGGAATGAGTTAGGCGGCGGGAATTGGGCGGCGGTGGCTTCGGTGCGGATGGGCTGCTTTCCGGATTTCTTTACTCTGAATTCTCCGGGTTGGCAGGGTTCCTATGCCAAAGTTTCTATCCGTCCTTCTCTGTTCTCTCTCTTTCTTTTTCCTCAAGATTTTGTTCCAAGGAAACCTCAGAGTATTTTGCTTCTCTTCCTTCTTTCTCCAGTGAATCTCCCAGTGTAAACTCCAAGTCTAACTCCCCCCTTTTCCTCTACTGAAACTTCAGTATTTATAGACTAATTTTGTGGGTAATGGGCTTGGAATG